>NC_080865.1:65704439-66006835 GCF_030435755.1 Ochotona princeps | reverse complement strand
AGAAGGTGAGACAGACATTTTCTGTCTGCTGGTCCGCTCTCCAAATGGCCTCATTGGTGCATTAGTAGGGAGCTGAATTGAAATTTGAGCAGCTGGAACTTCAACTAGCATCTATGTGGGATGCGGATGCTACAGGCAGAGGCTTTGTCGGCTACACCTCTATGCCAACCTCTAAAATTTTCATTTATATGACATGGTACAATGGCTTAGTGGCTAAATCCTTGCCTTGCATGTGTCGGGATCACATATGGGAGCTGGTTCATGTTCTGGCTGCTCTACTTCCTTTCTTACTACCTGCTTGTGGCCTGGGAAAGCAGTAGAGGATGGCCCAAAGCCTTGGGACCTTGCCACCTGTGTGGGAAACTCAGAGGAAGCTCCTAACTTTGGCTCAGCTCTGGCCATTGTGGCCACATGGGGAGTGAACCAGCAGGTGGAGGATCTTTCTTTCTATATCTCTTTTTCTTCTCTCTGTAAATCTGACTTTACAATAAAAATAGATGAATCTTTTAAAATTTTTTAAAATTTAGTCATATGAGAGAAAAGGGCAGAGTGAGCATTCATCTGCTGGTTCATTCCTCAAATGCCCACCACATCTAGGGCTGGGCTATGCTATAGTTAGGAGTTGGCAGCTCAGACCAGGTCTCACACAGGGACTCAGCCACTTGTGCCATCACTATTGCCTCCCAAGGTCTACATTAGCAGGAAGCTGGAACCAAGAGCCAGAGTTGGGTAGTGAATTCAGGCGTTCTGATTTGTTCTGAAGACTTCTAGAGAAGCCTTCTCCTAAGAAAAATATGGCTGTTAGAGCTCCTCTATAATTTTTTTAAAGATTTATTTATTTTTATTGGAAATTCAGATTTAAAGAAGGAAAGATCTTTCATCCATTGGTTTACTCCCCAAGTGGCCACTATGAATGGAGCTGAGCCATTCCAAAGCTAGGACCCAGGAGCTTTTCCCATGCCTTCCATTGGGTGCACGGTCCCAAGGCTTTAGGCCATCCTCCATTGCTTTCCAAGGCTACGAGCAGGGAGCTGGATGGGAAATAGGCAGCCAGGACATGAACCAGTGCACATATGGGATTCAGGTGCATACAAATTGAGGGGTTAGCTACTGAGCTGTCATGCCAGGTCCTCTCTATAATGCTTTATATTCATTTATGAGCTGGTTAGTCAGCTAGAGTATCAGAAGGAGGCAGTAGAGAGGCCCAGGAAAAGAAGCTCGCAGCTCCTAGGGTCAGGTGGCATGGTGTACCACACAGAATTGTACGTGAAGGCCCCCAGGGTAGTCAGAAGGCAGAGGACGTGTACATGAGCAAGGCTTAGGCTACTGCATTATTAGGATTTCCTGGGAAAGGCCAGACAGAACAGTGAGAACAATTTCAGATTAACTGGTTTGAATAATTCCTGTGAGCTGTAAGATGGATGGGTGATCCTTACTCATCTGGTGCCTGACCCTGTATGATTAAGGCACAGGAATGTTGTCTCCTGAGTTTGAAGTGCCAGATGGAGTGATGGTCTGAATTGGTTAGCTCCCATATAAAAGACCTCTCTGGCAGCTAAAGAGGTGTTTTTTGAGATTTCTTTATTTTAAGTTGAAAGACATACACAGAAAGAAGGAGAGATCGAGATAGCAAGATCTTCTATCTGCTGGTTCAGTCCCCAAGTGGCTGCTATGGCCAAAGCTAGGCTGATCTGAATCCAGGAACCAGGAGCTTCTTCTGGGTCTCCCACATGCGTCTGTATCCCAAGGCTTTTGGCAATCCTCTCCTGCTTTCTTAGGTCATAATTAGGGAACTGGACTTGTAACTGGTGCCCATATGGGATGCCAGAATTTGCATGTAGAGTATTAGTCTGTTGAGCTACTGTGTCAGCCCCCAGAAAGGTTTTAAGATATCAAAACAGTGATTGTGTGTACTGTAGCACAGTAGGTTGCTGTGGTTCAAGTCTTAACTACTCCAGCTCCCATTTCCATATTCTTCCTAAGGGATAGCCTGAGAAGGCAGTGGAAGATGACCCAAGAACTTGGATCCCTGCCACCTGTCTGGGAAACAGTGGAATTCCAGGTACCTAAATTCAGCCTGGTTATTTGTGGCCATTTAAGCAGTAAACTAGTGGATAGAAGATATGTCACTCCCTCTCTGTCTGTCCTTCTGCCTTTCAAATAACAGAAGGATGGCAAAACAGCATTATATACATACATATTTACATATGCATAATATGCAGTATAGTAAATATTTATTACAAAACTAAATGGAAATAATCCAAAATGATTAAAATGTTGGTTTATTGAAATCAGATAAGTTTTTTTCTTCTTATTTTATGTAATGTAGTATTTCTTTTTTGGGAGGGATTTGAGAGAATATGGAATTTATTAGATAATCAACGTAAGAACCAAACGAGGCCTTTGATCCTTTTGCCCTCGAGTCTAGCTTCAATCAGGGCTCACTCCAGCTTTTTCACAGTGAGCTGGAAAGGACAGGTGTTATCCTTGGTGATCTCACTCTCTAGGTGGACTCAAATCAGTTCAATTGGCATACACGTAACAGCTAAAGATGAAGTCACCATTGAAGGGAGTGGGGATGAGAAAGGCATCCTCTGGTTCACACAGAACCATGGCTAATGCAGAGAAGACGGAGCAGCAACCATTAAAAACAACCACATTGTCTGGATTAAGGCTGGCAGGTGCCTTGCCGTAGTAGGTCAGAAACTGAGCCACTTCTTCCAGCAGGAAGGGATGCCTCTCCAATCAGGATATTGCAGCAGGACATCTTCGATGCAGTTCATGTGATTCTGGCACAACCTCTTAACCATTGGATTGATGCAGTTTGTTGTCACTGGTGCCAAGGTTAATGAAGCCCTTGGTGTTCTTGTCCTTGTAGTATTTGTCTCTTTGGTAGGCCTGGTAGTTCTGGAATCCCAAGTGGAAAGAGACAGTGATCTCAATTCCACAGCTGGAGAGGTCCTGGCTGACAAATGTAGCTCCAGATTCACTCTGTTGGGGAGTTGGCTGGTCAGGCTGAGAGGATGAGTTCACCCTCTGTACACCCCCAACAGCAGCCTTGGAATTCAGGACTGGGAGAGGCTCCTGCAGCCCCAGGCCACTCATAACCTTGGACCACAGGTTGAGCATCATGCATATCAGGTTGTTCGGCTGGTCTTCATGCTCTGGAATGGCTCCAGGGTGCCTCTGTTCCTCCTGCAAGGTGCTCAGGTGCATGAAGTGATCCTGCACAGACTGCTGTAACTCCAGCAGCATTTCCAGCAGATTGATGTAGACCCTACAGTCTCTGAGGAGCTGACTCTTTGACTGGCTGCAGAGGGACGGTAGGGGTGCCTGGCTAGTGACTCATCCTCTAGATGTTTGTGTTTGCCTCAGCAGGCTTCCTGGAACCCTTCAGTTTAAACTCCTTAGCGCCGACCACCCAGTGAAATCGTCTGTGACTCGGAGATCTGAAAGAGCTGCACCACGGCCCCTCTCCTCACACCAAGCTTGCTTATAATGGGTAGTATGTCTAGTATTGGTTTTTTTATAGCTAAAACATTTAAGAAAGCAACTGTATTTTCCCCTCCCTTGTTCCTCTATCCCAATTAGAAACCCAGAGAGTTCTCATTCCCATCCTTATATTCAATTGCCTCAAGGCAGATTTTGTCCAATCTTCTAGATGTTCCCAGTTCAATATATTTAATGTTGAATGTTTCATGTTTTTCCCATAAACCTGTTCTTCCTCCTCTGTCTCCCATCTAGATGAATACACTGGCCTGCACAGTTACCATAGACAGAAGCCTGGAAATGATTTTCGAGTCACCTTGTCCTGTTGTTCCCATCTAATTTGTCACCAAATTGCCATCCCTGCAGGCTACCATGGTCTCTCACCAGATTATTGCTGCGAGTCCCCCTTGATGCTGCTTTGCTCCAATTCAGAGTCTGCAGCCACAGTGATGTTTCTAAAATGCAGATCTCATCATATCTCTCTATTGTTTAAAAGCTGTCATTCACTTCTTACGACTTTTAAAATAAACCCCCAAATTATTGATGAAGCTTGAAAGCTACTTCATAATTTGAGCTGTCCCAATTCTTTGTACACTTCACATTCCTTTCCCTACAAAGGACATACTTCTTCTGTTGTAGTTCTTTTCACATTTAATTCCCTCCATTTGGTTCGCTCTTTACCTCTTCTGGTTAAATCTACTTATCTTTCCGTTTTTAGCTTAGATTTCCTCCCTCAAGAAAGAAATAATAATAAATAAATACAGAATTGTCTGTGGACAATCAGTCTGCTGACAGTTTGGTTAGTCTTTTCTATCCTGTGAGATGATTTGGGGTCATTCTTTTTTATTATGGAAGTCTTCAAAAAATAAAAATGTTGGAAGAACGGTGTAGTGAACACAATTAGTCCTATATCCACCAGGATTCAACAGATGATAACATTTGCTTCATCTGTGTGTATATGTTCTTTAATAAACCATTTGAAAGTTACGTTGTAGGCATCTTGACACTTTGCCTTTTAAACAACTCAGCCTACATTTAAGCAGAGGTCATTTTTCTGCGTAACAATAACACTATAAACCTAGCTAAGAAAGTTAAGAATACCTCACCAGTCTTTGCTAATGTGATATATGTAGTCCAGTACTTTCCGAAGTATAGTCTACAGACAGCCTGATGTTCATAAGGAAGATAAGGAATTTGCTCCAGAGAGTATGTCAGAGTACGTGTCAGCATAAACACACCAATGGCAGCTGAATTAAGCACACTGAATTAAGCAGTGTGCTTAGTGACGTAGTTCATGGACATCTGTGGACTGAGTAACTGTTCTATTTTCAATTTCCCAAGCAATTCTCAAAATGTCTTGTATAGCCAATTCATATGCTGTATTCAGTGGTTCTGTCCTTCTCATTTCATTTAATGCAGGGCAGTCTCTTTATTTTGTTTTCATGGCACTGATTTTTTGAAGACCAGTAATCTGTCCCATCTCATGAATTTGTCTAGTTGCAGGTGACCAATTTCCCTGATTTGCTTGGGACTCTTCTGATTTGAGCACTGATCCTGCATCCTGGGCAACCTGCCAGTCCCTGACAAACCAGGATGGTTTATTTTCTTATGGCAGTCTTTAACTCCTTCTTCCTGTCCTTGAATTTCTTAGAAATGGGACTTCAATACAGTGGCATGATTGTGGTTGAGGAGAGAACACTATTGAAAAGGATGCTTCTTGTGTGCAAGTGTGTACTTCATGCCACATTCCGTCAGGGAGGGCATAATGTCTGTTGTCGAATCTTAGTAAAGGTGATGGTTAAGGTTATAGCCCTCAACTTGCCTTGTAATTTTCCCTTTGTGATTAGCAAGGCATCATGGGCTACTATTTTGGTGCCATGTGACAGTTTTGTTTCCTAGCAACCTCTCACCTGAAGCTGTTAGTATCCATCAGTTACTGTTCCCTGACTCATTTTTGTTCTAATTCTTTAACTTTATTTTCTAATTCAGTAATTTAATTAGGGATAACAAAATGGTGATTTTCTGATTCTGTCATTCGATTTTTTATTGGCATTCTTTTGTAAAGGTGAGCTTTTCCTCATCTATGAACTAGAGTTCCTGAAAAAACACAAGACAATGCCTACTCCATTTTCCTTAAACACCAAAGTTTCAGAGAAAGAAGTTGAAATAATAGTTATTTCCAGTTGGGGCAAAACACTTTTTTTTTTAAATAAATGTAACTGGATTCATTACTTTTTTTCTTGTTGGAATTCAGTGTTTTACATTCTGTTCAGTTGTTTTCTTGAGGATGCTCAAGTTTTCTCCGGTTCAGCCAGTGGGAGTCAGATTGGTTCCCATGTCTTGCACATACCACTCCATTGGTCTTTGAGCATTTTCTTATACACTGGTAAAAGAATCCCAGCCTCACTGCACATCCTCAGTCCTGGAATCAGACGTTTCCTAGTGAGCCCTGGTTTCTTCTAATGAAGCATGGTATTAAAAGCCAGCGTCTCAATGCTGACTGGCAGAAGCACCTTTCGTGACTATTTCAGTCTGACCTCTGCAACATTCGTAGGGTGACCAACTGTCCTGATTTTCCTGGGACTTGGAACATTTCAGTGCTTAATCTGGGAGACTCTCAGGCAAACTGGGACAAGTTAGTGACCCCAAATTGGTCATATTGTTACATAGTAAAGAACCGTGGAGATTAGCGTTGGGACAGGAGGACTGCTTGTAACTGAAGTAACTGTGGATTTCCAGGATACTTAAGAAGTAGAGTGTGACAGTGGATTGCCCATCAGTATCATCTGGAGAGCAGTTAAAACTATAAATGCTTGGACCCCCATACATTCCAATTTAATTAGCTGTAAGGAGAGTCGGGCTAGTGATTCTGATGTGTGGCCAAAGTTGAGAACCAGTGGCCTGTGTCAAGCTTTTTCTACCAAAATATAGTTCCTGCAGTAACAGCAAGCAGCAGTGTGGTCCCTGAGCCAGGTATCATCTGGGTGCTGGTTAGAAATCCAAGTTTACAGACGCCCTGCTCCATGAATTAGAAACCTTGCAGATAGGGCCCAGCCACCTGTGGTTTAATACTCCCTCCAGGTGATTCCAATGTATACTTAAAGTTTGTGAGCCACTGAATCAGGACAACTGGTTGCACCTGAAGAACTTTTACAAACAGTTTCATGGGCGTCATTCCCCTCAGAGATTCTGATTTAATTTGTTTCGGGTGTGTCTCTAGCATCATTATTCTATTTCAAGCTCCGCCAATGACTCTGAAGAGTAGCCAGGGATGAAAATTACTGTCTAGGGTTTTTGTCTCCAAGGCTGGGAGTTGGCGTGATGAGGAAAAATGCATTGAATTATAGCTAAACACTAACCAGTGGGGTAATACAGAAGCCTAATAGCTTGCTTTCCTGTTTCTTTCTCAGCTAGACCTTGTCAGATCTTCTTAGCATTGGCTCTCAGCCCTTTGCAATTTTTTTCAATCCTTTAAAGCACTTCCTTTTGCATTGCTCCTGCAGTTATTTTGGTGGGTGTGGTAGAAAGTAGGTATTTGACAGCATTATTTACCAGTAAGCCTAACGAAGTTAGCCTTCAAATACGGGAGGGACAGATGAGCTTTTTTTTTTTTTTTTTTTTTTTTTTTTTTATTGTAAAGGCAGATTTACAGGGCCCGGCTGCGTGGCCTAGCGGCTGGAGTCCTTGCCTTGAACGCGCCGGGATCCCATACGGACGCCTGTTCTGGTCCCGGCAGCTCCACTTCCCATCCAGCTCCCTGCTTGTGGCCTGGGAAAGCAGTAGAGGATGGCCTGAAGCTTTGGAACCCTGCACCCGCATGGGAGACCCGGAAGAGGTTCCTGGTTCCCGAATTCAGATCGGCGCGCACCGGCCGTTGCGGCTCACTTGGGGAGTGAATCATCAGACGGAAGATCTTCCTCTCTGTCTCTCCTCCTCTCTGTATATCTGACTTTGTAATAAAAATAAATAAATCTTTAAAAAAAAAACAAAGAAAGGCAGATTTATAGAGAGAAAAAGAGACAGATCCTCTGTCTGCTGGATCATTCCTAAAGTGGCCACAATGGCTGGAGCTGAGCCAATTGGAGGTCAGGAGCTTCCTCCAGGTCTCCCGCAAAGGTGCAAGCTCCCAAAGACTTGAGCTGTCTCCCACTGATTTCTCAGGTCATTAGCAGGGAGCTGAATAAAAACTGGAGCAGCTGAGTCATGACAAAGCACCCATAAGGGATGCCAGCGCTGCAGGCAGAGACTTGGCCTACAATACCATGGTACTGTCCCCAGTGATTTTTTTTTCTTTTTTTAAAATTTCATTTCATTTTATGACACAATTTCATAGGCTCTGGGATTCCCCCAACCCCTCCCCGTGCCCTCAACCCATGGTGGGTTCCTCCACCTTGTTACAGTGTTACAGTTCAAATCCAGTCATGATTCGTTCATTGTAGGCATATACCAAGCATAGAGTCCAGCATCTTATTGTCCAGATAAATTCAACAGTTTCTTGGGAAGACCATCTCTGGTCTAAAGGCTGAGCTGGCAGAATATCATGCCTTCCAATGAAAAGTCACAACATAACATCAACAACTATTTGCAACACTATGGAGTTAATTGACATGGTGTTGAGTGACCAATATGTTAGAGAATGCAAGTTCTTAACCACATCCTGTGACTACTTCATTGACATTTCAATTTTAGTTTATACACAACCGGCTGCTATACACCTTAAAATGCCTAAAGGGTACTATTCAGCTGTCTCATGTCTATTTTCATTTTAGTATTTAGCAGTTTATAGTGTTGAAACATTATTTTTACTGAATTTGGCAAATTTTAGGATAGTCCAAACAGGCTTATAACTCTAACAAGGCATATGTCGACAGTTGAGGTGCAGAAGAGTTTTAGGAGGGGTTTGCAGAGAAATTTCCAATGCCATAGTGAGGAGTAACTAATCTTTGTGTCCTACTTAGTAAGGTATATGTGAGTTCAAGCTGACCGTTTCCTGTCTGTCCCCAGTGATATTAAAGCAGGGCAGTGGTTTAAGGGTTTGTCCTCAACCTCCTTCCAATCTGTCTTCCAGATCTTGCGTTTTCTCATGTCACAGAATCACTGAGTGCAAATTTTGGCAATGCTGTTGGTTGTCTCAGGTTTGGAGTTTCACTTATCACAATCTCAAGTGCACACTAGGAACACTGTGCTTTTTTAAAAAAAAATATTTATTTGAAGGCAGAGAGAGAGAGATAGAGGGAGAGATACACAGAGAGAGGTCTGCCACCTACTGGTTCACTCCCCAAATGGCCACTATGACTGGAGGTGGAATGGTCTGGAGCCAGGAGCTTTTTCTGAATCTCCCACATGGGTTCAGGGACTTGAGCCATCTTCCGGTGCTTTGCCAGGTACACTAGCAGGGTACTGGATTGGAAGTGGAGTAGCAGGGACTCAAACTGGCGCCCATATGGGATGTCAGCACTGCAAGTGGGCAGCTTTATCTTCTCTGCCACAGTATCAGGCACCCCAGAAACTTTATAAATGAGCTCCTCATTCTTGGGGCTTGAGCCTTATTCCTCCACCCCAGATAGTTTGATTTAATTGGTCTGAGGTGTGACCCAAGTGTCTGGATTTTTAACTTAGTGTGACAACACCATCCCCAAATATCTGGATGTTTAAAAGATCCCCCAGGTGATTTTACAGTGTAGCCAGAGTTGTGATCCTCATTAGGTTCATGGCTCCAGACTTAATCTGCACATTAAAATGCCCCAGGGATCTTTTTAAAATTCCAAAGCCCAGGTCACACCCAGACCAATTTAATAACAACAGTCTGTGGATAGGGACACGGGCACTGGCAGTTTTGAGCATTTTGTTGTTGATGATGATGATGACAGTATGCAGGCAGTGTTGACAAGCAGAGACTTGGGGTATTTGATGATATTCTTTGATTGTTCCAGGGCTGGATGGGAGAAGAAAATAATTGTCATTTCCTGAGATTTAAATCATCCAACCCTTCACCTTCAAAATCACATTGCAAATTTATTACTTGGCAGGGTCATGCTTTTCATTTTTCTGAGGAATGTATTTCAAAATGGCATGCCTGTAGAGTGCAGTTGCAAGCAGACAAAGTTTCCTGGAACTCTCTAATGATAGCGCAGAGGGACAGCTGAGATGGCATGTGACTGTTTTGGCTGAGACTTGGAAGTTTCCAATTAGCTGCTTCTCTTCCACTAGTTGATGTATTTCCAGATTATGCTTTTCATTGCTTGTCCTCTAAGAAGACCAAATTGAGTGGCATTGCCCCTCTCAGATCCAGAGCCATGCAATGAAGGAACATATAAATACCCTGACATCCATACATAACCATCAGGTAACATGAGGGTGTACGAAGGACAGAGACCTGTGCTCTGAGTACCTAACAAAGGAATTTAAATGTTTCAAAGTGTGGATATTGGATCATTTGCATTCGCTGATTACCTTTACTGGTAACCAAGCCAAGAACAATCTGAGAAGAGAGAGTTGTATTATACTGAGCCATTTAATTGTCAGTCTCCTCCTCCAACTAGGCTGTAAGATTTCAGAGACTCAGGACTCGATATTGGTCACTAGAAGTGTCTGACATCTGACAACTGCTCAGGAAGGCAATATCATATGCTGGCCAAGAAGAGCGGCTTTGGGGCCAGACTGATCTGAACTTGGATCCTGTTTCCATCGCTATGTGACATCTCCAAGCCTGTTTCCCACCCTTGTCCCCATAAAATAAGAATAATAGTGACACAGAAGGTCCTCAGCTTACCTTGAAGATGGGTCCTGATAAATCAATGGTGACTCGAAAATATCCTAAGCCAAAGCTGCATTTGGAGGCTGTTGGTGCATCAGATTAAGATGTCACCTACAAGTCTGTATCCTATGTCAGAGTGCCCATTTGGAGTCCCAGCTACTCCACTTCTAATCCATTTCCCTGCTATGCACTGGTTAAGTAGTGAAAGGTACCTCAGGTACCTGGGGTGCTACAACCCATGTGGGTAACTCAGATGGAATTCCTGGCTCCTGACTTACAGTGATCTGGAGAGAGAATCAGCTAATAGAAGATCTTGATGTCACTCCGCTTTTCAAATATCAAAGTAAACTTTAAAAAATATATTTAATACATTTCACTTAGCAAACATCCTAGCAACACAGAACACTGTGGGGTCTCTGTTGTTCATCCTCATGATCACATGAATGATTATGCTTGCTACCACTCGCTACACCATGAAAGAGGATAGTATTCTATAATACCAAATCGAAGAAATGATCAAAATACAAAGTATAGTTTCTGCTGAATGTATATCACTTTCATACCAATGTGAAGTTAAAAAATCCCAAGTCCCATAAGTTGATACTTAATTTTAATTTGCTTACTTATTTGGTTTGAAAGGCAAAGAAAGAGAGAGAGAATCTTCACTCTGATGGTTCACTCCCCAAATGGCTGCAATGGCTAGAACCGGGCCAGACCAAAGCCAGGAGCCAGGGGCCCAAATGGGATGTTGGTGTTGCAAGTAGTAGTTTAACCTAGTACACCAGAGCACGGGCTTCTATTTGTTTATTAAAGTTGCATTTATGTTTTTTTGGAAAGTCAGATTTTTAGAGAGAATGAGAGACAGAAATATATTTCCATCTGCTGATTTACTCCTTAAATGGCTGCAACGGCCCGAAATGAGCTAATCCAAAGCCAGGAGTTTCTTCCGGGTCCCCCATGTGGGTGTAGGGTCTCAACGATTTGGATTATCCTCTCCTGCTTTCCCAGGCCACAAGCAGGGAGCTGGATGGGAAGTGCAGTATCTGGGACACGAACCAGTACCCATGTGGGATCCTAGTGCTTTTAGCATGGAAGATTAGCCAATTGAGACTTTGCGCTGGACCTAGCCCCTGTTTATTCCAAAAGATTTGTTCATTTGAAAGGCAGAATTAGAGGGAGGGATGGAGAAAACTTAGATTTGGTGATCCACTCCCCAAATGGCCAGAATGACTGGGATTGGGCCAGGTTGAAGCCAGAAACCAGGAGCCAGGATTGTCTTTTGTGTCTTCCGTGTAAGTCCCAGGGTCCAGAGACTTGAGATGTCTTCTGCTGTTTTCCCAGGCCTTTTACAGGGAACTGGATTGGAAGTGTAGCAGTTGGGACGGGAACTGGCATTCATATTGGATGCCCTGCATTGCAGATCATGGTTTAACCTTTTGCGCCACAGTGCTGGTACCCTATTTATTTGTTTATTTAAATAAAAATTTTTAAATATAATCCTTTTGAAACTAAGCAGACTGAATGAAAGCTAATTCTAGAAAAACCAAGTTGGAGCCAGTGCTGTTGTGTTGTGGGTGAAGCCTGTGTTACTGGAGTTCCGTATTGGTACTGGTTCAAGTTCTGTCTGTTCCACTTCCCATGCAGCTCCGGGCAAATGGTCTGGGAAAGCAGCAGAGGATTGTCCAAATCTTTGGGACCCTGGACCTGTGTGGAAGACCCAGAAGAAGCTCCTGGCTACTGACTTTGGACTGGCTCAGCTCATTGACTGATGTAGCATTTGGAAAATGAACAAGCACATGGAAGATTCTCTCCCTCTCCATGCCTTTCAAATAAATAAATAAATAAATAAACAAATAAATGTTTTTTAAAAAAAGATTTATTTTTTTTTTATTGGAAAGGCAGATTTATAGGAAGAAGGAGAGACAGAATGATCTTCCATCTGCTGGTTCACTTCTCAAATGGCTGCAATGACCAGAGCTAAACCGACTTGAAGCCAAGAGCCAGGAGCTTCTTCCAGGTCTCCTACACAGGTGCAGGGTCCCAAGGCTTTGGGCCATCCTTGTCTACTTTCCCAGGCCACAGCAGGGAGTTTGGAATGGAAGTGGAACAGTCAGGTCATGAACCAGCACCCATTTGGGATCCCGGCGCGTGCAAGGTGAGGAGTTTATAGCCATGAGGCTATCATGCTGAGCCCCAAATAAATAAATCTTAGAAGAGGGAGCAAGAGAGAAAGAGACAGACAGACAGAGGAAGGAAGGAAGGATAGAAGGAAGGAAGGAAGGGCAGACAGAAGGGAGGGAGGGAGGGAGGGGGGAAGGAAGGAAGAAACGCAAAGCAAAGCAAAGCAAAGAAAAAAAGAAAAGAAAAAAGGTAGGTGTGGAGGCCAGGGCTCCAGAGTGGAAACTTTACTTACCTTCGCCAGGTACCCAGATGTGTGAGTAGGTTGGACTATGTGTTGTACCCATGACAGCATGACAAGAGCAATAGCATGTATTGTGATTCTTTTGCAAATAAGTTACTTCTAGCAACCTATCCACAAAACAGTGTCTTTCTTTCAGTGTGAGCTGAGCCGAGTTTAAAACAAATAAAATCCACATAGCCTGTTCAGATCTAGTCTCTTAAACTGCTGTGTTAATGTTATTTGACGACCATGGGATTTGGAAGGAATTTCTCACTGTGGTATTAAATCTAGAAACTGGGTTCTAGTAGGATGCCTTGAATGTAAGATGCAGGGCCCAAGTGAAAGCCACAGCCTCCTTAGCATTCAGATCTCTGGCCCTTGTATCCGGTCATCTGTCAGTTTCCTACTGTGACAGCTGAAAGACAGGTGTTTCTGTCACCTAGTATGAGTAGCGTAACAATTTTTTAAAAAAAAATGTATTATTAAAATCACATTGAAGGGGAAGTGCACAGGATCTAAAGCATTGTGTGGCTCTTCATCCTACCAAGGTCTCTAGCAGTGCTCCCTCCAATGTGTGCTCCACCCAGTTGTGATCAGCAGGTATACCTGCTCTTTCCAAGTCTGTCAGTTTCACTTAACTTTATTTCACATTCTGATTTCCACCCACATAGTGCACATGACTGCCACCTTTAATGACTGCACCGTTCCTTTGTATTGTCTGGCATGCCAGTTCTTAGGACTGGGCTTATTGTTTGTGAGCAGACCTAAAGGCCTGCTGTCTCTTAATACCAGAAGTCTATTTTAGTTTCTGGAAATGGTGACTAGCACGGGCGTGGGATCGTGTGGGATTCCTGAGTCATCAGTACACAGCACAGTCTGAGTGCTTTGTTAACATTGCTCGGCCCACAACCCAACGGCAGAGCGTCTTGGTCTGGACCTGAGCTGGGTATTCTAGGCACAAGGGCAGAAGGATAAGCCCCTTGACTCTCATAGTCCCAACCCTAAACATGCCCACAGTAGGACATTTCTGCTGCTTTCTCTCCCCCGGAATGAAAATGTTACCTGTGCTTCCCAACAGAGCTTGCCAGAAGAGGAAGGCAACAAGAATGGGAGGATGATTTAGTGCAGCTGAAGGGATAAGGCACAGGTCAGGGGTGCCATAGCTATAGCTCTAGGTGTAGCTGGGAAGATGAAGCGAGGTGAGGCTACAGGTGTGGAGCCAGGGAAGCAGTCTGTGAATAAAAGAGCTGAAAAATTGTCTGCAGTTTTTGTCTCTAGCCCTGGATGCCAACTCTTCCTGCTGTATGTGCCAATCTAGCAGACCCAGTTTCCCGTGATGTGCCAGAGTATCCTCCAGCACTGTAACCCTATGCATGTTGAGTCCCATGTGGACTTAGCACAAAATGTTTTCGCAGGACATAAAACGCACACAGACTCAACCTCATTTGAATATTAAATTGGGGTACCACCCTACACCCCATAAAGGGGCCTGCTAAACAGAGGGAACTCTCCCTCGCTCCTCATGGACATGGGATTTTTTTCTCAGATTGTTCCCCTCTATCTGGCCCTCACATGTTGAGCATCTTTTCTCATCGAATTACCGTCAGTAGGTAATAATGCTTTATAGGATTGAATAACAAAACAGGGTGTTCAGGGCTAGTACAGTGTCATAGCAAGCTAAGTCACCGTCTGTGGTGCTGGTATCCTATATAGGCACTGCTTTGAGCCACAGCTGCTCGATTCTAATCAACTCCCTGCTTAAGACCTAGGAAGGTAGTAGATGATGGTCCAAGTACTTGGAACCCTGCATCCACATGGGAGACTCAGAAGAAGTTCTTGTTTCCTGGTGTTAGATTGGTCCAGTTTTGGGTGTTGTGGCCATTTGGGGAGTGAACCAATGAATTGAAGATCTCTCTCTCCTTTTCCTTCTGTAACTGCCTTTCCAATAAAGATACATAGATTAAAACAAAACAAAACAGGGAGTCCATGCTTGACCTCTATGCCAACTATGAGTGATTACATGGTTAGTAATACTAGTTGGGAGGCCCCGTGCAGTGGCTCAATTGACTAATCCTTCCCTTTAAAGTGCCAGGATCATATATGAGCACTTGTTCATGTCCTGGATACTGCACTTCTGACACAGCTCCCTGCTTATGGCCTAGAGATGGCCCAAAGCTTTGGGACCTTGTAATCCCATGGGAGATGCAGAAGAAGCTTGTGGCTCCTGGCTTTGGATTGGCTCTGTTCCAGTCATTACAGCCACTTGGAGAATGGATGGAAGAATGGAGAATGGATGGAAGATCTTTCTCTCTGTCTCTCCTGCTCTCTGTAGATCTGCCTTTCCAATAAAAACATATAATAAATCTTAAAAAATAATACTAGTTGGAGGGGGCCAACAGTATGGCATAGCTAGCAACGCCACTGCATATGATGCTGGCATCTGATATGGGTGCTGGTTTATGCCCTGGCTGCTCCACTTCCAATCCAGGTCCCTACTATAGTGGCCTGGAAAGCCAATGGAAGATGGCCCAGGTACTTGGATCCCTGCATTCATGTGGGAGACCCAAATGAAGCTCTGCTCCTGGCTTTAACCTCTCCCACTTCTGGCCATCTCAGCCATCTTGGGGATTGAATCAGCGGGTGAAACAGCTCTCTTTGATTTTAAAATAAATAAATAAATCTTGGTTGACACCCAGGAATGTATTCATTTCATAAGAAGAGGTACACTTTTATTCCTGAAATTTAGAGTTCTTTTCTCCCTTTTTTTCCTTGGCGGTTGCTCTGCCTAAAACCTCTTCTCTGCTCAGGTTGACGTGGTGCATAACCAATCCACGTGTTCTTCCACGTCTCATGCCCTGGAAACTGAGGAAATTCTCTGTCTCCTGAAAGAGAAACAAGAGTGATACAGTCTTGTTAAGAACCACGGCTTGTTGAAATGTGGCCTTTTGTCTGATAAAAGTATTTTTGGGCAAAGAGATTTGCTGTTTCCCCATGTGAGAATGACTATCAACAAAGTTTTCCAGCCATGTTTGCAGGCAAATCAGAGGATAGTAGATGGGTGGAGTATGGTCGGAAGACCTGGGGAGGCTACTCTTATCTTTGACTAGGATATGTCGCTGACTTGGGCACACAAGATATCTGGATTTTAGGAGCAAATCTGCCAGTTTTGTACTGTAGCATCTTGAACAAGTCGCTTTAACTTCTCCTTTCCCTAGGTTCCTTGGAGTAGGGCTAGAACAAGGGAACCTTTTTTTCTGCTACAGGCCATTTGAATATATGTGACATCATTTTGTGAGCCATATGAAATTATCAACGTTAAAATTAGCCTGCTGTGGAATTATTTAATTTCAAGTCCCACCTGCAGTTGCTTTGGCAGGGCCAGACCAAATGATTTTGTGGGACTTAGATAGCCTGTGGGCTGGGTGTTCACATCTCCAGCTAGAAGCTATGTAAGGTTCCTTCTAGCTCTGTGACTAAGTTGAGCCTACTGGGATCCTGACAAAGATCCATTAGGTTCCTGTGGTGGTTCCCTTATAGAAAAGAGCAAATGATGCAGCGTGAGACAGTGTCAGACCTTCCAGTTGGAGTTGCAAGATAGAGCTGTGCTGTTTTTTATTCCTCCGCAACAAGTACAAGTTAGTCTTTACTGCCTGATGAGATGGTATATAGGAGAGCTTAGGTTTGTACCCTCATTTGAAAACTAGTTTTGAGGCAGGCATTTAGCTTAGCTGTTAAGGCCAGTGGTCAGGGGCTGGCATTGTGACACAAGTAGTTAAGCTACCACCTGCAATGCCGGACTCTCATATGGATGCCAATTTGATTTCTAGCTGCTCTACTTCTGATCCAGCTTCTTCCTAATGTGCCTGAGAAAGCAGGACAATACCCCCAAGTATTGTGCCCCTACCACCCGTGTGGCAGACCTGCATGTAGTTCCTGGCTTTGGTATGGTCCAGACCTGGCTGTTGCAACCATCTGTGGATTGAACCAGTAGATGAAAGATGTCTGTTTCTCTCTTTCTCTTTTTAAACAATTTGTTTATTTTTATCTGAGAGACAGCTTTACAGAGATAGAAGAAGGGAGGGAGGGATGGAGGGGGAAAGAGAGAGAGACGAAGGGGGGAGAGATCTTCCATCCACTGGTTCACTCCCCAAATGGCGACAATGGCCAGAACTAGGCTGGTCTGAAGGTGGGAGCCAGGAGCTTTTTCCAATTCTCCAATGTGAGTACAGGGACCTGAGAACTGAGCCATCCTCCTCTGCTTTCCGAAGCCATAAGCAGGGAATGGATCAGAAGTGAGCAGCTAGCACTGAAATGGGATGTTGATGCTGCAGGCGGAGGATTAACCTATTAAGCTGCCATGCTGCCTGATTTCCCCCCTCCCCCCTCCCCTCCTAGTAGTCTGCCTTTCAAATACATAAAATTAAACTTTAAAAGGAAACACCACTGGTGAAAACGTGCTGCATGTCCCACATTGGAGTACCTGGGTTTGATTCCGAGCTTCAGCTCCTGACTAGATTTCTGTTAATGAAGGCACAGGAAAGTAGTGCTAATTGCTCAGGTAATTGGGTTTTTGTTACCCACAAGGGAGACCTGGACTGTGTTCTGGGCTCCCAGCTTCAACTCCAATTGATGCAGGCATTGGGGGAGTGACTAATAAGCTGAACCTGTGGGGATCCTATCAGAGACCCATAATGTGCCAGTGGTGGGAGCACTCTCTCGCTTGTGTGAACTTTTCTGTGCTTCACTCCCTCCCTCTCCAATAAATAATGTTTTCACTTAAGAAATAAAAAAAGAATTTCTGTCACCTCCTAATGGGTAACCTGTGATGAACTATTTCTCTTACTTAACATGACTTTCTGCCTCTGTAAGCTGATATACTAGGACCAACTTTATCAACTTGGTGGGGGTGAAAAGCAGTAATATCTGCCAAACACTTTGCCCAGCAACCGGCAGAATACCTGCCACCTCTGTGGTATTGGTGCAACTATTGATATTGAATTCATTCTCCTCATGTGGACATAAATATGCCTTGGCATTTTTTTTTCTCCTGGATGTCTTAGAATTTTGGAGTCAGGAGGCTCAAATAGCGAGTTCTATGCAGATAGTCCATCCTAAAAGAAACTTTAAAAACCCTCTGGAATATTAAACAATTTTAGTCCCAAACATTTTGGGTTAGAGACACTCAATCCCTAATAAACACCTACTACCACTGCCACTACTACCCTTAGGACACAGAAAGAAGGTCAAGTTCGTGTAAGCTGCTGCACTGTTTGCGAATCTCAACCAAGTGTTCCAAGAGGTAGCAGTTGCTGCTCCGAAGGGAACAGCAAAGCAGCTTTTGAGGGGCTTCAGGGACAGTGGCTGGGATTTTTACAATGAGTTGATGTCAGAAAAGGATTCAGTGGCATATAATTTTCAGCGAAGTATTTCCATGTTTTTTTTTTTTTGCCAGCCATTCTATACTCCAGACTCTTTAAAAGATGTTACTGTAAAAGTAATCCTGTCGTTCTAAGGGTTCATGTTGGTTGGTCATCCATGGCAGGAGTATTTGGGTACAAAGATGTAAAGTCTCTTGCTCTTCTTTGGCAAGATGATCTTTATTCACAAATGGATGCCACCTAGTATTTCCTGAGTGTCTCAGGGAGTGTAGGATTACTACACTGGCTAGAATATAGAGATTGAGGAATGAGAGTGGATCTCAAGAAGGTGACCTCAGAGTTAATGGAGTTAAAAGTGTATCAAACAAAAAGGAAGAAAAAACTGAGTAGGTCCTGATGGTGTTGAAACTTAAATTATTTGCTGAGGAAGGAATATATTAGATGTCTTTTTTTCATTTCCCTTCGTTCTTTAATGATCTGTTAAAAGTCTAGCAAGAGAAAGAAAATAGCCAGTTACTGCAAGTGAAACAAAGTGCTAGATTTTTTTGTCCTTCCAGATCATTTCACGGTAGCAGGGTGTTGGTCAGTTTCCCGGAGGTATAGACTGCACCCCACAAGATTCCCACCACATCTCCCACCACCATTCTCTGCCAACCTCCCACTGCCTCTTACTTGTGCTTTGGCCACTATGCCCTTCATTTAAGGAGTACTAACCGTAGAAATCAAAAGCTCTTCCACTGGGACTTTCTAGGAACCTCTCCCCTATGTTCCAGGTGTTCATTTTCTTCCTTGCCATAGGCTCTGACATGATAGAAATGAAAAGAGATTATTGCAATGTTAAATGAAAATGCAGGGGCACTTGTGGACATCTACAAAAACATTTGCTTTTCTCTTCTACCAGATTCCTATGGAGTTATCCTCAGCTCTTCCTCATCCCCACAGCAGTGCCTGCTTCCTCATTAGTGGCCCTGGCACATCTAAGACCTTCCATGGAGCTGTAGCCAGTAAAGACTCCAGGTCCCTTGTAGCTTAAAAATGCCTTTGTTTGTTGCTTATCATAAAGAAGAAAATCTCCAGTAAAATGGAAATTGAAAAGAGAATATATTTTGGTGATATCTCCAAGCATGTGTACATACTGTGATATACACTGTAGACAAACTTGCTGTTTTCCCTAATAAATGTGTGAGTCCGTGGAAAACTTTCTACCTCAGTAAGAAGGAAGGTACTTTAGAGAGTTCATGGAAAAGTGAATTTAATAAGTTTTCTTGATGCAAAAATGTTTTAAAATCCGTGCATAGTTTTTCATAATAAGCATTTTCTACAAACTTTCTAAAGACAATTAGGTAAGTCAACATAAGCTATTGTTATATCTGAATAGTGTTCCTTTTGGTGACTGCTCACCATTTATTTAGCCCTATTCCACTGTTAGACTTTAGGATGTTTACAACTTTTAGTTGTGGACAATGCTGCGATTGATCTCCTTAAGCATACCTTTCTTTTCTTTTTTAAGATTTTATTTAAATTTTATTGGAAAGGCAAAATTAACAAAGAGAAGGGAAGGGACAGAGACAAAGGTCTTCCATCCACTGGTTCACTCCCCAAGTAGCTTCTGATCCAAAGGAAGGGTCCTGTAGCCTCTTACAGGTCTCCCATGCAGGTCCAGAGTCCCAAAGCTTTAGGCTATCCTCTACTGCTTTCCCAGGCCATAAGCAGGGAGCTGGATGGGGAGTGAAACAGCTAGGACATGAACCTGCACTCATATAGAATCCCAGCATATGCAAGGTGAGGATTTAGTTACTGGGTCTTCATGCCAGACTCTTAAGCATACCTTTATTTTGGTATGTGTTAGAAAAAAAAATCTTTGAATACAGCTCCAGGAATTATATTATTGGCTCAAAGGATATCTACATTTTAATTTTTTAATATATATGTAGACAGCCAATCTACCCTCCATAAAGGTTGTAACAATTTTTACTTCTGTCATTGGCAGTCATAGCTTTTAAGACAACCCTGCATCTTGAGAACGGCCCAAAGCCTTGGGACCCTGCACCTGTATGGGAGACCTGGAAGAGGCTCCTGGTTCCTTGCTTTGGATCGGCTCAGCTCCGGCTGTTGTAGCCACTTGGGGGAGTGAATCAATGGACATAAGATCTTTCTCTTTGTCTCTCCTCCCCTTTGTGTATCTGACTTCCCAGTAAAAATAAAATAAATCTTAAACCTACATCTATGCATAAATCTTGTGTCAGCCAGTGCCAAGGGTTTCATATTGGGCTGCCAGGATGTGGTCTCCAAGAACTGTCTCTGTATTTCTTCCATTTCTCTTTTCCTAACCACCAACTGTAGTGTAAGAAGAGGGTCAGAGTCAAAACAGGAATACTGTTGTAAAAATTGTGAATAAAGGTCTACACATTTTTCCTCTTTGTTGACTGAACTGGGATAACCATCTAGTAAGTTCTCAGCAATGCTTGGTAGGAAAGTCTTTAAATCATCACTCAGAATGGAATAAAGTTTGGTAGTGATCAAAGCTCCTTTTGTACCAGAATATTCACCTTCTTTCATGGGTTCATCCAAAGCAAATGTTACTGAGATATTCTTCTTAGATCTTAATCTTAAGCCTTCCTTCTGTAAAGTAAGAAGATAGGGGTAGATTGGCGCACAGGAGTTCAGAGATTGGTCTCTGGGCATTAATCTGTAAAGAGCCATTTACCTGGAGGATCGATTTGAGAGGTCTAGGTTCTTCTACGTGTTCTAAGGGTGGTTTTTTCTCTTTGGACAGACCAGTTCTGGTAGAAAAGCTGGGGAACATGGAATGGATGAAGCACCAGTAGAGACTAACACATTGCAGTCTTGTTTGTCTGATGCAGGTACTAACCCCATCCCTGAAATTTGCCTTTATTAAGCCATGAAAATGATAGCAGAATACGAGAACATTTAGATCTTTTACTGCTGAAGTCATTGCTCACCTTCTGTTTTCTTTCTTTTGTTTTTTTTCTGTTTTTTATTTGAAACACAGAAAACAGAGACAGAGAAAGAGAGATCTCTTATCTGCTTGGTCAGTCTTCATATGCCCACCATAGGAGTAAAGCCAGGAGCCTAGAAATCTCTCTGAGTTTCTTACAAGGGTGACAGGGACTCAAGTACTGGAGCTCTCACCTGTGGCCTCCCAGGATATTTGTGAACAAGAAGCTGGAATCAGAAGCAGAGCTAGGGCTTGGACCCAGACACTTGGTTATGAGATGCAGACATTCCAAGGAGCATCTTAACAAACACTGAGCCACATGTCAGCCTTCTCCTTGTCCTTGTTTTTCCTCTTTTCAACATTTCTCTCCTTCCTATTCCTCATTATGGGGAGGATCAGAGAACTGGAGGCTGAGAGTCTACAGCAGCCCCATGAAAGCCATCAAGTAGACTCTTTAAGGGGGGATCCTGTTGCTTTTCTCTTCCAGGTGGAGAATCAGAGAGTAGAGATCCTGTTGCATATCCCACTGCCATGGCCACTGAAGGTGTGCAGGGATGGGAGTGTACCTAACACTCTTGCAATGTCAGTGGACACTGCCCTGACTCAGTGGGGCCGGCTGATTTTGAGGGCCTTGACCAGCACTGCTGAGAATCCAAATACCTCCCATACTCATGTCTAAGATTGAGTCCTGCTTGTATTCTTATCAGTAAAGCTATTAGAGACAACTCAATACCTTTCTGATGAGCATATTTCCCTAGGACATCTAGTTCTTTTGGGGACTGTGGCACTTGAGGTAGGTAGCTGCTGGGAAATACAAAATTCTTCATCTTTATCCACTGTGGCATCCAGCAGCCAGCGCAGCCCTTCAATTATGTGCTGATGGTTCTTCTTTTGGAAAGTTTTGGTGACTGAACATGGTTCCTGTGGCAGAGAGGGGGTTTGGGGAGCAAATTTGAAATTTGAGGCCTGAGATCCTCAGCATTCACATCTGAGAAGGTAAATGACAGACACAAAAGCTGCAGTCTTCACAGAAAGTGTTTTTTGTCTTAGATGTGTTAACCTTGAACAAGTCACTTAGGAGTCTGCAGGCCTCAGCTTTCTTAGTCATCAGATAAGGATATTAGCATTTTTGACTTCAGAAAACTAGTTTGAAGGCAGAAAGTAGTATTGATTACTGCCAGCAATTTAGAATGGGCTATTTTGCCCTAAACCCCATATGAGACTGATCGTGGACTGGATCAAGGACATTCTCAGCTGGGCTTTACAGGAAGAGGAAAGATGGAAGGGGTGGAGGTGGACACTTACCACTCGGCACAGGGACTTGGTCTCTTTCATTAGCCTTTCCAGAAGCAGATTTTTGATGATAACGCATGGTGAAAGGGCATCCTTCTTGTCTTGTTTGTTTGCCAGGCTAGAACAGGGTATAAAAAAGGAGAAGGAAGAGTGAAATTGAGTAGGGGAAAAAGATAGGAAAGGAAGGGAGAGAATCAATTCTGGTACAACTGCATCACATTTGGGTATTGAATTTAAAGATTGTTCTCCATTCTCAATGGAGGAGAGAATGGCACAAACAATTTGAATACAAGATAATTCCCAGGATTCATTTCTCATTTCCCCTACTTCATGGCATCAAAGTTAAATTGGAATTATTAACGGGATGTGAACAGGTTTGGAGTTTTGAAAATCCTCTCCCAACTTTGGTAATGCTCTATTTGGGGTTCCTAATAAGGAATGAAAGCAGCAGAAGGGAAGTCATTGTATGTGTGGGAGGGGAAAAGATTGCCTCCCCTCTCCCCTGAGTTATTTCCTGCAATAAACACTGGTTATATATCTCCGGGGCAATCTGCAAAGGGAGCAGGCATTAGGATCTGGCATACAAAACGGGCTGTTGTCTGCCACTGTGTGATGTTAAGATCGGAGACTGCAACCAGAAAAGATGTGAAGCAAATTCAGGGAGGCAGTCCAGCTGCAGGATGGCAGTGGTAGATCCAAATATCACCTCTGAGTTTCCTTCGGTGCTTCCCTTCCAACTACCCTATGTACAGTTCGGTAACCTGTTTCCTGGGGTAGTGTGTGTCATAGAGTGGCTCCTGCAAACACCCCCTAGGGGACTGGGCCATTCTATCCCACTGAGCTGACAGAAGTGGGAACTCTCGCTAAGTGTGACAAAAGGACCACCCAGTACTTTAGCCCTACTTTCAGTACCAATTGGGTAGGGAAAAGTAGAACACAAAGGCATAGTCTTACAGTAAGATGGGTTTCCCCGCTACTCTTTTATCAGTCAGTAGGCGTCTCAAGATGATCTTCACTTCCTGCATGCGTCCTAAGTCACTGGAATCCAGGACGAAAACCAGCCCCTGTGCACGTGTATAGTAGTTTGGCCATGTTTCTCGGCCTTTCATGTCTCCATTTAGGTCATAGATAGAAACTTCGTATTCATCTAATATAAGTGTGGTCAATTCGGACTTCATGCTGCTGCCAATTCTGCTTGGAAGTACTGTACATAGGCCGAGCGAGGAGAAACAACCACAAAGCAGAGACATAGAGTTAAGTCAATGCAATGAATATTAGTCATCAAAAAGAATTACATCTTGATATTTGCAACAAAAGGGATGGTTTAGAGATCATTATGCTGAACGAAAAAGCCAGTCATAAAAACACAAATGTCACCTGCTTTTTCTCACATGTGGAAGTTAATATAGGCATAGTCAAAACAATGATTGGATGTCATATTACAAGATATGTATATATTTATAAGTGTCTTCATTGGATTATATCCCTTAAGTAATGATGTACCCTTTCCTCATTTTATGATCTTTGTTATGAATCCTATTACATGAGATCTCTGTACCCACCACTACTTAAAAAAACAAAAGCAAAAACAGAATGCATGCATTACAATATACTGTTTACATGAAGGAAAACCTGTTTGGCCTAGGCATGCTACCCTCTTTTGGCTTGTATTCATCTTCAATGAGTGATTTGTCTCCCAGGAGAGACAAATCCACACCCCTCCTCTTCCTAAGCTGGCAGACCTATCTCTTAGCACTCTAACCTGAGTCTCTGTCTCTCCTAGTGCCCCTCTTTGCCCCCAATTCCTTCTTCTCCCTCTCAATTTCTCTTATTTCTCTTTCTCCTTCACCCAATCTTCCTCTTCCTCTTCCCGTTTTTCTCCCCCTTCTCTCTTCTTCCTTCCCTTCCTCTTCCCTAGACTCTCCCCCAACCCCTCACTACCTCTCATCTACACTTCTCCCCCTTCCAATCCGCTCTTATTTCTTTGACCTGCACCCCTTCCCTTCCTCTCCCTCTCTCAACCCGTATTTCTCCCTTCCCCTTCTCTTCGTTCTCTCTCCCTCTTGCTCCTTTCTCTCCCCCTCTTTTCTCCCTTTCCCATTCTTTCCCCCTTTTCCTTTCACCTTCTCCCACTCCTTCCCTCTATCCTCCACTCCCCTCTCCCTCCTGCCATCATTCTCCTTTCCTCTCTGCGTCTTTGTTTTCCCTCTCCTGCTCCTCTCAGTTTTCCCCTCCCCTCTTCTCTCTTTTTCTTTTTCCCATTCCTCCGTCTTTCCCTCTTCACTATTGCCCCTCTCAGTCTTGTTCCCTTCCTTCTTCACTACCTTTTCCATCTTCCTTTACTTTTTCTTCTTTTCCTAGTTCTTCCATCTCTCTCCCTCTTCCCACTTCTCTCCTTCTTCCTGACTCTTTTCATTCCTCCTAAACACTAACACACCACGCCACACCTGCTATGTTTAACGGGTACCTCACCTCTTTTCTGACCTGTCTCAAGTAAAATAGAAGCTCTATTAGGGAAGGAGGTGCCCTGTGTTCAGTGAATGTTTCTGGTTACTGTGAATGAGAATATGAAGTCTTCTGTATATCTCTTGCAAAAAATGGTGCCCACTGCAGACACATTTTTCCTTTAAAAGCTAAGTCATAAAACCCTCAAGGTAATTCTACACCTTATTCCACAGTGACTGTGTATATGCATTGCAGTCTATGTAACTGTCTGTCTGTCTTAGGTCTCTGCATGTTAGCAGCAAAATGATTGTGTGGATTCTTTATAACTAGCTGTACTAAGACCAGAATCCATAACTTATTTGTAGTCTCAGTTCTACCTATGATATTTGCCATAGGATTGTCAGAATGAGAGTCATCACCTGAGAAGGTAGTAATATGCCTTCAGCTTGCTGGAAATTAATGATAACATACTCATTTATGAGCATATGTGTGTGTCTATAGATATGTGTGTATGTATACATTATCACGTTTTAATGAGCCTTCATGCTACTCAGTGATCCTTCTAATTATAGTTCTCAGATAACATAATCGTCTATCATAACTTTGATGTGATATTCACTATGTCTATATTCAACCACTTAAAAGTACATGAACAGGTTATAACTGGAAAGGTAGCTTTAAAATACTGTTTCATATTATTTCTCCCTGTCAGAGCAAAGCAATATTTTCCCTAGTGTTTTTCTCTTTTTACTTGAAGCCTTAACAATTCCTTCAATAATGCAGTCTATTGTTGGATAAACCTGGATGCCACAAGTGGTTTTTCCAAGTGAGTCACATTTCTCTTCTTTCTTACAGTAACTTATAAATTCCCCGCTAGAACGGGTCCTGAGCTTCATTCTTCTCTATATCCCTAGTGGAGTGTTGCACAACACACAGCTTGGGCAATGCTGTCTATTCTCACCACTTTTACTTCATATAGTATTGGAGGTTTTAGCCAGAGCAATGATGCAAGAGGAAAAAAGAAAAGACATATAGATAGGAAGGAGAGAAAGATGTTAAATTATCTCTATTTTGTGGATGGCAGGATTCTATATAGAGAGAAACTGAAAGATTCCAAGAGGCTATTAGAACTGCTAAATTCAGTAAAGCTGCACTATGCAAAATCAACACACAAAAATCACTAGCATTTTTTATACTAATCAACTTGCTGAAAAAGAAATTATAAGAATGATCCTATTTGTGATAGCTACCAAAAATACCTTTGAATAAATTTAATTATGACTCTACAGTGTAATTTACAAAACACTTGCTAAAGAAATTGAACAAGACATGCACACACAAAATGAAAACATTTCCTAGGTTCACAGATTGGAAAAATTAATTTTATTAAAGTGCCCATGCTACCAAAAGCAAGCAAGAGGCTCACTTCAGTCCTCATCAAAATACCAATGACATTTTTCACAGGAGAAAGAATCCTAAAATTCATATGGAAACACAAGAGACCCTGAATAGCCATAACAGACCTGAAAATAACAAGAAAGCTGAAAGCATCACCCTACCAGTGTTCAAGACACACAATACAGCTGTTGAAACTAGAATGGCATGGCAATCACAGGAAAAGCAGACACAGAGTCCAATAGAACAGGATCAGAACCCCAGTTGGACAGGTCCAGAGCCCCAGAAATGAATCTACATAGCCACAGTCAACTGACCTTTAACACAGGATCTAAAAACATACCCTAGAGAAGAGATGGTCTCTTCAATAAGTGATCCTGGAGAAACTGTATAGGCATATCCACAGGATTAAACCAAGACTCCCAAACCTAACCACCCTATTAAAAAAATCCACTAAAAACAGACCAAAGATATAAACGTGAGGCCTAAAACTGTTAGAAGAAACCATGAGAAATATTTCATCAGTATGACCGATAACTTTTTTTAAAAAGCCCCCAAATCGCAGTTAACAAAAACAAAAACAGACAAATGAGGTTGTATAAAACTAAGAAACTTCTAAACAGGAAAGAAAACAATTAACAGAATGAACAGACAACTTAAAGACCCAAAGAATGTATTTGCAAACTATTCATCCAACATAGGATTGATAGCCAGAGTATTTCAAGACTTTTAAAAAAACTAAAAAATAAAATAGCAGACACTCCAATTAAGAGATGGACAAAGTATTCTCCAAAGAGGAATATAAGTGGCCAACTAAACATGAAAAAATGCTCAGAATCACTGGATATCAATGAAGTGCAAATCAAAACCATAAGGAAGTTATCATTTTATTCCAGTTGAAATGATTACCAAAAAAAATAAGGAATTCTGGTAATAATGTTGAGAAAAGGGAACTCGTATATACTGTTTGTTGGTGGGGATGCTAATTACTATAACCATGATAGAGGTTCCTTAAAAAATTAAAAACAAATCTGTCATATAATACAGCTATACCTCATCTGGGAATTTTTCTGAAGGAAACAAAGTCAATAAAGGGAGGAGATGCCTGCACTTCCAAATTTATTTTAACACTATTCACAATAGCAAAGAAAAGGCATCAACCTAGATGTGTCCATCAGCTGATGACTAGGTAAATAAAATATGGGTTATATACATCCTGGGATAGTATTCAGCTATAAATAATGAAATCCTGACATTTGCAACAAAATAGATGCGACTAGAGAGCATTATGTTAAGTGAAATAAACCAGACCCAGAAAAGCAAATATTACATTTTATCTCATATATAAGATTTAAAAGTTTAAAAATTATCTTAAAATAAATGTTAGAAAGTTAGAAGAATTAGTGAATAATTGTGGGTACAAGGTGCCAATGGGCATGGATAATGGGTACCAAAACATGAAAGGTGAATGTAATGGGTTCTGGTCCTTTGTAGCACAGTGGAATGACTAAAACTCAATATGATGTATCATGTAATACTAGGAACTGGAAAAGAGCAGGTAGGCTCTAAGACAAGGATAAAAAATGGAAAAATCAGTTTTCTGGTATGACTTATGATGAATAGAATGAGAAGCATTGAACAGTTAGTTCTAAGCATGGAATTGTCATGATCAGATTGTTGTGTTAAGTCCTGGTAAATGTGTGGACCAATCACTGGATAAATAATTGGAGCTGGAAAGGTCAGCCAGAAGGCTGTTGCTATACCCTAAGTACTTTACTGTGGGCTGCCAGGTTATATAAAAATCATCATACCTATTAATGCATGCATGCATTTATTCATTCAGTGAGTACTGATGGAGAGCAGTCTATGCCAGACATAGTGTTGACCTCTTCAGCTACCTAACAGCGAGCTGGGTCTTCACAAGTGGTGTGATAGCTTCCTGAAATTGTGTGTAATCACTTCTTGAAATGTCATCATATTAAACTGAAGATCTAGTATTATGCATGCACATGTTTGAATGGGCAACATTCTTCAAGCCTCAACTCCCTATATATTCATTGTCACATAGAATGTCATGTTATTAAACTTCTTTATCTTACATTTGTGTCTCTTATCTAGACTGAAGTCCACTTTAATTGAAACTTAAGTTCACTTTAATTGAAACTTGACACCATTTCAAACATTACAGCCTTCTTAATTGACTGCCATTCTTTACATAGTTTGAGCTCATTCATATTGACGCTATGAGAGGACATGCCATTGGGATAGCTTGGAATGGGAGAAGGAAACATAAATGCCTGAGGGGTAGGAAGAGGGTGAGAGAATGTGTGTGTGTGTGTGTGTGTGTGTGTGTGTGTGTGTGTGTGTGTGTGTATTGAGAGATGTTTATCCTCACAATGAGAGCAACTGAGTGCCATGAAGCAAAGCTAGGAAGGATGATTGTTTCTTCATAGGAGACCTATATAACTGTCTAATACTCTTAGTTCCTTACATCGTTGGAAGGCTTGCATAAGGACAGTCTTGCCTGAGTTGTCCAGGCCAACGATAATAACAGTCACATTCCTGGAAATGGAAAAGAAAAATTAGCCAGTCTTAAAAAGATAGGTTTTAGCATATGCAAGAATTCAGATCTTCTTTAGTATTTGGAATTCTGCCTGTAGTAGTTTGAGAGCTTAAGGTGGTAGAGGGTAGTATGAGAACCTCTCCTGAAGACCTTCAAGGGCACTTTCCAAATTCACTTACTGTGCACAATCACCCAGCTTCCTTCACCCTGCTCCTTTATTGCTTTCCCTTACAACTGGAGAGGTTTTCAAGAAGTTCACAGAAAATGCATATCATTAAAAAACAATGCATGAATTCAGAAAATCGTGTGCCAAAATATACTTACCTTTAAATTCCATCTTTCCACAAAATTCTTAAAAATATTCTTGTATGTGTAATGCTTTGTCCCTTGCGGGACTGTGGGCAGACACTTGGGAGGAAATGGTGGAATCAGTTTAAATAGATGATTGTAATATTACCTTCTTGTTGTTCCAGTTTCCTTTAGCCATGCCCAGCAGGAGGTCAGTAGGCGGAACATAATTCAACTTGATTCTTAAATATTCAAAGAATAAAAATAAAGAAGAAATCAATCCCATTATTAACACTGAAAGTTAAATTGAGTTATGATTACATAGGTGCTGATTGAACTGAAAGTATAGAACCAAAAGATTCTGTCTATCCAACCTTGTCTATAAATGTCACAGAAAGAGGGACAGTTTTTCTCAAGTCTAGTGACAAGTTTTGGAAGTGAGGACGTAAGTCAAAAGGAAAATTTAGGCAGGCAGTTTGCAGTCCATCTGTGCTATAGCAAATATCAGTACTTCATTCCTTTTTATGGCTGAATAACATTCTATTGAATTGGTATGCCACATTTCATTCATTCATCAGTTGGTAGAAATTTGGTTCTTATGAATAAAGTTGTTATAACATCTATACACACTTATGTGTAGATCTCTGGGTGACCCTATGTTTTCAGTTCTCTTGGATATATAACCCAGGAGTATAGTCACTGGGTCATGATGAATCTGTGTTTAGCCTTTTGAGGAAGTGCTAGACAGTTTTACAAACCCAGGACAAGACTCTACATTGCTGCCAGCAATGTTAAAGGGTTATATCTTGCTCATGTCCTCTCATGTTGTTGCCACCTTTTTGTTTACAGCTGTCTTGGCTGGTGTCAGGAGGTGTCTCATTGTGATTTTATTTACATCACACTAATGACTCATGCTGTAATCCAGAGTTGAAGGCAGCCCTGGTTGGGTTAGCAAAGTACTTGAGCATCTGCATGGGTTTTGCTTAGCTAACTGATCAATTCAGTTTATGTGGTTGCTTATTAATGGGTAGCTTAGCAGGGTTCTACAGTTTCCCCCAAACAGTGGGCGAATCTAGTACTAAATAGAGATTCATATTTCGTAGCATTTCTCACAGCACAGCTTACTCCCTAAGAGACCACTTGGCCTTCATAAGGACTCCCATATAATGGTACTGGCTTAAGTCAGAATAAAAGGGGAACTTTATAAATGACCTGTTGTAAAAGCCAGTCCAATTCCAGCTTTGCCCATGAAGCTGATAAGACCCGAAGCAACTGGGTTCCACAGTAGCCATTTCCCATGAGATGAGACCAGGAACGGCTTCAGACTATTTCTTGATCATTGGCAGAGCTTCCTACCTTGAACTCAGGCTCTCTGAACTTCCCAAGGTTATCAAAAAGCCAAAAAGAACCAAATATATACCACATAAGCTCTCTCTCTCTCTTAAAAGATGTATTTGTATTGGAAAGTCAGATTTACAGAGAGAAGCAAAGGAAGATCTGTCTGGTGGTTCACTCCTCAAGTGGCTGCAGTAGCCGGAGCTGAGCTGATCTGAAGGCAACAACCAGGACCTTCTTCTGAGTGTCCCACATGGGTACAGGTTCCAAGGCCTTGGGCCATTCTCCACTTCTTTCCCAGGCCACAGACAGGGAGCTGGATAGGAAGTGAAGCAGCCAGAACGTGAACTGGCACCCATATGGGATCCCACTGTATGCAAGTGAGGATTAGCCACTAGGCTATCATACTGGGCCCCCACACAAGCTCTTTGTTTAGGAGAAAGGGTAGATAGGATAACCAATTGGGAAAATGACTGAATTAAGTCCCTTAACCTCTTTTTGAACCTCCTCTCCTACACATAAGAGTGATCATCGCCGCTTTGTCTGAGTACAATAAATATCAAATGAGTTTATATATAGAGTATTGAAATGAGCACTAATATGCAGTAAATTCTATATAAATATGTATAAAATAATAAGAATTACAAACTAATGGTCATTTGAATAATCAGAAAAGGTAATCAGTAAATTCCATAAGCCCTATCTTTGATTTCTCATGCCTGTCCTGAAGTGAAATCACCTACATTTAAACCTACCACATTCACATTTCTTACTTGGAAAATGAATGAGATACATTTTGCTTACCTTGAGATAATGATGTATATAAGAAGTTTGTTCTTTCTGTATTAAAGACATAAGATGTATAGACAATTGAGGTACATTAGCCTTTCTGGCTTCGGTGCCAGATGAACGCAGCTCAGTGGCCACTTATAAAGGGAATGGCAGTGTTGTAATAATGGACATCACAATACTGACATATCTGTAGCAACCTGTGCTTGGCTCAAAGCAGCCAGACTCACATCTGCTTACCTTGTGTGATTATGGCTTATTATTAAATGAATTATATATCATTATAATTTTTACTTAATTAAATATATATGTAGAATTTACTGTATACCAGTGCTCATATAAGTAACACATGCACACATATTCTTTTATTTAATTCTTATTATATTATATATAGCTAATTTAATCCTTATTATGAAAAATTAGTGATTATTACTGTTTTTTAAAAAGATCTAGTTATTTTTATGGGAAAGGGAGATTTTCAGAGAGAAGGAGAGACAGAACGATCTTCTACCTGCTGGTTCACTCCCCAAATGACCCCAACATACTGAGCTAAGTCGATTTCAAGCCAGGAGCCAGGAGTTTCTTCCAGGTCTCCCGTGTGGGTACAAGGACCCAAGAACTTGGGTCATTCTCTGCTGTTTTCCCAGGTCATTAGCAGAGAGTTGAATCAAAAGTGAGGCAGCCGGGACAGAAACTAGTGCCCAAGTGGAGGATTAGACTGTTGAGACACTGTGCTGGCCCCATAGGGATTATTACATTTAAAATCGCTTATTTGAGAGACAGGGAGACAGAGATCTCATCTGGTTTACTCCCTAAGTGGCTGCAACAGTGGGGCCCTGCCAAAGCCAGGAATTAGGAACTCCCTCTGAATCTTCCACATGCATTATGGGGTCCAACTACTTGAGCCATCTGCTGCTGCTTTCCTAGGTGCATTAGCAGGGAGCTGGATTAGAAATGGAAAAGCCAAGGATTCAAACCAGTGTTGAGACATGGACCATGGGCATTCCAAACAGCAATTTAAGCATCGTGCCAAATTCATGCCCCCATTTGATATTTTGATACATGTCTGCTGATCAACTCAAGGCAATTATCCTATCCATCGCCTCAAACTTTTATCAATTCTTTATGGTGATTACATTAAAACTCCTCTCTTCTGGGCTAGGAGCGATGGCTAAATCCTTGCCCTGAGTGCACTGGGATTTCATACAGGTGCCAGTTCTTGTCCCAGCTGTTCCACTTCCTATCCAGCTCCATGCTTATGGCCTGGGAAAGCACTGGATGATAGCCCAAAACCTTGTAACCCTGAAACTGCGTGGGAGACCCAGAAGAAGCTCCTGGCTCCTGATTTTGGATCGGCTCAGCTTTGGTCATTGTGGTCACTTGGGGAGTGAAACAGGGGATGGACATTCTTCTCTCTTTCTCTCCTCTCTGTGAATCTGTCTTTCCAATAAAAATAAATGTTTTTGTTATTTTTGTAATGATTTTTACATAGTTGATTAGAGCTCAAAGGGCCAAGGGCTACAGGAAAGTGGCTGAGACCATTGTTTCCACATTGTCTTTCTTCCTTCCTGTAACTGGAGAAGGAGGGAGATAAAGGGAGAAGTCACACCCAGCCTCCCAACCATCCCAGGGTCCCCGATGTGGGGCATGCTCCAAGAGCACTGCTCAAGTGGTTTCGATAGTTCAGCTGTTCTGAGTTGCTGCCCATCTCACCCTTCCAAGCATGATGAAATCTCTCCAGAATCCATTGGCTGACATAGTCTACCTTAGAGTTTCAGTTTGCCCAGATTTTCACTGCCAACACATGTCTGGGGTAGTTGATTTCATTTGTTCTGTCCTCTGTCATGGTACCAAGTGTCCTCTGTAGGCTCCAATGTACTGCCATATCCTCCATGCTCACTTGGATATGCTGGCTACTGCTCCGTCTAAGCCAATGAGGAGGCTGAGCTTTGACATATGCACTCCGCGGCCAAAACCTGCATTTCTCTTCATGGTTGGGGTTTGGAGTCCAGCAGTTCAGTTGGGGGCATCCCCAAGGAAACTTCATCTGAAGCCATTCAAGACCTGATTCTTGTGTGTGCTTGCCAATACAGGGGTCTGGCACAGTCTTGCACACACTGGTAGTTGCTATTGCTGGATCAGTTTTGTCTCCATCCCTGTCTTCTATGCAAATCAGTATGTGTTGGAACGCATCCCATTCCTTTCCACCGCACACTTGGCCCTTAGGCAAACCAGTGGGAGCTGCAACCTAGTCACAGCGATCCTCAGTAACCCTCACCAGGCCCGCCCCCTGCCCCGGCTCCTTATTTGCCAATATGTACAGCAGACTGGTCCAGTCTGTCCCACATCCCATTCAGTTCTCATACAAGTCAATGGGCATTGAAGCCTAGTTCAAGCCAACCAGTCCCATTATCCAGCCATACTCCGTCTAGCCATGCCTTCCCCAGTCTTGGTTCTCATGCTCACCAGTCAAAGTGGCAACCCAAGAGGGAGGTGCCCACTCTTTCCTGCCAGGCCCATTCCACTCTCAGACCTTGCATTCTCCAGGTGGTGCTGCTGTTGAATTTGACAGAATTAGCCCCCAGTGCCAGCATTTGACTGCTGATGCTGCAGCAAAGCCCAACCAACCCACATCCGCTCTGACTTATGCATGCACCAGTAGAAGCAGTCAACCCAGCCTGACTTTTCCTTGATCAGGCTCACATGAGACAAACAGTTATTGCAGCCCTGCCTGGTCTGGTCTGCCCCCATTCCAACTCATGCTCTCCAGTGGGACTCATGGTCCAGCAGAGAACCCCTTGCAGCCCCACTACCGGCTTTGTCCCGTTTCCCTGGTTCTCATTTGTGCCAGTTGGGTGCTGCGACTTGGTCTAGCATGGTCCGCCTCACCTCGGCATTTGCCAGTGGGTGCTGTGGCCTGGCTTGGCCCAGCCCACCCCCAATTCCAGCTCATGCTGGTGGGGGCTACAGCCTAGTCAAGCCCAGCCAGCACCCAGTCCCAGCCCTCATGTATACTGGCATGTGTTGCGACCGAACTCAGCCTGACCCACACTGCATTCTGGTGCTCGGAATCACCAGCAGGTGATGTGAACTGGCCCAGCCTGGACCATCCCCGACCTGCACCAAATGTATGCTGGTGGGTATGGTTCCCTGGCCTGGTCTGGGCTGCTCCCTATCTTGGTTCTTGTGCTCACCTACAGGGACTGTGTCCCGACAGAGGAGTTCCCCAAGCTCCTCTATCAGAACCTCTCCCAATGCCAGATCTCGTGCACACCGATGGGTCTGTGGGTCAGTCCTACTCAGTCCACCTCCTGTCTTAGAAGGAACAATGGCCTTTCCTGAAGGGCCTTCAATCCATTCCAGTTTTTATTATTGGGTGTTACAACCCAGCCAAGCCAGTTCCACATCCAGACACACCTCACAGCTAGCTCAGCAGGGATGTAAACCTAGCCTAGCCTGTCCTACACCTACCCTGGTCCTCATGAGCACCAACTGGTGCTGGAGTCTAGCCCAGTCTGGCATGCCCAGCCTCAGTCCACACTTGTGCCGAGGGATACTGCAGGTATATCCAGATCAGAACACAGCTTCCACTCCAGTCCCTGCACTCACCAGTGGGAACCACAACCCAGCCAGTGTGTCCTCTTAGCTCCCCAACCTGGCCTGTTCCCAGCTATAGATCTTGTATGTGCCAGTGGTTGCTCTGATCCAGCTTGGCATAGTCCATCACCTGTCATAGCCCTTGCCTTTGGATGATGTAGCCTGGCCTGGATGATATAGCACCTGACTCTCACTGGCAGGTGCTAGAACCTGGCCCTGCTCAGTCTGCTCCCATCCCTGGCTCATGCATACCAGTAGGTGTGGCAGCCTAGTCTGCATGACCTGTGCTCCAACCTAGTTTCTGCTCTTGCTGGTGAGCTAAGGTTTGCCTGGCCTTGCCCAGTCTGCCCCCTTCCAAAATCAATGCACACATTAGCCAACAGTTGGAGCTCACTTGTCCAGCTTGCCTGAACCCCAGGCCTGGACCATGTGATCACCAGCTTGAGCTGTGTCCCACTAGGGGAGTTCCCCACATTCCCCGACTTGGCCCACTCCCAGACCCAGATCTCATGCATGCCAGCGAGTGTTAGGCCCTTCTCCAGTATAGCCTGCCCCTCCATCTTGGCTTTGTATGAGCTGGTGAATGTTGTGGCCCAGCCCACCCCACACCCTGTTTTAGGATGCACATGCAGGTGCTGCTGCCTGGATCTGCCTAGACTGTTATCAGTCCCTGTACCCGTGAGTGTCAGCAGGTTCCACGGTCACACCTAGCTCAGCCCATTCCCAACTCTTTTTAATCTCCCATGTTTTTATTTATTTATTTTTATTGCAAAGTTTGATATATATATAGAGGAAGAGAGACAGAGAGAAATATCTTCCATTTGATGATTCACTCCCCAAGTGACAGCAATGGCTGGTGCTGCGCCGGTCCAAAGCCAGGAGCCAGGAGCTCTTCTGGGTCTCCTACGTGGGTGCAGGGTCCCAAGGCTTTGGGCTGTCCTCTACTGCTTTCCCAGGCCACAAGCAGGGAGCTGGATGGGAAGTGGAGCTGCCAGGATGAGAACTGGCGCCCTTATGGAATCCTGGCTCGTTCAAGAAGAGGACTTTAGCTGCTAGGCCACGGCTCTGGGCCCATCATCCCCAACTCTTGAGCTAACCAGAGGGACTTGTGTTTCCACAGGGTTGGGCCCACATATCCCCCATAGAATCTGCCCCCAGACCTGGTTCTCACACGTGCTGGTTAGTGTCATTGCCCTGCCTAATGTGACCCGTCCCCTATTCCAACATTCAGTCAGGTTCTAAGCTCTAGCCTAGCTAGACAGGTCCCCAGCCCTAGCTTTTGCATTGACTGGTGTGTGGTGGTCAGCAATGTTCCATGATAACAATCCCTACTCAAGACTCCCATGTAGGCTGGTGTATCAGTCTGACCCATATAGATCTTCTGGTCTCTCCTCTCCAAACCACAAGGTCTCAGTCCCCTCACTTACCTGTAAGTACAGTGATCCTGTTGTTGGGAGACCCTCATGATTCATTCCTCACCTACACACACAGTGGCCTTATCCATGGATGTCTCTAGACAGCAATTCCACACCTGCAAGACCCCAGAGCTTGCCCATGATCGGCCAGCGGATGGAGCCCTGCGGCACTTGCCGTGCTGGCTGCCCAAAAGCCTGGAACTCACTCACCGTGCTGCTGGAAGCTCCCACCCCCAAGCTCCGAGGTCAAACTCCCCTAGGCCACTCCCACTACAAGTTGGTGGCGGTGGATGGAGCCAGGGACTGATCCTAGCTTCTAAGAAATCCCTTCACAGCATACTTAGCACAGAGGGAGAAGCCTCTTAGGCTCAGGCAAGCCCAGCAGTCACTCATTGCTTGCTAGCGGTGCCTGTGGTTAGGGCCCCAACGATTGAGTCCACCCTGGATCAGGGACCCCAGCAGCCACCAGGATGCTACAAGTTCCCACCACCCAAACCCCGAGGTCCAAAAATAAGTTAAATCTTTAAAACATCCTCTTTTCTGTCTTAAGGATTAACATTTATATCAGTAGAGTGAAGCATATTTCCACCTATAGTGTCGGTTGCCTCCTCTAATTAGTTCAAGTCCTAAATAGAACAGAAAACCTGATGCTCCCCCAAAGTAAGAGAGAATTCTTTTTGGGTGACCATCAGTTTTTTGTATTGATGGCAGAATGAAATTGAAGCATAAGCTCTTTCTGAGTCTTGAGCCTGCCAGATTTTTGACAGCTAAACCTGCTTAATTTTCAGGCATTTCTGGAACCAGAAGTCAATCAGTAGCTTTTCTGGGTCTCCGGCTTACTGGTTGGGCCTGGACATCTTGGGACTTGCGAGACTCCCATAAGCACGTGAGCCAATCCAGATAATAAATCTCTTGGATGTGTCTGTGTTTTCTGTCCCTGTCTTCTCATTTATTGGTTGTAGGTATGTAGAGAAGCTTGATGAACACATATGCTTACTCTTTTTTAAAAGAATTATTTTATTTTTGATTGGAATGTTAGATATACAGAAAAGGAGACACAGAGAGGGAGATCTTCATCTGCTGATTCACTCCCAATCCAAAGCCAGGAGCCTAGAACCTCTTCTGGGTCTGCAAAGTGGGTGCAGGGTCCCAAGGTTTTGGACCGTCCTTGACTGCCTGCCCAGGCCACATGCAGGGATCTGGATGGGAAGCAGGGCTGCTGGGATTAGAACCGGCATCCATATGGGATCCTGGCGAGTTCAAGGCGAGAACTTGAGCTACTAGGCTACTGCGCTGGGCCCTATGCTTACTGTTAATTCCAAATTTTTAATGAGCTCATAGGGTGGGCCTTTAGCTCATGTGACTGTGCCTGTATGACTGAAAGAGACCTGATGACTGTTGTTTCTCCAGCCCATGACCTGTTTTCTTACAGCGTTTAGGCCAATAATGGCATGTACTTTCTTTTAGAGAGTTGAAAAGAAAAAGAACAAGAACATGTGATAGACACTGTATGTGGCCTCCTAAGCTGAAAATATTTGCTAGCAGGTTCTTTTTTAGAAGAATATCTCCAATCCCCATCACACAATAATTACTCCCAGTGCCTGCTTTTGTTTTCCAATGTTTCCTGGTTGGTATGATGCACTAAACGAACACCTATCTTTGTAGGTAGGTGGTACCTTACTGCCCTTTTGGTAGATTCAAAACATGTTCTAAATAGGTTGGTTTTTTGACCCAGTTGAGGTTCCATTTCCCACATCTTTCCCCCAAGATGCAGCATCCAAAAGGAGGTTTGTACAGCTGAGACCTTGTATGTTACCCTGTAAGGAAATATGCCACACGTTTCCATCATGCTCAGAAATGAGTTGGGCAGAGGAAACATGTTTCTGCCTGCTGCCCCCATCTTGTTTCATTATTTGGTTACTTTGTGTAGGATTTAGAAACATGAAGGAAAAGTTTGGATTGGAAAAAATGAATGAGGAAATGTGCTTGAGCCATACCCTGCCCTAATTGGATCTCTTACCAGGTCAGATGTTAGAAATAACTGTGATTGGGGGCAGACCAGGCTGAATCAATTCACGTCATCCACTGGCTTATCCAGACTCCAGAACAGTGTGGGTCGAGCCAGGTTCGGTCGCAACAAAAGCAGTACACAATATGGAATGCCAAGGTGCGGTTTCCTGTACCAGATGTGAGCACAGCACCCAACAGCACACGTGACAGCTAGGAAGGGAGGGGGCAGAGCCAGCAGGGGAATAAGGGGTGGTTCCCTTGCTGGACAGCTACTCCCACTGGAGCATGAGCTGGGATGGGGCAGACCAGACTAGGCAGGGCGACAACACCTGTGGGCCTCATGTGGACTAGATCAAGCAAAAGCCAGGCTGGCCTGATTGATCCTACTGGTGCAAACAAAAATTAGAGTGGGTGAGGGTTGTTTGGGCTTAGCCACAGCAGAAGCTGACACTGGGGGCTAATTCTGTCAAGTTAAACTACAGAACCGCCTGGAGAATGCATAATCTGGGAGTGGGAGTGGCCTGGGAGGGAAATAGTGGGCTCCTCCCTCTTGGGTTACCACCCCCACGGAAGGGCATGAAAACTAGGACAGGGACTGGGGTGACTAGACAGAGGCAGTCAACAACATCCATGAGGGCTGGATAGTTGAGCTGGTTAGATGGAACTAAGCTTTAAAACCCATTGACATGTACAATTGACAAATGGGATGTGGGACAGACTGGACTGGTCTGCTGCACATACTGGCAAACCAGGGCGAGGGGGGTGCTGGTGGGGTTATTGTGGGTCGCTCCGACTAGGCTTCAGCCCACACTGGTCTGTGTGAGGGCCGAGTATGTGCTGGGCAGAACCGGCTGGACTGCAGCACCCATTGGTTCCAATGGAAGTCAGGGCTGAAAACGGAACCAACCCAGCAGTTGCAACCACCAGCTGATCGTGGCGATGGACTGTGGCGGGCCCTGTGCTTGCTAATACATACAGGAATCTGGTCTGGGAACACCTCAGACAAAGTTTCTTTGGGGATCCCTCCAATCGAACTGCTGGACTCAGAACCCTAAACATGAAAAGACAGAGGACAGAACAAGTCAACCACCTCAGCTATATGCTGGCAGCGAAAAACTGGGCAAACGGAGACTCTAAGATGGACTATGTCAATCAGTGGATGCTTCAACGACTTCATCGTGCTTGGAGTGGTGAGACTGGCAGCAATTCAGAACTGTTGAACTATCAAAACCACTTGAAAAAGATCCTCGGAGCGTGCTACACATCAGGGACCTGGGGCGGGTGGGAGTCTGGGTGGGGCTTCTCTCTTAAAATCCCCTTTTACATCAGATATATGAAGGAAACAATACAGAACTAATTGTCTTACCCATCTTCCTGTAGGGTTTGAACCTTTTTATCCTAATTGTGTAAAGATTGTCCAAAAAAAAAATAAATCATAAAAAAAGAAATAACTGTGATCATTTACTTGCGACTACATGGCTAGCCTCAGATTTGCTAGCTTCAGCTCTGGAAAAGAGCAGGGTTTTGATTATATTGGATCTAACTAGGTGCATATATATGGTATTTTAAAAATAATGACTCATTACTATGTCAATTAATTCCATGATGATGTAAATTTTTGCTGATGGTATGTTGGAGCTTTCAATTGACTGGGATGATACTCTGCTGGCTCTGTCTTCAGACCAGAGAGGGTATACCTAAGAAGCCGTTGAACTTGACGGGACAATAAGATACTGGACTCTATGTTTGGTATACGCTTGCAATGGGGAAATCTCAACTGAACTTGAGCTGTGGTTATGCAACAAGGTGGAGGAATCCACCATGGTGGGAGGGTTTGGGGAGGGGTGGGGAGAACCCAAGTATCTATGTAACTGTGTCACATAATACAATGTAATTACTGAAGTTAAATAATAAATAATTAAAAAAAAACAAAAAAACAAAAATAATGATTATCATCTTTTTGGGGGGAAGGTGACCTTTATTGAGCTTATCCACCTGGGTGGACATAATGTCTGTACAAAACCAAATGTTTGTTATTATAACTTCTGCATCACAATTGAAATCTAGTTTTTAAAGAAACAGTCAACTCAATCAAAACCCACCACTTCAGAATCAATAGCTTCTTTGAAGCCACAGTAATAATATGATAAAGACTTGAATGCAGAAATTTGGTTGGTTGGAAAGCTAATTAAATTTCCAACGTGCTCAAATAGAATTGCAAAAAGGCAAAATTGTGTTTTTCAGTGATACAGTCCACTGGAATCACCAACACTGGACAGTTGTTAGAGTATTTAGAGTCCTGAGACAACAAGGAATCCAGGGATCCTTTAGACAATCTGTTGTCTTTCTTCCCAGTTGGAGACTTGTGAATGTGTGGGATGACATCAGCAGTAGCAATCGTAGCCTTGATAAGAGAGTCCAGTTCTTCATCTCCACGAATAGCCAGTTGCAAGTGACGCAGGGTAATAAGGTTTAAGTCTTTAGATGCATTTTCCATCAGCTCAAGTACCTCTGTGGGGAGGTACTCCAGGACGGCTGCGCTGTACACAGTGCGGTGGCACCCACACATCTGTGGCTGGTCGTCCTGGATTTCAGGTGTTGGTGAATGCGACCCACCAGAAACTGCAAGCCGGCTTTCTGCGAGCAGGAAACCACCTTTATCCAGGCCTTTCTGGAGTCCTTCCTAACCTTACCACCAGCCATTTCAAATTCTGCCGAAGCTCAGCCAAGCAAGCCCCTGCCCCCTCCGCCCCAGCAAGACCCCCAACCACCTACTCCTCCACTGCACGCAATTCAAACTGCTGATTATTATCTTTATAGTCAGTAGAGATGGCATTAGTGAAGAGTGACTGTCAGTTCAAGTGTTCTGTGTCATCAGAGTTAAATCTCACCGTTTCAGCTTTGAGATATAAGTTAAAAAAAAAAAGCAAAGAAATATAAGTTCAAGGAACGCCATCAACATTTCTCCCAGTGGAGCCAGTTTTGTACTAGGACAGTTGGTTATAGGATCACCTGTTGATCTGACCATGATGTAACACACTCCTCTCAACCCAGTCTGGGTTGCCTATTAAGAATCTTCAATAACAACCCTCTGAAAAAGAGATATTTTCCAAGGTCAGTATGGTGGTATTTCAAGCTACTCTTCCACTTGCAGTGCCAGCATCCCATATGGGTGCTCGTTCTAGTCCTGGCTGCTCCACTTCTGATTCAAATCCCCACTGATGGCCTGGGAAAGTAGCAAAGGTGGCCCAAGGCCTTGGGCCCCTGCACCCATGTGGAATACTCAGAAAAACCCTCCAGGATCCTCGTTTCAGACCAACCCAGCTCTGGCTGTTTTGGCTATATGGGGAGTGAACCAATGAATGGAAACAATCTCTGTCTCTCCCTCTCTTTCCATTACTCTTTCAAGTAAGAAAAAATAGATTTTATTTTAAAAAGATACTTTTCTTCCCTTGTTCTTTTAAAAAAGATTTATTTTTTTATTTGAAAGGCAGATTTATAGAGAGAAGGAGAGACAAAAAGATCTCCGCTGGTTCACTTTCTCAGTGGCTGCAATGCCCAGAATTGAGCCGACACAAAGCCAGGAGCCGGGAGCCTCTTCCAGATCTCCCATAAGGGTGCAGGGTCCTGAGGCTTTGGGCCGTCCTCTTCTGCATTTTTTTTCCTCTTCTGTTTTTAGTGATTTCACATTATACATAAAAAGCTTATTATAATCAACTAGTATCAGTGTTTACCTTTGAAAAGGTCCTCAAATACCTTTTCAGCCCCCAAATTTCTTCTCTTTCTTTGGTACTCCAATGATTAAAATGCTCCATCCTATTTTCACTGTCCTGCAGGACTCTGAGGCTTTGTTATTTCTTTTCCGTCTGTTTCCTCCATTGTTCGGAGTGAATGATTACTATTGTTTTATCTTAAATCCATTGATTCTTTTCTCTATTCATTCCGTTATAGGCAATCTATTACGTTTTTTTATTAAGATTTTTTTTTAATGTTAAAGTTTCAGTTTGCTTTTTATGCATTCAATTGTGTTGTTGAGACTTTTGTTTCCAGCATGCTTCTAATTATTTGTTGAAGCATTTTTGTAATATTTGCTTTAAAACACTTGTCAGAAAATTTCACATTTATCAACTCAGCGTTGGAATGTGTTGATTTTGTTCTCTCATTCAAGTTTTTTTCCTGGTTCTTCATAGAGCAAGTGATTTTATGTTGTATTTTAGTGTATTTTAGATATTTTGAATATTTTGAGTACTAAGTTGTGAGACAATGCATTCTATTTCTTTTTTTAAAAAAATTTTTAACTAGCAATCGCCCTATGTCAATGTGGTATGAATGCAGCTGATTTTGACAAAACTGAAAGACCATCTTGCCTGACTTGTATCACTTTCTTTTTGCTGGGTCAATTTGGAAGTTTTGCTCCTTGCTGGACCTCCTTCTTGACAAAGGCTTAGAGAGAAGTGTGCTCTTGTGCCTGTCTCGTTCCACCTTGTTGCTGCCAAATGGTGTGTTGTGGAACTTCATCGCCCTGCTGGCCACCTATCAATACCAGACAGGAGAGCTGGGAATGGAAGGCTGACTCATTGCTGCTAAGTGAAGATGGCTACTCTCACATCATTTCAGCTGGACAAATGAGTTTCAATTAGCGCTACCTGTACTTGGGAGGTGGGGTACAAGTTCATTCTCATTGATCCTACTGTTACCACCCCTGTAGAGGAGGCAGAGGGGCCTTATGTGGGCATCTCTGCCCTGTGGAACCATATGTGGGTATCTCTGGTTGATGCCACTGGGAAGAGGCATATTTTTCTTTGTTATTTGATTACAGCATGGTGTATATTATCAGAATGGCCTTCTAGTCTGTTTAGGCCTCACTTTCTATAGCCACTTAGCAAACAAGTGTTTCTTGGGACTCTGTTTTTGGGTCTGAACCTTTTGATAGTTTCAGGATGTAAGCTTCTCCTGCATCCTGCATTCTCTGGAATGTATGAGAGATAAAAAGTAACCCCAGCTACTCACCACCATAGTATTATTTAAGCCCCTAGGCAAACTACCATGTCATTTTCACCTTCCACATTTTTGTTATGACATGGAGTTTTTTGTTTGTTTGCTTACTTCTAAATTTTAAAAGGGAGGATTATTGGGAAATTGGTTTTAAAATTTGCTTTTTATTTCCGTTCATCTACTTTTTAACTGACTCATTTTTTTTGTTATATTATTTTTTATTGATTACGTTGCATTATGTGACACTGTCTCATAGGCTCTGTGATTCCCCCAACCCCTCGCCATACCCTCCCCTCATAGTGGATTCTTCCACCTTGTTGCAGTATTACAGTTCAAATTAAGACTGACTCATTTGTAATGCATAGTGACAGAAAATGAGAGAGAGAGAGGGAGAGAAAGAGAGAGAGAGGGAAAGAGAGAGAGAGAGAGAAAGGTGTTCTATGTGTTGGCTTACTCCCTAAAAGGCTGCAACAGCAAAGTCTGGACCAGGCCAAATCCACAAGCCAGGTGCTTCATCCAGGCACACCACAGGACAGCAGGGACCCAAGCATTCTGGCCATCTCCATTTCTTCTCTAGGCAATTAGCATGGAATTGGATCAGAAGTGGAGGAACTGGGACTTGAACTGGTGCTCATATGGGATGTTGGCATTCTAAGTGGTAGGTTAACTGGCTGCACGACAGTACCACTACTTTCTTCTTTTTTAGGTATACTTTTTCTTTTCTTGTATTATTGAGTTGTCTGCTTAGTTAATTTATTGTCAGGAATAATTCATGTATTATCTGTTGAAGTGTGTTGGAATAAAAATGTGCATGAAATACTTTAGCTTTCTTATGAGTGCTACTTTGATTGTGTGTCATGGGTTTAGATGGGTGCCAATTTTCCTGCTGATCATCTCTAAACAGTTTGTAATTTCTGTTGTGATTCTTTATTTAACTCAAGGGTTATTTAGAAGAGGTTTTGAAAATGCCAGGTGAAATGGGGGAATCAGGAGTAATCCTAACAACCTCTTAACAGGAGGTAGCAGGGAGGGGTCCCCAGAGTGGAGCAGGGGGACAGGAGGAGGCTTTTATCCCAACCCTGAAGACACCCAGATCCTCACCAAGGACTATCAGTATGAGCACCGAGGACTACATCCCTGCTGCCAAGGAGACCACGGGGAAATGGAGTGCCTTCGGAGACCAAGAACTCTGAGGTCAACCACCCCCATTTGGATCTACCACATGGGATGGAAGAAGCCCAAATCCTGCCTTGCAGGTTCCAACAACCACCAGGATCCCTGAGCGGTCCGCAGAAACAGAAGAACAATAAACTTCCTTCAGGACTAGGGAGAGGAGCTTTCTCTGGTCCTTGCCTGCTTCCAATTTTGGGTCCGCACCCCCTCTCGTAATGACCATCAGGAGCGCTCCAGAAACCCCTCAAAACAAACAAACAAACAAACAAACAAACAAACAAAACTAGAATAGATAGAGAACAACAAGGAAATCTTAGAAACATACAGGAAACGGTCAGCGGGGATGCACTTATAACTCACTGGGTGGGACACAAAGATTAGTTACTCCTCACTGGGGTATGGGAGACTTCTCTGCACACCCCTCCTAAACACGCTCACCTAAACTGTTGACATATATCCTGTTAGAAGTATAGAGTTAGACCACCTGAAAAACAGCCAGGTTCAGCGAAAACATGCTTCAATGCTATAAACTGCTAAATACTAAAATTAAAATAGGCATGAGACAGCTGAATAGCAATCTAAGCCATTTTAAGGTGTATAGAAAATGGTTGAATATAAACCAAAATTGAAATGTCTATGAAGAAGTCACAGGTTGTGAGAACCTGCATTTTCCTATTAACATATTGGTTAATCAATACCATGTCAATTAATGCCACAATGTTGTAAATGGTTGGAAATATTATGTTGGGGCTTTTAATTGATTGGAATGATACTCTGTCGGCTCTACCTTCAGACCAGAGATGGTCTCACCAAGAAACCATTGAACTTACCAGGACAATAAGATGCTGGACTTTATGCTTGGTAAATACCTCCAATGAAAGAATGTCAACTGAATTTGAACTATGGAAATGCAACAAGGTGGAGCAATCCACCGTGGGGGGAGGGTTTGGGGAGGGGCGGGGGGAATCCAAGTGCATAAAAAATGTATCACATAATGCATTGTAATTAATTTTTGACAAAATGAAATGCAATAAAAATGTGACCTCAAAAAAAAAAAAAAGAAAATGCCAGATGGATAGAACTGGACAGTTCTATCTGGGAAGCAGAACTGGGAAGCAGAACTGTCCTTTTCGCCAACATATTTCTACATAATGCCAAAAAGTCCCTTATGGAGCTGTGCCTCTTTGGACAACCTACCATGAAACAATGAAATTAGAAATTTGAGCCCCTATTTTCCTTTCCATATCTTCATTCTTTAGCTATTGATTGTGTACTTAGTATATGCAGTAAATCTCAAGGTGTTTGGTATTGACAAGGAGAAAAAGAAAGTTGGAACATGATTTCAGTCTTTTGGAACTGGAGTATTTAGTCAGTGCAATGATGTTTTTACAAATCAATTTAGTAGTAATATGTCAGCAGTGAATAAATTATGTGCAGTGGGCATTCAGGGACAAGGGAAATAAATATAGACAGAAGCAGTTGGGGAAAAGCTTTTAGAGGAGGGGAAGATATTTGAGTTGGATATTTTTAAATACATTTATTTGGAAGTCAGAGTTACAGAGAGAGATGAAGAGAAATGGCAGAGTGGGAGACGGGGGTGGAGAAAGATACCTTTCATTTGCTGGCCATACCAGCCAGAGCTGGGCCAGGCTGAAACAAGGAGCCAGCAGTCTCATCCAGGTCTCACACATGATAGAGGACCAGGTGCTTGGGCCATTTTCTGCTACCTTTCACAGGCTGTTCGCAGGGTGCCAGATTATAAATGGAACAGAAGGGACACAAACTGGTGTCCATATGGGATGCTGGCTTCACAGGTGGCATCTTTACCCACTGCCACAGTGCTAGCTGCATGAATTGGATCTTAATAGATTAATTTAAGATAACTAGGGCTTAAAAATATAAAGAGAAAAAATGAAAGGCTCTTGAAGGCCAAAAGATTTTTATAGCCAAAAGTTTACTATGGATGGATATGGACAAGTTGTGTTTTGGTGCTAGAGGAAGAATGCAGCTTCAGTTGTGTTGGGTTTTGGATGATTATAGGACATCCAAACGGAAGATATCCTGGAAGGTATTGTTCTTTATTTAGAAATAAGCAAATTAAATTTAGCATTGTCCAAAACAGTAGTCTCTTCTCTCTTGTTTTGATAAGAGAAATGCACTATTCTTGTTTGGATAGGTTTTGGTTGGGTATATGTGTCAGGTGGTATTCCAGTAGCTTCTAGCTACCCTTCCTAATTCATAATGTACTGGTTTATACTGTGTTCTATGCCCTAGGAGGCTTAACTGTATGGATTCCATCAGTAAGTTCCTTTCCCTTGGCTTCTGGAAGGGTTTGAGCAATGGAAATCCCTGGCAGACCAACAGAGGAGGGAAAAGACATATGTCAGAGTATTTATTTTTGGCTTCCTCCTTCAGGAATACGTCAGTCCGGAACTGTCGCTTAACTAAAAATCATAGGCTCCTCTTAAGGGGTTTCTCTGTATACCGCATTCTCTTAAATAAATAAATAAATAAATAAATAAATAAATAAATGAAAAACATGTCATCTAGTCCTTCCTCTCATCCTTTTGGGTGGAGGAAGGGTAAGATTTCCAAGATACTGCACTCTGTCTCACTCTTGGATCCTAACTGCTTGCCCACACCTTTGTAGATAGTCCTTTTGTTAAACTTTCCACCAATTATGCTAACTTGAGGGCACCATCTGTTTGCTGCTGGGACCCAGAGTGATACAGATGAGCTTTCAATTTTCAAAGAATTACAATACAATGAAATAAGCTGAACAAAATATGTCTAAATATGCTTCAGTCTGTCTCTCTGATTAATCTAGGCTCTTGCAGTTCTTTCAGATAATCATTCTGAACTTCGCTCTTCAGAGAACTGTACATGTGGGGGAGTGTGAGTTCACGGAATATTTATAATCGCCTGCATTCATTAATTACCTTTTCCCATGCACTGTACTAAGAATGCATTTAAAAAAAAGATTTATTTATTTTTATTGGAGTTAGATATACAGAGAGGAGGACAGACAGTGAGGAAAGATCTTCCCTCCACTGATTTCACTCCCCAAGTGGCTGCAACAGCCAGAGCTGAGCTGATGTGAAACCAGGAGCCAGGAACTTCCTCCAGGTCTCCCACATGGGTGCAGGGGCTCAAGGCTTTGGGCTGTCCTCGACTGCCTTCCAGGGCCACAAGCAGGGAGCTGGATGGGAAACAGGACCGCTGGGACACAAACCAGCACCTATACGGGATCCTGGTGCATATGGTGAGGACTTCGGCCACTAGGCTATCGCTCCGGGCCCGTAAGAATGCTTTGTATGTGTTATTTTACTTAACCTCAGCAACCCTATGAAGTAGGTAATTTCTTTTTTAAAAAATCTGATTTGTATAGGCAAGGAAACTAAGGCTCAGATAAATTAAATATCCTGCCAGAGATTTGGCAGCAAAGAAATAGCAGAGTTGGAACCAAGATTGAAATATGACCCCATAGTTTATGTTCTAAATCCAAAATGTATTCTTTACATCGGTAGCATCTACAAGCTTACTCAGAACCATCATAGTAGCTCAGCATATGAAGCTGCTGTCTGAGATGCTGGTGTTAAAGTCCTGGCCGTAGGAGCACTGATTGAAGTCAGTCATCCAGCTCCCTGCTAATGCACCTTGGAAAGCTGCAGAAAATTGCCTTGGTACTTTGACCTCTGCACCTATGTGGGAGGCCAGGATAGGTTTCCAGGCTCCTGGCTTCAGTGTGGCTCAGACATCATTGTTGCAGCTGCTGGCAAGTAAACCAGCAGATGGAAGATCTTTGTTTCTCCTTCTCCTTGTTATTCTGCTTTTCAAATAAACAGATTTTTAAAATACAAAAAAAAAAATGTAGAATCATTGGCTCCATCTCACACAGATTGAATCTGTCTCTCCAGATCCTCAGATGCCCTGGCATCGCACTGCAGCAGATTGAACCACCACCTATGAAGAAATGACACACACTCAGATTCTATCCACTGGTTCACTTCCCAAATGGCCAAAATGGGTAGGGCTGGGCCAGGCCAAAGCTAGATCCAGAAACCTCAGTTGGTTCTCCTACTGCAGGGGACAAGTCCATGGTCCAACCTCCACTGCCCTAACAGGCAAATTATTAGGCAGCTGGATCAGAAATGGAGCATCTGGGACACAAACCTGTACTCACATGGATTCCCATGTACCAAGTGGCAGCTTGACTTGCTGTGCCACAACGAAGGACCCTCTGTTGGTACATTTATATACTGCTGATGGTAATGTAAATTGGTACAACTGCTCTGGAAGGCTAGTTAGCCATATCTCCTAAAGCTGAATTTACTTAAGCACCCAGTCATTCTGTTCCTAGATATTTAAGCAAGAGAAACTGTCCTGCATGTACATAGGATACACAAGCATACAAAGGATCTTCGAAAAGTTCATGGACAAACTCTGTTATGGAAAAAGCATTTGTGGGTTTCATTTTAAAAATCTTACTTTTCAATTCAATTTTTCATGAACTTTTTGAACCACTCAATTAGAAACATAAAGACATAGCTTACTGTATTCCATGAAAGTGTTTATGGAGCATGCATAAATAATAAGAGGAAAGACATTCTCACAGATTAGACACACATGCAGTCAGTGGCAGAGCTAGAAGAATCCAGCCTCCCTTATGCTTCTTTCACCTGAATAAGTCAGAGAAGTGTCGCCATGTAAAGGGTTTGCATAGTAATTACCTAGCTTCCTGTGTGTGGTTGTTAGGTCTGTATTTCAGAGCGTGTTGTAGAAGCCTGCTGAATTTGGGGGATATGTAAAATTAGTCATCACTTTCACATGCAGGCAGGAAGAGATTGGTGTAATTTTTTTTTCCACATGGTCACTGTCTCCTAGCCAGGAATGCCAAGTCTGACCTGTTTTAGGGTATCAATGAACAGGACAATGTGAAGCACTAGTCAGCAGGTAACTCTTGCAACCTAAAGCCCAACTCCCTCAGCACTTCTCAGATATCTTGAATTAGCTCTGACAGCTACTGCCAGATCCCAAACCCAATTCAAAGAACCAAAAAGCTACAAATAATCTCTTGTGTAATTACAATGGACCATTGGCAAAGTGTTAGGATCAGAATTAGAAATTCTAACCCTTACCAGTTGTAATGTAGAGGGCCTATGGGATATTTAGGATGAAACAGAACCCTGGAAAGTGAAAGGGAAGTGAATGGTCTCTGTTCTCCTGAAGCTACTGTAGCTACTTTCATGCAGTTTCTTTGTAATTGCCTTTAAACTCCCAAAGTTAAAGACCTTGAAAAGCTACCACAGGAGTATAGGTAGTAGAGAGAATAAGAGGTTTTAGAAAAGCAGGGAAAGGAAGGAAGAATAAACAGGAGACAAGGCCCAGCACTGTGGTTCAGTGGGTTAGGCCATCATCTGTGATGCCAGCATGCCCTATGAGCACCTCTTTGAGTCCTGGCTGCTCCACATCCAATCTAGCTCCCTGCTGATGTGCCTGGGAAAGCAGCAAAAGATGACTTTTATCCTTGGGCCCCTGCCACCCACATGTAAGATGCAGATGGAGCTAAGGTTGCTGGCTTTGGCTTATACCAATCCTGGAGGAGTGAACCAGAGATGGAAAAGTTCTCTCTCTCTCTGTGATTACCGTTCAAAATAAATAAATATTCGAGAAAAGAAAAGACCCTCCTGAATGAGTTGTTTCTGTTCTTTGATGGTTGGAAATGATGGTGTGATCAACCTATCTTGGGCATTTGAGCTTCATGCAAGAGCCTTAAAGAGGCTTTAGGGTTCTAGTCCTGGCAGTGACCTTGTTCAAATTAATTCACCTTTATGAACTTAAGACACCTCATCCATAAAACGGAGATGATACAGTCTGCCGCCTATATTCACAGGCTCTAAATCCACAGATTCTACTGACCTCTGATAGAATATATTTTTAAGATTTATTTACTTTTATTAGAAAGGAAGATTTACAGAACGAAGGGGAGCAAAGAAAGATCTTCCATCCGATGGCTCACTCCCCAAGTGGCCACAAAGGTCAGAACTGAGTCAGTCCAGGGCAAGGAGCCAGGAGCTACTTCCAGGTCTCTCAAATGGGTGCAGTGTCCCAAGGCTTTGGACTATCCTCTACTGCTTTTCCAGGCTACAAGCAAGAAGCTGGATGCAAAGTGGAGCAACCAGAACATGAACCAGCACCCATATGGGATCCCAGTATGTGCAAGGTAAGGGTTTTGCCACTGGACCATCACTCCAGTCCCTAGAACATATTTTAAAATAGTTGCTGTGGGAGCCGGCATTATGGCACAGCACGTTAAGCAGCCACCTGTGGCAGACATCCTATATCAGAATACTAGCTTCAATCCTGTATGCTTCACTTATACTCTAGCTCTCTACCAATGCACCTGGGAAAGCAGAAGATGGCTCAAATCATTAGACTCCTGTCACCCACATGGGAGACTCCATGGAATTCCAGGTTCCTGGCTCCAATCTGACCCAGCCCTAGCTGTTGCAGCCATTTGGAAAGTAAACTAGCAGATCAAAGATCTCTATCTCTCCCTCTATCCTTGTCAACTCTGCCTTTCAAATCAATAAGAACAAAAATTATTTAAAAAGATAAAATAGCTCCTTAGTTGAACATATATGAACTTTTATCTTGTTTTTGTTCTTTAAATAAACAGTATTACAACTATTATGCAGAATTTATGTTGTATTAGATATTAAAAGTAGTCTAGAGATGACTTGAAATACACAGGAGAATGTGTATAGATTATACACAAACACTGCACCATTCTATGACAGGAACTCAAACATCTATGATAGTTCACGGCTTAGGGCTCAAGACTCAGTCTCCTGCTGATTCCCAGGGATGACTGTGATAGTATTTACATATTTTGGTTGTTGAAGTATGTAAAGTGTTTAGCTTGATGCATGACCAAAGCTAAGTAATAAGTTAATGATCGTACTTGTTATGTTAACAATGTCATGGAGGCTTTTGTTTAGGAAAGAGAAGTCTGTTTTATGTAATGTCAAATACAGGACAGAGGTCAAGGAGGATGGAAAATGATAAAAGGCAAGGCTTTGAAAGTTGATTAAAAAATCTGAGTGATATTTACATTTGAGACATGCCTTCTGCAGTCCTTATTTTTACTGAAAGTGGGAATCTGTTTAAAAAGCAATTCCATCACTTTTTGTGCTCAGGATACATATTTACTTTAATTTCAGGCAGAGTGAGTAATACAGCACCTGCAGCTGTGACAGCCCAAAACAGACTTTCTGCTTGTTACTTTCTGTGATATGCAAATATTTTCTCTTTGCACTATCCAAGACATTTGTGGCTGTTGAATACTTGAAATGCAGTTAGTGTGACTGACTGAACAACTAAAAATTTAATTTTAGTGAATCTTAATTGGCTTACATTTCAATAGCCACATGTGGTTACCAAAATGGACAGTGCAACTCTGGGTGCCCTGGAAAATCCATTGGTCTAATTAGGAAAGCACAACATATACTATGAGACCAGTGAAACCCCATCTGAATTGGGATCAGTCGAAAGTTGGTTGTTCAGAAAAAAAAAAATCCTAGTATCCTGTAGGCTGGAGAACTTAAAAAAGAGTGTTGTAGAGCAGTAAAGATGTTTGGACAGGAAAGAGGAGGCAACAAATTATTCCAGATGGATTGGAAGGTGTAAGGAATGATTCTGAGTTGGAAATGCCTCATACGTGAAAGTTTGAGGACAACGGCCATTCCAAAATGGATCATTTATCTTGGGAGTTAGATAAGTTTGGGCCAGATCTTGGGCAACCTTGATTGCTAGCACTGTTTGTTTTGTTTTGTTTTAAACTTTATTTTTAATATTGTTTATATGGATAAGAGGGAGGTATGCCCATGTGGTCCAGTTATTAGGGTGGGGAAGGTCAGATATGGAGGAACGTGGATGGGGCACATATTTCAGTCTTTTGTTTTTTTCTTCTTTGTCCATAGGGGAAGATGGGGAGAGAGCTGCTCCTTGCCATCAAACTACATCAGCACCCAGGGATGGGGGACAGTCCTTTGATGATTCCCTAGAGAGCCCCATGTGAAGAGTGTTACGAGGATATTACTTCAGTGGTTTCAATAGTCCTGAGATGTTGTCGGTTTCGTCACTCTAGGAATGAGAAAATCTTCCAAGGTCTACTAGTTGACAAAGCCCACCTTAGTTCATCCACAGACCCAGGAACATACTACAAAGCTTAGCCAGGAGAGTTGTCCAATCTGTTCTTTCCATCCTCTGACAAGGCACTCTTCATCCTCTGCTGACCTAGATGAACTGGCTGTCATGTCCCTGTGTGCATCTGCGTATGCTGTCTACTGAGGCATTAGCAACTGAGCAGACCCAGTCTTGTATGTGCTGGTGGGTGTTGCTACCCAGCCTAACATGGTGGCTCCTAGTCCTGGCACTCACCAATGGGTACTGCGGCCTAGCCTAACCTGGCCCACCCCCAGACTCAGCTCTCATGTGACACAGTGGGTGCAATGGCCTAGCAGACCTGTTCTATACCCATTCTGCCTCTTGTGAGCACTAGCAGATGCTGCAGCCCTGTATAGTTTGGCCTGCCTCCAGACCCAGCCCACTCTCTCAGGCTGATGGATGCTTCAGCCATGACCAGCCTGGTCTGCAAACAGCCCCAGCTCTAATAATCACCAGTGGGAGCTGCAGCCCAGCAGAGGAGTCCCCAGAGTTTCCTGTACCAGGTCCGTTCCCATCCTCAGGTCTTACTTGTACTGGTAGGTGCTTTGACCCAGTCTGTCATGACTTACCCACAGTCTCAGCTCTTGTTAGTGGGTGCTGCAGCTCAGCCCAGCTGTGTGTGGCTTATACCCTGTCATGACTCTCACGCATGCCAGCAGGTGCTAAGACCTGGTTTAGCCTGTACTATACCCAGACCTGGCCCACACAAATGCTGACAGGTGCTGCAGCCTTGCCTGTCCTGGCCCTCACCCAACCCTGACTCCCATGCTCCTCAGAGGGAGCTGAGGACTAGTGGGCAAGTTTCCCAACTTCCTCTACCTGACCTGCTCCCAGCCCCAGATCTCACATGTACTAGAAGGACAACAGCCCTCCTTGGCATGGTCTGCCCTCATGTGGCCCTTGCATGTACCAGTGGGTATCACATTCTGGCCTCACCTGGGCTTCTCCCAACCCCAATCCTTGCAAATATCAGGTTTTTTCCTGTCAGGTGAGTTCCGTGGTCCAGGCTGCTCAGCCCATCTCTGCCCAGAACTCTGCATAAACTGTTGGGTGCTGCAGTCCCACAGAGATGAGCCCACAAGACCCCTACAGAATCTAGGCCCAGATCTGGTTCTTTTACTTTCTGCTGGGTGCTGTAGCCCAGGCAACAAGGTCTACCCCCTACTCTGACATTCATGGATGGATATTGTAGCATCACCAATTAGAGTGGCGGGCTACACAGTCAACATCACAGCTGCTGCTGTCACTATCACCATCATCAGTGAGTTAGCTCAGGTCCCTTGAAGAGCAGATAGCATGAGTTAAACATGCAAGAAATTTGTTGAATGGTATATCTGGAACAGAAAATCAGATGAGAATTTGGAGAGGCTGTTGGACTTTACCATTAATCTGGCCTTTATGGATAAGAGAAGGCAAGAAGAAGGTTGGGTAAGAAGAGTATTGATTGAAGTGGGGTTCTAATAAAATGTGGACAGGGTGGTGAGGAGTCTTATAGGCATTGCCACTTATAGCTCTATGAAATGGAACTGCTCTGTTCAGCCATTGTTTGGGTGGTTGATTTCACAATAAAGCAGCAAATACTGAGATGCATTTAGAGATAGCATCTTGGGCCAAGATCAGTTTTATTTCCCACATTGGGAGAACTAAAGAGCACATTTTCATGTCTGTCTCAACAGAGATGATTTTCCACTGTTGGGACATTTGCTGCTGATTCACAGGATGGATCCTTAAATTGAGTAAACCCTATTCATATGCCCGTGTCCTCACAAAATCGACCTGTCCGGTATTTCAGCCATCAAGAAAATGCAAATCAAAATCTGCTTAGAACAACTGTAATTAAAAAGACAAAAAACTGGGATTGACATTATGATGTGGCAAGTTATGTGGCTAACTGTGACATCAGTATCTCACTTGGACAATGGTTTAAGTCTCAGCTACTCCATTTTGGATCTAGCTGCTTACTAACAACCTGGAAAAAGATGGCTCATGTGTTTGGGACCCTGCTACATACATGGAAGACCCAGATGAATCTCCTGGCTGCTGGCTTCAGCCTGGAAATGGAAAGAGAACATGAGAGACAGAGATTTTACATCCACTGGTTCACTCCCCAAATTATTACAACACCTAGCCATTGTGGCACAGTGGCCTAAACTACTGCTTGGGAAACAGACATTACTTGTCAGAGTGCTAGTCTGAGTCTGGCTGCTCTGCTTCCAGTCGGGGTCTCTGCTAATGTTCCTGGGAGATAACAGATGATGGTTAAAGTGCTTGGATCCCTGCCATCAGTCTGGGAAACCTAGATCGAGTTCTAGGATCCTAGCTTTAGCCTGGTGTAGCCCTGGAAGTTGTGAGCATTTGAGGAATAAACCAGTAGATGGAAGATCCGTGTGTGTGTGTGTGTGTGTGTGTGTGTGTGTCTGTGTGTCTGTGTGTCTTTCAAGTATACAAAAATAAATACACGTTTATAAAAAATAATCATCTCTTAAAAATGATCCAGCAGGACTGCAGATGTGGCACAACAGGTGAAGCTGCCACCTGTGACACAGACATATAACAAAGTATCAGTTGGGTCCCTAGTACTCTGCCTCTGATCCAGGTCTCTGCTAGTGTGACTGGGAAGGCAGTGAAAGGTGACCCTTACCATCCACATGGAAGACCCAAATGAAGATTCTGGATCCTGGATCCTGGCTTTTGTGTGGTCCAGCCTCAGACATTGTGCCATTTGGGGAGTGAACTAATGGATAAAGGATCTCTCTCTCTCTCTCACCCTCTTCTCATTCCCTCTTTCTCTGCCTTTCAAATAATTAAAAATAAATCTTAAAATTACCTAGCTAGTTGTGTACCCGAGTGAATTGAAAACACATACTCATATAAACAGTTGTATAATAGATGTTTCTACTTTCTTTATTCAAAAGATGCAAAGAATGGAAGCAACCTCATAATGGTTAATTTTATGTACCAACTTGGCTAGGCTATGATGTCCAGATATTTGGTTACACACTGGTCCAGACGTTGCTGTGAAGGTATTTTTTGGATGTGATTGTTATTAGAGGATGTAGACATAGAGTTTAGACATTATTTAGACATCTCCATAATGTGGTGATCTGTACTTAATCCCTTGAAGACCTTAAGCACAAAGACTGAAGAAGTTGGAGTTCTACCTGAGTTCTTAGTCTTTGAACTCAATATTATGACATCAGTTCTTTCCTAAATTTCCAGCTTGCCCTAAATTTCAGACCTGCAAGCTTCCACAATTGCATAAGTCAATTCCCATCCCTCCTAGGGCCCTGTTGGTTTATTTCTCGGTGGTATATACACATAGTGCATATGAACATAATGAAAAGAATAAAGTGCCAATACATGCTATGCATGGGTGAACCTTAAAACCTTTTGTTAAGTGAAAGGATATAGATACAAAAGGTCAGACATGGTCACATAGTGTATAATTCCATTTATATGAAATGTCTATAATAGAGACTTCCTTTGAGGTGCAAAGTAGATTAATAATTGTCCAGGACTGAGGAAAGGGGAATGTGAAATGAATGCTAATAGATATGGGTTTCTTTTGGAGGTAATGGAATGTTGTGAAACTAGATTGCTGTTAGATGGCTACATGACTGTTTTACTAAACCACTAAACTGAATGCTCTAAATGGGTGAATTATATCACAATAAAGCTATCGCTTGACACAAGCAATTTTTATAGCATCCTCCTTCCCATGACCCACTAGGCAGGGTAAACAGAGCTAATCCACTCCCTAGCAAAACATCTATTATCTTTAAACCCCATGCTGCATTTTGTGGCAGTACTTCTTTCTCCTTAAGGCTAACTTACATGTGTATTTTACCCAGATTTTCTGAAGAAAGATGTTAAGTGTGAGGCCACAGGGAATTCATTTTGTGTATGTACTCCACGCTCCACCTATGAATGATGCTGATGAAGGAGTGGCTTAAAACTTAGGATAAGTGGCCAGTGCGATGATTCAATGGCTAAATCCTTGATTTGCATGCACCGCGATACAATATGGGCACCGATTCATGTCTTGGTTGCTCCACTTCCCATCTAGCTCCCTGGTTATGGCCTGGGCAAGCAGAAGAGGATGGCCCAAAGCCTTGGGACCATGCACCCACATAGGAGAACCAGAAGAGGCCCCTGGCTGCTGGGTTCAGATAGTCTCAGCTCAGGCTGCTGCAGCCATTTGGGGAGTGAACCAGTGGAGATCTTTCTCTGTCCTTCTCTCTGTAAATTTACCATTCCAATTAAAATAAACAAATCTTTTAAAAAAAGATTCAGGGCAAGACTGTTTCCCTTTAGGAACCCTACATCTTCACGCAGTGTCCCGATAGGGCCTCCCAGGCCTTCCCCGTGCACAACTGGTGCACTTCACGCAGCTGGCTCGCCACCCCATGCTCACTGCCCAGGAGGCCGAGGAGGAGTGGGAGAGGCGGAACAAGGTACTCAATCAACCACGTCAGCACCATGCAGCAGCTGTGGCTCCTGGACCAGGATGAGGATGAGGGCAAGAAGGAGAAGGGCGGCCACAAGAAGGCCTGCAAGCTGCGCATCCACGACCTGGAGGACGACCTGGAGATGTCGTCGGACGACAGCGATGCCAGCGGCGAGGAGGGCAGCAGAGCCCCCAAGGCCAAGAAGAACGGGCCCCTGAGCAAGGGCGGCAGGAAGAAGAAGAAGAAGGACTCAGATGACGAGGCCTTTGAGGACAGTGATGACGGCCACTTTGAGGGCCAGGAGGTGGACTACATTTCCGACGGCTCGAGCAGCTCTGGGGAGGAGGCCAAGGCCAAAGTGCCGCAGAAGGAAGGGCCCAAAGGCGTGGATGAGCAGAGCAAGTGCAGCGAAGAGAACCAGGAAGAGAAGCCGCCGGAGGAGGACAAGGAGGAGGAGGAGGAAGAGAAGGCCCCCACGCAGCAGGAAAAGAAGCACACGACAGCAGCGAGGAGAGCGACACTGACAAGTGAACCCTCCTCGGCCCTCTTCGTAGCCAAGAAAACACCCCCAAGAGGGAGCCGAGGCCCTCCAGAGGCAGCTCCCATGGCAACAGCCGGCTAGGTACCGCTGCGTGCTGTGGCCGGCAAACTAGAGCAATGCCAGCAAGGCATCAGCGGCCCAGCGCTGGACAGTCTTTCCGGGAAGGCCACCCCTCAGCCGCCATCCAGGAAGTTCACGCCCAGCGGCGGGAACGGGCAAGTGACCGAGGAGGCCGTGCCCCCTACCTGACCTGTAAGCCCGTGACCACCAAGCACCTGCTAAAGAAGTTCCAGACCAAGAAGTTGGGGCTGAGCAGCGAGCAGAGGGTCAGCGTGCTGGCCCGGATCCTGAAGCGGCTGAACCCCGAACATAAGCGCATGAACGACAAGATGCACTTCTGCTTCAAGGAGTGAGCCCCACTAAACAGCCTTTGGCTCAGGAAGGAAAAACAAAAGGTTCAGAAAATGTGTGACTGATCATCCATGAGATAAAGACGCTAATGGCCTGAACTGAGCAAGCATTCCATAAAAAGGAGACCATCCTTCTGGCCTAACTACTGATTCTTTGAGCAAAGCCTATTACCTTGCACCTATCAGCATGACATGCTAAGACTATCAGTTGCTTGCTGCCTATCTTCTTTTTCTCACCTCTTCCATCATGGTTGCCGGTCACTTCTTACACATCAGCTCCTGGGAGGCCTAGAAGCAGTCTTCTGGAGGCTGTGGAGTCTTGAAAAATTCAACCCATGAACCTTACAACATACAACTGTGTGGTGACCCCTGGTATAGACTTAGTTTAGGCTCTTGTCTCAATCAAAAGAAGGAGACGTAGTAGCTAAAAATCAGCAGAAAAACAAGGTGCATTTAACTGCAAAGCAAAAATTCACACTAGGGAAAGAGAGTAGCCAAACTGAGGAGAGAGTTGTACTCATGGGTTAAGCTGCTACTTGTGACGCCGGCATCCCATATCAGAGCACTGGTTTGAGTCCCAGCTGCTCCATTTCTGATCCAGCTCTTTATTAATGTGCCTGAGAAAGCTGCAGAAGATGGCCCAAGTGCTTACGACCCTGTCACCCACTTGGAGGACCCGTATGGAGTTCTCGGCTTCTGGCTTTGGCCTGATCCTGGCTGTCTTCTTTCTCTCTCTCTCCTTCAAGTAGATAAATAAATCTTTTTATTAAAAAAGTTTCAGGGTTATCTCTTTAGGTTTGGAGGCTTAATGGCTAGTGTCTTGGATGGAGCTTAATTCAATATTCAAACAGAGTGGCGTTTGCGGTTGCATGGCCCAAGTACTGCCCATTTCCTTGCCCTTTTCTGGCAGTTTCTCATATCCTTGTATCAGATGTATGATGGGAGTATCAGCCTAGTAATGTGATTATGACATTATAATGGACTAAAGGTCAAAACAGGAACACAGCCTGCAACTATATCTGATATTTTAGTTGATGTTTTTTTTCTAAGTGGCAAAATTGGAGAAGTTGTGGTTTTCCCCTGCACAGAAGAGGGGTGGTAAGGCAGTACATGGAAATGGAGGTTGGGGCACAACCCAGAAGGGGAGTGGTTTGAGCAGGATGGGGTGGTGACTGCTGTGCAATGCAAGAGCAACCAGGCAATACTGTCAAGTCTCATCAACTTTTGCTAGTACTAACCCCCAGCTGGCATCAGGAAGGCATTGCATATTTGTTCAGTAGGGTTCTAAATGCTGATTTATGGCTATTTACAAAAGTTCATGGAAACCGGCATTAAAAAATAAACTGATTTTGGTGCAAACAACTTTTAAACTCATGTCTAGTTTTTTTTTCACAATATGAAGTTTCCATGAGCTTTCACAACATCCTTCATGTGCATCTTTTTGCATCAAAATTAAGTTGTCTTTTTATTTTTCCACGGATTTTTTTGAAGCATGCTCATAGCTGCCAAGAGCTTTCTAAAAGACCATTCCTTTTTCCTCCTGAATTGGGGGTTGGAGGTGGATAAGGAGTCAGAACCTGTGCCTCCCTTCCTTGCAGAATTCTGACAATTCATAGAGAATGAAATTGGCCCTTCAACACTGTCTCATGTTCAGGGAGCAATCCAGGGGTAGTCCCTCAAGTGAGGAGTCTAGGAGGTAAGTGCTTATATTGGGTGTCATTCCTAGGGCCTCAATCTGACTGACACAATTTTTCAGCATGTCTACTCCTAAGAAGAGGCATGAGATGGAAATTACAGAGTGCCTGAACAAGCCAAGAACTCTGGATGGGAAGAGGGAAAATTCCCAGCTTCTTCCAGCAGGGGAAAGGAACAGGGATATAGGAGCCCAAGGGTTTAGTTATCTAAAGCACTGGAGAATCCTCGGGCTGGAAATAGAGAATCTGGTAGGTGAAGGAGATCAGATCGCAGGAAACTTTTTTTTTTTTTAAGATTTATTCATTTTATTACAGCCAGATATACACAGAGGAGGAGAGACAGAGAGGAAGATCTTCCGTCCGATGATTCACTCCCAAAGTGAGCTGCAACGGGCCGGTGCACGCCGATCCGAAGCCGGGAACCTGGAACCTCTTCCGGGTCTCCCACGCAGGTGCAGTGTCCCAATGCATTGGGCCGTCCTCGACTGCTTTCCCAGGCCACAAGCAGGGAGCTGGATGGGAAGTGGAGCTGCCGGGATTAGAACCGGCACCCATATGGGATCCTGGGGCTTCCAAGGCGAGGACTTTAGCCGCTAGGCCACGCCGCCGGGCCCCTAGATCGCAGGAAACTTACAGATCTACATCAGCTATGAAGAAATCTAATAGCAGTGTAAGAGTAGGGGCTGTGCCCTCAGCATATGATAATTAAGTTAGAAAAAATTGATACACTTGAAAATCATTTGTGATTTGTAATTTGTAAGCTAAGATGTTGGCATCAGAACATGCTCTGGGAATTCTGAAAACGGACACATCATGGGAACTGGCATGCTGTGTGAGCAGAATGGCTAAAAAAGGTGGTATTCATTCAGCCAAAGGTTTTTATGCCCTGCTACAGTGGCTACAGCTTGTAGAGATGAGTGTGTCCTAGTTTTGAATGGTATCATCAGGAAGCATGTGGGAGGAGGTTTCATCAACCTTTATTAACCACCATTGCCATCAACAAGAATTACGGTAAACATTCGCTGAATTTCCTTCCTTAAATATACACTTGTGTTGAGACAGAGCACACACAGAAAGAATTGAGAGACTATATTCTCTTCTAAAAAAGAGAATATTTGCTAGGAGTATAAAGACAAAAGTGAGGGGTACAGGGGTGAGAGTAGGCTTCCTGGAGAAGGTGGTACTTGAGCCTATCCTTGAGGAAGGTTAGAATTTTGACTAAAGGAGGGAGGGTAAAGGGGACCATAGATGGCAGCAACAAGACACAGAAAATGGGGGTGAACAAGGTAGTTATAGTAAGAGAAAATTTGCTGGAATAGAGAATAGTAGGGTGATGTGGGCGACAAAGTTGGAGAGAAGGAGCCAGTGCTGTGGCAAAGTAGGTTAAGCCACCACCTACGAAGTCAGAATCCCAGATGAGCACCAGTTAAAGTCCTGTCTGCTGCGCATCCGATCAAACTCCCTGCTAATGCACCTGGGAAAGCAGTGGAAGATGATGGTCCAGGGCCCCTGATACGCACATGGGAGATTCAGATAGAGGCTGAGGCTCTTGGCTTTGGCCTGTCCCAATGCTGGCTGTTGTAGCCATTTGCGAAAAGAACTAGTGGAAGAATGGAAGATCTGTTTCTCCCTCTTTCTGTATATTTGTCTTTGGAATAAATAAATACATTTCTTTATTTTTTTTAAAAGTGGGAGAGACAAATATGCGCACACATATATTACAATGAGTGCAGAGAACCTCAGTCACTATGAAACAAACTAGGAAGGCATCATGGGTTTGCATATTAGAAGAGTAACAAGAATGTGGAGAAATGAAAGAAAGGCTAAAACAACAATGTCAAGACTCTACATTATTCTGAGATTCACTCTCCCATGTGGGGTGATTCACTCACTCCCTTAAAGAGAAATGGGATGGGTACTGACGCAGTAGCCTAGCAGCTGAAGTCCTCAGCTTGCACTCTCCCATATGAGTGCTGGTTCATAACCCTGCAGCCTGTTTCCCATCCAGCTGCTTGCTTGTGGCCTGGGAAAGCAGTCAAGGATGGACCAAAGCCTTGGGACTCTGCACCCACATTGGAGACCTGGAACAAACTCCTGGCTTCTGGCCGCAGATTGGCTTAGATCTGGCCATTGTGGCCATTTAGGGAGTGAATCAACAGACGGAAGATCTTCCTCTCTCTCTCTCTCTCTCTCTCTCTCTCTCTCTCTCTCTCTCTCCTCCTCCTCCTCCTCCTCCTCCTCTCTGTACATCTGACTTTCTAATAAAAATAAATAAATCTTTTTTAAAAAGAGAAAGAAATGGGATAAGTTGATCAAGCCTATCTGAGATGCATGTTACAAACAGATCCCTACAGTGGCCCTGAGAGGCTCTGCACCATATACTGCCGGGGGAGACTCTCTGTACACTTGAACACTGAGCAATCAACATTTCTGAAATCATGCTTGCCACTGTTGACCTCCCTGTGAGCAATCAACATTTCTGAAATCATGCTTGCCACTGTTGACCTCCCTGGTGAAACAGAAAGGAGGAAGGCTCATCCTCCTAGCGCAGCTGCAAGTGCAGGTGCGGACCAAGCTGGGAGTCTGTTTCAGAAGACAGCAGCCTGTCAATGCTGACTCTCTAAATCAGCCCCGGGGGAAAGGAGATGGCAGTTGTGAGAACCTCAGAAAAACAACATCATGACAAGACTCAGTCAATCTTGAAATCATCATTGTGGTGGCAGATTTTGGCCACACCTCACATACATTCTTTTTACTGACTTCCTGTAGCACAAAGGAGATTGGCATAGGCTGTGCTGTGTTTGTTATTACCAGGAGGCACATGTTTTTTGGGGAGTTTAGAATGATGCAGATGAGAGCATGAAAACAAAAGCTCACAGAAGTGGGGGAGGATTGCTCTTAAGAATGCAGGCAGTTGCCAGAACTCCATAAAACATCCCTCTCAGCTTTTACTAACAGCTCTTCTGGCTCCTTGCCAATCTACTTAAAATTTGGCATTTAAGAACATTTCAGCTGAAGATGTGAAAGTTCATTCTAAAGCTTCGATTGTGACCTCATTTTCCAAATGGAGAAGCCAAGGCACAGAATTGGAGCTTTCAGTGACAGTGGGCTGACCTTGAATCTTGACCTCTATCCTGTTATATCTTCCTTTTGCTGCATATAATCTTGCGTGGGAAGAAAACTCTTAGAGCTGTTGCCTGCTAGGCTCCCACTGCATGCTATTATCTGGAGGGCAATAGGACCCAGGGAAGTGCAACCCTGCGGCCAAGGTAGACACACCTGCCTTACTGCGGGGGTTGAGTGAATGTGGGAGCCAGACACATAGCTAGTTAGTGAGGGCGGGGTAGAAGTGGGAGCCTGAGAAAGAAGAAATTGGGAAAGAGCAGCGCAACAGCTCTCTTCCGGACACGGGGGTCGTGGTCAGCAGCGCTTCTGAAGATTGATCCAAGTCCTTTGTGGTCGCGCCCCTCCATAAGCAGCATCCTTTTCCTTGCCGCCCTGAAACCTGGTTTCCTTTGGTCCCAAGCTGTCCCTCCCTCCTCGCACGCCCTTCAGCCGCCAACCTGTCGCGGCTGGAAGCACAGGTCGGGCGAAACCACGGCAGGTAGCAGAAGGCTCCCAGGAGTTTGACGACATCTGCCCGGCTGGGTTGACGTTCCACATGTGCGTCTTCCCAAGCGAAGTTTCTCGGTGGTGAAGCCTCTCTCTCCTTTTCTTGGTTCTAGGGCGCGCTGGAGCGCGCTCTACTACAAGCTCCTCCGAGACTGCGAGACTGCGTGGCTTTGCTAGGGCTGTGGTTTCTTTGCTCCTGCCCCCAGCCCACCTGTCTTGGGGGCGGGGCTTGGGGGACGGAGGAGCCATCCTGAGAATCCTCGACCCACGCCGGCGAGTGGGCGAGCTGATAGCCACAACCTAGCAGTTAGGAGTCCTGGGCGTTGAGCTAATTTCTGACCGGACGCTCTGACTGCCCCTGCTCTCCAGCCCTGATTTAGTTCTCCGTTGATTTGAGATTCCTTGCGAGAAGCTGCGGAGGGTTCGCGGCCCGACAGGTAGCTATCCTCTGCCTAGGAGCCTGCGAAAGGAGCTGCTACTGAAACAACTGTTCCCATGGCTCTCCAGGCACCTGAAACCGGGATCCAGACTGGGCATTGGGATGTTTGTCTTTGCCTTGTTCCAGTTTCACAGCATGTATGTTGATGATTGGAATCCTGGGCCAATCAAGAGTCAAGTTCAAAGTGGTACTCCTGGGTTCTGCATCCCAGACTCAAAGTTGAACTTGAGTCTAGAAGAGAGGACTTTTCTGCTCCAACTAGTGAATCTCCGTGCTGGCACCGGACTTTTTAGAGCTGTGCTCGCTGGGCTTGAACTGTTGTGGCTACAGGCTTCTCTTGGGGATGGGTGGTTGGGTGCGTTGAACCCCAGACCACAGCACCGAGAACAGTGACAATGGATAGAGTTTATGAAATTCCCGAGGAGCCCAATGTGGATAGGGTTTCGTCTCTAGAGGAAGATGTGATTCGTGGGGCCAACCCCCGTTTTACCTTTCCTTTTGGTATCCTCTTCTCCACCTTTTTGTACTGTGGGGAGGCAGCATCTGCCTTGTACATGGTTAGAATTTACCGAAAGAGTAATGAAACCTACTGGATGGCATATACCTTTTCCTTCTTTATGTTTTCGTCTATTATGGTCCAGCTGACCCTCATTTTTGTACACAGAGATCTGGCCAAAGATAAACCACTATCATTATTCATGCATCTAATCCTCTTGGGACCTGTTATGAGGTGAGCATCTTTTTATTAATTTTCTCTTCTCCTCTCCACCCCACCGTTGACCAGAGAAAAGTGAAAGTAATATTTGAAAGATATACTGTGCTTTTAATCTAATGGATTTGCCCATTCCCACCACTCTTGGCGTCTTTGTCTGCCATAAAAAAGCATCTGAAATCTTTAAAATGCCACCGTGATGAACATGTGGTATGTATTTGCATTCTAAAACTACAAATGATACCATCAACAAAATTTCATTACTGTTTGCTCTCTTGGTTTGGACTGTGACAAGTGGTATGGAACCTGCAGATGTTGTCATCTCGTGCACATGGCCACAGCTGCAGATTAAATTTGACCACTTTTTACATGAGTTCCTTCCTTGTTCCATCCCATTCCAACCCATCCCCTATTCGGTTGCCTTATTTTTGAGTTTCTTGGGCTAGTGCAACTACCATTTTCAAGTTTCCCAGTGTTATTTGACATCTGGAAAATATTTTAAGCTATGTGTGGTAATCTGGCATGCCAACCCAATATAGTTCCTTTCTGTATGTTTGTCTCTTGATATATTTCTGCACTAAAGGTATGTGGGGAATGTGGACCATCACACCATATGGATAAAGCAGCACACATAATAGTGTCAAATGTTCCCATTCAGATTGCCTTGAAGGAATAAGAATGTGTGTAATCATAGGGAGATAGTATCGGTGTTAACATTGTGACCTGGATGATTTGAGATTTTCAGGGTAGAGACACATTGCAAAACTTATGAGATCAGGAGGAAGGAATGGATCAGGTTTGTCATTAATCCAAGAGAGACAGACACCTGCAGTCAGCTGAGGAATGTAGGTCAGAGTATTGATGTTGTAATGACCATGGGAAGATAACTCAACAAGAGAGAACTAAAAACTGAAACTGCTTAAGGATGGAGCTCCTCCCTCCTTAGGAACTTTTTTTTTTAAATCTGTAGGTGTACATATAAATTTTGTCACTTATACCTCAGTAAATCTGTGTTTTTTTAAGGATTTATTATTTGTAAAAGATTTTATTTATTTAAAAGCTGGAGCTACAAAGAGTGAGGGTGAGACAGCTATCTTCCATTTGTTGGTTCATTTCTGAGATTGCTGTGATGGATGAAGCTGGGCCATACTGAAGCCAGGATCTAGAACTCCACCACGCATGGTTGGCAGGGAACCCAGCATCACTTTTTGCTGCTTCCCAGGCACATCAGCAATAAGCTGAATTGGAAGTGGAACAGTTGGGACTAGAACTGGTGCTTATGTGGGATGCTGGCATCACAAACAGCAGCTTAACGTGCTATGCCACAACATCAACCCTAGGTTATTTCATTTTTTAATGATTATATTTTAAAATGGGGAGGAGTTGAATGGGTCCCATTTGAGAAAATCTGGAATATTAACAGAAACAGTTACTTGGAATTCAGGTGACCTGTGATCTAGTCCTCCCTCTGTCATTGACTACCTATGTAGCCTTTCTGAAGTCCCTGAAAGATGCTTTGGGTCTCAATTATCTTCTTTGTGAAATAAATAGATCTCAAAGTCAAACACTTGCAGAGATCAGGCAGGTATCACAAATGAGTGAAATAGGTCAAGTACAAAAAACCAAACCAAACCAAAACAAAAAAATGTTCACACATTCCCTCATTCCTCTACCATTCCCAACTGTGTAAAAACATCAAAAAATAAGATAAATACAAAAAAGAAAAGAAAAGCAGTCACTTCTCATATGAAGATAGAAGACCAAAAATATCTCAATGTTAGGGAAATGATGAGGAGTAGTGAGTCCCATGACTATGACCTACCTAAAGGAGATGACCATTCAATAATCCCAGCCCATTGTGTCAGTGTTGTGATTCAGAAGCAGTATTGCCAGATCCTCCTACTTTTCCAGAAAAGTTCTTAAGACAAGAATTTTTAAAAATATTTAATTTTATTTGAAAATCAGATTTACATAAAGGAGGAGAGACAGAGAGAGATGGTCTTCCATCTGTTGCCTGATTTTCAAAATGGTTGCATGACCAGAGCTGAGCTTATCTGAATCCAGGAGCCAGGAGATTCTTCCAGGTCTCCCACGTGGATGCAGGGTCCCAAGGCTTTGGGCCATCCTCGACCTCTTTCCCAGGCCACAGGCAGGGAGCTGGATGGGAAGTGGAGCAGCATGAATCAGTGTCCATATGGGATGTTAGTGCCACAGGGTGGAGGATTAGGCTGTTGAGCCACTCCACTGGCCCCAAGATTTTTTACAAAAATATAAAATATCATAATTTAAAATTTTAGCAGATGACTTAAAAGAAAAAACACACAATGGGCCAAACCGCATGTATTGGTCAGGTGTGACTCAATTCCATGCAGCTTTTGGAGTGAATGATCTAATAATCCTTCCCAGTTCTAAAGCTTTGAAATTAAGCTGTAAGAGTAAGACCTAATCTTGAACTTGGAACCCAGAAATGTAACTATGTCACTAGAGCAGTAAGGAAACTATTTTGCCTCTTTTCAAATGTGATGTATTGAATTAATAGATCAAGAATCTTCAAGAGGAAACTTTGAAGAAGTACCCAGTCCTGGGTTTTGACTTCTCATGTCTGCTTTTCCCAGGCTCTTTGTACACTATGTATGGAATGTTGAGTCATGTTTCTCACTTCTGTTGTTAGGTTTCCCCAGAAACAATTAGAAAGCATTCCTAACACGAATCAACTAAAGCTCTAACAGGAAAAAAACACTAATTTAAAACTGTAAATTATAATTTTGATGTGCTTATTTTCATTTTTTAAAAAAGATTTAGATTTATTGGAAAGTCAGATATACAGAGAGGAGGAGAGACAGATCTTCCATCTGTTGATTCACTCCCCAAACAGCCACAATAGCTGGAGCTGAGCCAATCTGAAGCCAGGAGTCCAGAGCCTCTTCTGGGTCTCCCATGTGAGTAAAGTGTCCCAAGGCTTTGGGCTGTCCTTGACTAATTTCACAGGCCACAAACAGGGAGCTGGATGGGAAGCAGGGCTGCTGGGATTAGAACTGGCGCCCATATGGGATCCTGGTGCATTCAGGGTGAGGACTTCAGCTGTTAGGCTATTGCTCCAGGCCCCTATGCTTATTTTCAATGTCAGTTATTCTTTAGTTTAGGTAAGCGCTTCCTCAGTGTTAGTAGGCACAGGACGATGTTTGTAGGATTTGACTCTCTTACATGACATGGAAGCAAATCTCTGGAAATACTCTGATTTACCAAAGCCTATAAACAAGGTAACCACCACTACTTGAATGAATAAATAGCCTTAAGAATCGAAGCACAAACAGAACACTTTATACCATAATGTCCACCAGTATTTTATACAGCAATGGCATTTATGGGCTTGGATTAAAATCTGAAATCTTGGGACTGGCTCCAGGGCATAGCAAGTCAAGCCTTTGCCTGTGGCACTGGCATCCTATATGCATGCCAGTTTGAATCTTAGCTGCTCCGTGTCCAATCCAGCTCCCTGGTAATGGCCTGGGAAAGCAGCAGAGGATGGTTCAAGTACTTGGATCACTTCACCTGTCTGGGAGACCAAGAAGTGGTCTCTGACTTTGGATTGGCTCAGCTCTGGCTGTTACGGCTATTTGGGGACTGAATCAACAGATGGAATACCTCTCTTTGTAACTCTGCCTTTGAAATAAAAGTTAAGTAAACCTTTTTAAAACATTCTAAAATCTTGTAGCACTTGAGCCACTGCCTGCAACAGCAGCATCCCATTTTAGCTCCTGTTCTAGTCCCAACTGCTGACGTTTTTAAAAAGATTTATTTATTTTTATTGGAAAGTCAGATTTACAGAGAGAAGAAACAGAGAGGAAGATCTGTTTATTTATTCACTCCCCAAGCAGCCACAATGACTGGAGCTGTGCCAATCTGAATCCAGGAGCCTGGAGACTTCCCTGGGTCTCCCACATGGGTGCAGGGTCCCAAGGCCTTGGGTTTTCCTCAACTGCTTTCCCAGGCCACAAGCATGGAGCTGGATGGGAAGTGGAGCTGCCAGGATACGAACTGGCACCCATATGGGATCCTGGCACAGTCATGGCAAGGACTTTAGCCACTAGGCTATTGTACTGGGCCCCCAACTGCTGACTTTTAATCTAGACTTTTGCTAATGTTCCATGGGAAGGCAGTAGAAGATAGCCCCAGGACCTTGGGCCTGGCCGCATATGTGCAAGACCCAGATGGAGTTCCTTGCTTTACCTGAGCCTGTTGTAACCATTGTAGCCATTTGGGGAATGAATCAGCAGATACAAGATTCATTCTCTCTGTCTCTCTGTCTCTCTCTCTCTCTCCCTCTACCTCTTTCTCTTTCTCATCTATTTTGCTATCTCTACCCTCTTTCGCTGTCAGTCTGCCTTTCAAATAAGTCTCCTAAAAATCTAAATTATTCTGTTTAAAATGTAGTTTTGCATTTTTCACAAATAGGAAGAAATGCTTTTTTTCTCTTTCTTATTGTTTCCTCTTGTCTCTTACTCTCCCAGGTATTTAAGTTGGTCTCTAAGAAAGCAAGTTCTAAGGCACGCTTCTGAGTGGTGGTGGAGGTGGTCCCAGGGGATCTGGCAGAGCGCAGCAGCACACTTTCCCTGCCTTTCTCTTGGGATCCTAAGCCTAGAGAGCATAGTCTTGTCTGAGGAGCTTTTCTTTGATCTAGTGTGTTAAATTACACAGCTGTTATGATCCCTCCTTCCATCACTTCTCATCCTGCATTCTTTTCTTCCTTCTTAGTCTTTTACTCACTCAGCAAATGTTCATCAAATTCCCACTATGTGATAAGGTTATAAGCAAGATTAACACATTCCCTGTTCTGAGTTGACCAGGGTAGATGTTTTAATTTCCACTCCAGATGTGACTGTTCTGTTGTTGTCATGTCCGCATTTCTCTTTCACTTTAGGGTGAGTGGGGGGAAGTGATAGCTCAGGTTTTCCAAAACAAAATGTTCTATCTGCTTTTCATTTATTCACTGCATCAGAACAGCTAAAGTACTCTGATTATTATTGGGTAGATAGGAGAGGTACCCCCAGCAGTGTGGCCTTTTCACAATTTTAAGGATGATAGACTCTCGAGAGATTGCTTTTCTCTTTGTAAAGAATCAAGTTGAAAAGATTGTAGTCTCTAAATAAGTCAAAGGATGCAAAAACAGGCATTTGTGGGGGTAGAGGGCAGGGCAGGGGATGAGAGGTGCTGGAATAAGCATACCCTAAGGTTTTCAGTTGTGGAGATAAATGCTTTCGGTAAAGGGATGCTTTACTTCAGAAAGTTGAGGTATTATTTTTTTTACAGAATTATTTATTTCATTACAAAGTCAGATATACAGAGAGGAGGAGAGACAGAGAGGAAGATCTTCTGTCCGATGATTCACTCCCCAAGTGACCGCAACGGCTGGTGCTGCGCTGATTTGAAACTAGAATGCAGGAGCCTCTTCCGGGTCTTCCACGTGGGTGCAGAGTCCCAATGCATTGGGCCATCCTCGACTGCTTTCCCAGGCCACAAGCAGGGAGCTGGATGGGAAGTGGAGCTGCTGGGATTAGAACCGGCACCCATATGGGATCCCGGGGCTTTCAAGGCAAGGACTTTAACCGCTAGGACACGCCGCCGGGCCCCTAAGTTGAGGTATTATTAAGACAAAGGCTTTGAGGAACCTTCTTTATTGAACACAGTATTTACTAACACTTTTGAGTTGGAGGCAGTTTTCTATTACAGGTTTGTTATTAGAGAGACAAAACCATTCCTTCCATCCTCAGGGAAAAACTTCTGAAATGGTATTTTCAGGTCCATTGATGACTAAACAGAAAAGGATCTAGGCTCAACTAATTTGTAGAAGGCCTGGCCAACCCTCTTACTCATGAGAAATGAGCAGAACAGAAGAGAGAGAATGGCTGGAAGTATAACCTTCCAAGTTATTTCCTCCCTCATCATTAAACCTCCCCTTCTGAGACAGCTTTAGTTAAATTACCATGATGCTTTGCTTCTGCAGATGTTTGGAGGCCATGATTAAATACCTCACACTGTGCAAGAAGGAGGGGCAGGAGGAGCCCTATGTCAGCCTCACCCGAAAGAAGATGCTAATAGATGGCGAGGAGGTGCTGATAGAATGGGAGGTGGGCCACTCCATCCGGACCTTGGCTATGCACCGCAATGCCTACAAACGTATGTCACAGATTCAAGCTTTCCTGGGCTCAGTGCCACAGCTGACCTACCAGCTCTATGTGACTCTGATCTCTACAGAGGTCCCCCTGGGGAGAGGTGAGTGGGGTCAGGAAATCTGGGCGGATGTTCCACTTATGCCAAGGGTCTCAGAAGGCTACACTCAAGCCATCCAGGAAACTGGCCACTAGCTTCATGTGGCCATTTTAATTAAGATAATATAAAATCACCACTTCCTTAGTCATATTAGCCATATTAGCCACATTTCAAGAGCTCAGTTGGCTCATGGGACTAATGAGTTCTGTATTGGACAGCATAGACATAGAACATTTCAGTTGCTGTCAAAAGTCCTATTGGATATCATTGGATATCATTAAATAACTTGGGGAGTCAGACATCGCAGACCTGCCACAGTTCTTAAACTGAGGTACTGCTTAGACCAAATATGCCACAGACACACACCCTGTGGGTTCAAAGGAAGCTAGCAATACATGCAGCCAGTAGGATATTTTCCCTTGCCCAAACTGTTTAAGTTATGCTCTTAGTTGTTTTGTTTTGTTTGTCTAGGGATGATGGTCTTTAAATAGAGGTTCCCACATGTTACTAATCATCTAAATCATGTGGCATACTTCTTTATAAAATTACAGCCCCTCCCTAGACATGAATCAACCCTGGCATGTGGGGAGGCCTGGAATCTGTATCTCTTAAAGGTTCCCCAGTTGGTTCTGATCTGCTACATTTGGGAACCTCATCAATTCTCCCAATGCCAGAGGAGAGAAAAGGGTGTGCGCTGAATGCTGATGGTCCAAGTTCTGACCTTTGTTAAAATCTCTGGAGGAAGTTACAAAGCTGTCACTACCTCAATTTCCCACTTGTGAAAGAGTGAGCCTGAGATGAATAAGACCTCCAGCAAAGGATAAAATGTGAGTCAGTGTTTTCAAAGTTGAGGTACAGTGCTGCTGATGAGCTTTAACAGCTGACATAGACCTCTGTTAAGGGCAGGGGCTGCTGTAGAGGTGAGTACAGCTCCCCACCATGTCTTATCATTAGGTGCTGACCCTGAATGGAAAGGTCACAAATAAACGTAATCTGGAAGTGTGCCTCCTTTTATTCCTCTGAGAATTTTCATGAAGTTCTGCTGATTTTCCAGCTTTTCATGGTGTAGAATCGATAGCGGTTTGAGGGGAAAAGAACTCTATAAATTATGATGCTTTTCTTCCTTAGTCATATTAGCCACACTACAAGTCATCAGTTTATCTAATTAAATTAGTTGTATGGAGAAATCTCAAAAATAGTATATATACAAACTGATTAATCCACAACTAACTTGCCATTGAAATTCCTGGAAAGTTATTCAAGAAACTACCCAGAAGGAATGGAAATGAGAATTTGGCAGATTTTTGCTTCTTATTTTATATCCTATTGTATTTAAAATTTTTAGCAAAGCCATGTATTACTATTTTCTGTCTTTTTTTTTTTAAGTATAAAAACCAGAAAGAGTAGTGATTAAAGTTGAAAGCCATACAGAAGACAGATAAAGTAAGAACTATCATCTGGCTCTCTGGAGATAATCTCTATCAACTATTCAGTATAAATCCTTTGAGACCTTTGTAACATGAGCACATAAACATACAAACGATACACCTATGAATGTACTTCAAAAAAGTCATAGAAAATATGTATTGTGAAAACTTACATGTGGATTTCAAAAAATTGTGTCAGAAATGAACTAATCTCTTAATCCCATTTTTCGTGTCTGACTTGAAGTATCTTTGTGTGTTTGTATATTTTTTACCCAGAAAAACCTGTATGAAACATTCTAGTCAGCAGCATGTCTTTTTCAAAGACAAGCATACTTCGAAATGTCTGTGCAAAATGGAATAAAGGATTATTATAGGGACTAACGCTGTGACACGGCAGGTTAAGCCATCACTTGCAACACCAGTATCCCATATAAGCACTGACTGAAGTTACTGGTGTTTCACTTCTGATCCAGTTTCCTGTTAATTTGCTTAGAAAAGCAACAGAGGATGGTCATTTTACATATGAGAAAACAGAGGCACTGAAATCTCGAGTAAATTCCATCAATATCTCACAAGTAATAGCTGGCAAAGATCAGATTGGAATCCAGGTAATCTGCCTCCAGAGTCCATGTTTCTAACTATAACAGCACTTTGATCTCTTGTGATATGACTATTTGAATGGAGACAGATGGAAAATGTTTTTGTATTTATTGGAAATGTCAGGTTTTCTTCTAATAAACTACTAGCAATAAATGATTTCTAATTTAAGGGAAAGCACTGGCACACTTGGCTAGATGTGAGCTCTGATGTTCCCAGCTCTTTAAAGAGCCTCAGCACTTAAAGAAGGGACTAGGAGGGATTTAGAAAGCTCAGAGTTGCCATGTTGAGCATCTCCCACACCAGCCTTTGGGATGCTAGCTGTCCACTTTCAGCTAAAGATATCAGACCCAGAGCAGCACTTCCCTTTGGGTTTCCTTATCATCTTCCAGATTACATTAACACCTACAGGGCTGTGGTTTCCCTAGATTCTGTGTTTTTGTAGGAGCAGAATGTTCCCCTTTTCCTTTTGGATGAGCTTCCCTGAGCCCTCCCATTTTTCTTGAGAACACTAGCTTTTATTTCTTCCTGAAGGGAGGAATGGAAAGGTCATATGTAGGGTCTACAGTTAAGACTGAAGAAAGCAGGTTGGGGAGCATTGTGACTCTTCTGGCTTCCTTGACTAGCATAGAGTGCTAAGAAGGCGGTGGGTTAGGAGACAAGCTATGTACAATTTGGAACCACTTTGCTGGAAGTTTGGAGATTCCCAAAATACATTAAAGCATGGAGATGATTAACTGATGTTGATGGCAAATACAAGCAACTCTGAAGTATCTAAATGAATTGGGAAACTGAGCCACACCTACATCTAATGACTTCCACAAGATCCTACACAGCTTAAGAAAGAATTTCTGTTTTTTTTTAAACTGAATGTTTTTATTTATTTATTTGAAAGTGCTACAGAAAAGAGGGTGGAACAGAGAGTGAGAGAGAATCTTCCATCCTCCGGATCACTTCCCAAATGGCTGCAGTAGCCCACTGTGGGCCAAGACAAAGCCAGGAATCAGGAGGTTCCTCTGTGTCTGCTATGCGGATGCACAGGTCCAAGCATTTAGGCCATTAGCTAGGAACTGGAAAGGAAATGGAGCAGCCAGGACTTGGACTGGTGCTCCTATCAGTGATGAAGGTGGAAGCTTAGCCTACTATACCATGGTGTTGGCCCCTTGCCCATTTAAAGTATACAATTTGGAGTCGTGTTTGGCTTAGCAACTGAGATGCCTACATCTTTTATGCCAGTGCCTTGGTTTAATCCTAGCTTTGATCTCCAATTCTGGCCCCATTCATGTCAGTTCTAAGACCCACTCTTTCAAAAGTTGATGTCATATATTTATGTGCTTGTGAAAGCAGTACAGTATATTGTGTTCAGGGAAATTTAGAAAGTAAGGAAATATAGAAAGCAAATTCCAAATCTAATGGAACCCGCCCATCTCTGTCTCTCCTCCCTCTCTCTTCCTCTTTCTCTCTCTCACACACACACACCAAAGTATTTTTTACTTTTCTACATATTCTCCTTGCAATGCCACTTTGTTGTATAGATTTAGGTTATATGATGTATTTCAATAAATTCATACATTGTGAAATGATTACCACAACCTAGCTAATTAATGTATCCATCATCTCTTAAAGTTACCATTTTTTGTATGTGTAGGACTTTCCTTTTTTTTTTTCTTTTAAATTAAAAAAAAAGATCTAGAGAGATGGAGAGACAGAGAAAGATCGTGCATCCACTGGTTCATTCCCTAAATGCCCAAATGGTGACGATGTCCAAAAGTGAGTGAATCTGAAGCCAGGAACCAGGAGCATCTTCTGGATCTCCCACAGGTGTAACAGGGTCTTAAGGCTTTGTGCCATCCTCCACTACTTTTCCAGGCCATAAACAGGAAGCAGAATGGAAAATGGAGTAGCTAGGAAACAGATTGGCATCCATATGGGATGCAACAGGCCCTCTACTTTCTTTTTTTCTTTCTTTATTTAAAAATTTTAATAGTGATTACATAGTTGAGAGGGATGTATACCCATGTGGGCCTCTGATTAGGGTGGTGAAGGCCAAGGTGTAGAAGCACGTGGATGAGATAAATGGTTCAGTTCTTTTTACCCCTCCTGTATCTGCAATGGGAAGAAGGGGAGGAAACCGCTTGTTACTGTCAAATTGCGTAAGCATCCAGGGATAGGGGATGGTAATTTGATGCGACCTTAGAAACCCCAGTGTAGGGAAGAATGTTCTGAGAGTCTTATGTGAGTGATTTAGATAGTTCTGCAATGTCAGCTTCATTGCACCAGGGTTGATAAAAATCTTTGCAAGGTCTATGGGCTGGCCAGGTCCACCTCATTGCATGATCTACTTTCTTAGAAAATTTCAGTTACAGGGTCAGCACTATAGCATAACCGTTTAAGCCTGTGGCTTTTATATCCCTTATGCATTCTGGTTCAAGTTCCAGCTGCTCCATTTCTGATCCAGTTCCCTGTAATGGGTTGGAAGAGCAGTGGAAGATGGCCCAAATCCTTAGGATTCTGTACCCACATAGTAGACTGGGAAGAAGCTCCAGGCTCCTGGTTTTGGACCCACCCAGCTCCTGCAAGTGTGGCCTTTTGAGGAGTGAAGCAGTGTGTGGAAGACCTTTTCTCTCTTTCTCTCTCTTAACTGTAACTCTGTCTTTCAAATAAATAAATCTAAAAGAAATTCAATTATGCATTCTTAGCTATGATTACAGTGCTGTACATTAGATATTAAAACTTCTTTATCTGGTAATTTACAGTATGTACATTTTGACCAAAATCTTTCTATTCACCCCAGTCCCTAGCCTCTAGTAACCATTTAGTTTACCTGGTTTCTGAGTCCTACTTTTCTACATTCCACATGTAAGTGAGACCATGCAGTATTTGTTTTTCTGTTTCTGGTTTATTTCACTTAGCATAATGTTTTCTAGGTTCATCCATGTTACAAATGGGAAGATTTCATTTTGGGGTTCAATGACATTTTCTTGTTTATTTGTGTATGTGTGTGTACATTTCCTTCATACATTCATCCACAGACACTTAGGTTGTTTCCATATATTATAAATTGATTTCCATATCATTGTAAATAATGCTACAATGATGTAAGAGTACAACCATCTCTTTGAATACTGATTTCATTTCCCAGAATTGGGATTGTTGCATTATACAGAGCCCAATATTAGATTTTGAAAGAACTCCCATACTGTTTTCAGTGATGGCTAAACCAATTGACATTCCCAACCTGCAGTATACAAAGATCTCTTTTCCCCCCACACCCTTGCTAACACTTAATTTCCCTTTTTATTATTTATTTTCATTTTATCTGAAAGATACAAACAGAGAGATATTTAGTCTACTGGTTGACTTCCCAAATGCCTGCAACAACCAGAACTGGGCCAGACCAAATCAGGATCCTGGAACACCATCCAGGTCTCCCATTTGGAGTGGCAGGAAGCTGGGTTGGAAATGGAGTAACTAGTACTGAGTTAGGCACTTCAGTGTGGGTTATAGGCATCCTAAGAGGTTATTTAAGATGCTCTACCAGATGCCTATCCAAATACCTGTTTTCCCTAATAGGCATCCTAGCAGGTAGTAAATGATATCTCATTGTGGTTATGATTTGCATTTCCCTGATGACTAACGATGTATGGCTTTTTTTCACATGCCTATTTTCTTTGGAACAATGCCTATTCAAGTACATGCTATTTGTTTATATAGCTGTGACCATAAGTGTATTGACTCTTAACTGGGCTCTATATTCCCACATATTGTATTTTGGCACCTCTGGGTTCCAGTAAAGGTGTCAGCACCAACATTTACTGATTGCCTGTTTTTTGTTTTTTTTTTTTTTTTTTACAGTTGTATTAATGGTCTTCTCTCTGATATCTGTCACCTATGGGGCCACCCTCTGCAATATGTTGGCTATCCAGATCAAGTATGATGACTACAAGATTCGCCTGGGACCACTAGAAGTTCTTTGCATCACCATCTGGAGGACGTTGGAGATCACTTCCCGTCTCATGATCCTGGTGCTCTTCTCAGCCACTTTGAAGCTGAAGGCTGTGCCCTTCTTAGTGCTCAATTTCCTGATCATTCTTTTTGAGCCTTGGGTTAAGTTCTGGAGGAGTGGTGCCCAGATGCCCAATAACATTGAAAAAAACTTCAGCCGGGTCGGTACTCTGGTAGTACTAATTTCAGTCACTGTCCTCTATGCTGGCATCAACTTCTCTTGCTGGTCAGCCTTGCAGTTGAAGTTAGCAGATAGAGATCTTGTTGACAAAGGTCAGAACTGGGGTCACATGGCCCTGCACTATAGTGTGAGGTTAGTAGAGAATGTGATCATGGTCTTGGTTTTTAAGTTCTTGGGAGTGAAAGTGTTACTGAATTATTGCCATTCTTTGATTGCCTTGCAACTCATTATTGCATATGTCATTTCCATTGGCTTCATGCTCCTTTTCTTCCAATACTTGCATCCTTTGCGCTCACTGTTCACCCATAATGTTGTAGATTACCTCCACTGTGTCTGTTGCCACCGGCAGTCTCAGGACAGGGCTGAGAACTCAGAGCCATCCTTTGAAGCTGAAACAAGGCAAAATGTTGTCTGATTCTACCTTCTGAGTATTTGGGGGATGGGATAGAAGTTGCTATAGCAATTGTGAAATTTAAGGAAGAATGAGGCTCATGGGTGAATACCCACCAGCACATTTTCTAGTTTTTTGTTGGTAAGTCTATGCAAAGAAAGAGCAACTCCAAAAGAGGTTTTATTTTATTTTCTCCAGATTTATTGCTGTGTTTGAACACTAGAGGTAACCATGACCTAGATGAAAGTGTCAGAAATACCACTGAAATCCTTTCTACCCAGGTCAATTCAGATAACTTACTTCCAAGCATCTTGGGCTCTCTTTGACCTTCCAGTTCAGCTCACATGCTTGAGTCATTACTTGGCTTTCCTAGACTGAGAAGAAGGCCTAGAATTCTATGAGAATTTATCATGACTGATTAGAGGATGTGACAGTTTACTGGCTATGGGTACATCCCAGGAAATAATGTGACTAATGTGGAACCTGGAACTTGTTAGTGTGGCTGGAGTATTTTCATTCTAATGAGAAATATTGGCTAAGAAGAAGAGTCAGTAATAAAATAGTTATTTCCCTAAATGAGGTAGCTCTCCATTAGGATCTTACTGGTGATCATTCTATAAGGGCCTCTCTTTTCAATGGCCCTTGGTAAGCATACTCTGAGGAGGTAGTACAGAATAGGACTCCTTCATGTCATAAGGACAATTTTTCCCCTTCAGGGGCTTGCACGGACCTCAAGCTTGTCCAGTTGAATGGATGAACGAAATCTCCCTCTTAGTGCCTCATTATCAGGGATTCATTCTCACTTAGTTTTTAAAAAAAGATTTATTTATTTTTATTGCAAAGTCAGATATACAGAGAGGAGGAGAGACAGAGAGGAAGATCTTCCATACGTTGATTAACTCCCCAAGTGACCACAACAGCTGGAGCTCAGTCAATCCAAAGCCAGGAGCCAGGAACTTCCTCCAGGTCTCCCATGCAGGTGCAGGGTCCCAAGGCTTTGGGCCGTCCTTGACTGCTTTCCTAGGCCACAAGCAGGGAGCTGGATGGGAAGTGGAGCTGTCGGGATGAGAACTGGTCCCCATATGGGATCCTGGAGCATTCAAGGCGAGGACTTTAGCCACTAGGCCACCATGTCGGGCCCCCCACTTAGTTTTTCAGTGCTCTTGCTATGATACTACTTGGTGTAGACCTCAGAGAGGCTGAACTGCAATTGGAAATGAAGAGTGGATGGAACTGGATGGAAATGAAGAGTGCTCATTGTCTGCTACTACCCTTATTATTTTGCTGTTTTCTTTCTAGGGGAGAGAAAATTATTGCTGGCACATCTCTTTCATGCTATTTGGGAGTAGGATGGGTGCCCAACACCCTGAAGCAGGGTGAAGGCAGAGAAAGGAAACCAGATTACATTAAGTCATCATCAGTTCTTTTTTTTCCCACAGAATTTTACTTTCTTTTAAAAGATTTATTTATTTTTATTAGAAAGGCAGATATACAGAGAGGAGGAGAGACAGAGAGGAAGATCTTCCATCTGATGGTTCACTCCCCAAGTGACCACAACAGCTGGAGCTGAGCCAATCCAAAGCCAGGAGCCAGGAGCTCTTCCGGGTCTCCCATGTGGGTGCAGGGTCCCAAGGCTTTGGGCCGTCCTCTACTGCTTTCTGAGGCCACAAGCAGGGAGCTGGATAGGAAGTAGCACCACCAGGATTAGAACTGGTGGCCATATGGGATCCTGTTGCACGTGCAAGGCGAGCACTTAACCACTACACTATCACGCCGGGCCCAGAATTTTACTTTCTAACAAAGAGCGAAGGTTTGTCAACTACTCATTCATAACTTCCCTGTGGGTGAATGCATGTATCCTTTTTTCACATATTTCAATATCTGTGTCTCATTGAAGTTGATATTTTGATGGGACTCTCCCCCAGATGCCTGTATGGTAGCCAACAAATTGAGAATATTATGAACCCTACCTGTTGGGACTAAATATTTCAGAATTTACTTGAATAATTCTTGCCCATCACAGAGCTTGAAAATGAGAACTCTTAGTCATGTGTGCCAGTTGTGGTCCCCACATTGCTTCAGGAAATTCTAAACAATCTGACTTAAGACTTCCTGATCAATTTTACTCTTGGACTATCTTTAGCAAATTCCCCTTTCTTATTCAATGCCAGGACATGATGTTGAGAGAGCTCCTTTTAAGTAGTGGGGTTATTAACCAGAATTAGGCTTTTCCTTGGCATGGCTACAGCGGTTTTCCCAACTTCAAATGTTATTTGGAGGTAAAGAATTGGATAATTAAATTGGGAGAGACTGTAGCAACTTGATTTAGAGCAAGAGATTTCCTTTTTCAAATCCAATTCCATCCTTACATTTTCACATGATGAAGAAGAGACAAAGGTTGTTGTCACATAAACCTCCCACTGATGTTTGGCTGGTGTTTTCATGGTGAGCTTGAAATAAATAATCTATTAGAAGTCCAAAAGAACACATTGCCTCTTTAGAATTGAAGCAAGAATTTCTCCCCAGTGGTCAACATGCCCTTAATTAAGACCAGGAACATCAATGAACAATAATTTGGTTCATAAAAGCATGTGAATCAGCTACTTAAGGGATGAGTGCTATGGAAATATAGAGACACATCAAGTGGGGCTGGCCAATTATAGCTAGAGTGGAGATGCACAAGGCAGACTAGGCAACATCAAACCTCCCATTTCCTCCCCAGCCTCAGTGATTCAATGTTGTGGGAATGCAGGCAGTTTAGGGAGATGGGTGTGGAGCAGTTTCCAACCAGAAAAACCTGTTCCTTCACCCAAAGAGAAGGATTCTAGTGATACATTATGCAAATGAATTTTTGGAACTACCTGTAGATGCTGTCCTTTCTGTTGCACAGAAATTCTGCAGATACACTGGAGGGGAAGGAATTGTGAAATATGTTGTTGAGATTAAAGAACAGGGGAAATGCATACACCACATAAAAATACATGTAGTTTTTTTAGATGTCACATCAAAATACACTTATCTTTTCATTTCGTTTTCCATGAGCTCCCTGAAGAACTCTCATATTTGCAAACAATTCTTCCATTGACTACTCTCTTTATGCTCAGAAACATTTTTTAAAGACTTCTTTTTATTGGATAGTTAGATATACAGAGAGGATGATCTTCCATCCGTTGATTCACTCCCCAAGCAGCCGCAATGGCCGGAGCTGAGCCAATTCAAAGCCAGGGGCTAGGAGCCTCTTCTGGGTCTCCCACATGGGTGCAGGGTCACAAAGCTTTGGGCCGTCTTTGACTGCTTTCTTAGGCCACAAGCAGGGAGCTGGATGGGAAGCAAGGCTGTCGAGATTAGAACCAGCATCCATATGGGATCCTGTTGCATGCGATGTGAGGAGTTTAGCTGCTAGGCTACCACGCTGAGCCCTATGCTCGGAAATATATTTTTTTAAGATTTTATTATTATTGGAAAGCCGGATATACAGAGAGGAGGAGAGACAGAGAGGAAGATCTTCCATCCGATGTTTCACTCCCCAAGTGAGCCGCAACGGGCCGGTGCGCACCGATCCGATGCCGGGAACCTGGAACCTCCTCCAGGTCTCCCACGTGGGTGCAGGGTCCCAAAGCTTTGGGCTGTCCTCGACTGCTTTCCCAGGCCACAAGCAGGGAGCTGGATGGGAAGTGGAGCTGCTGGGATTAGAACCGGCGCCCATATGGGATCCCGGGGCATTCAAGGCGAGGACTTTAGCCGCTAGGCCACGTCGCTGGGCCCAGTTTGGAAATATTTTTAAAAGGCTTATTTATTTGAAAATCAGAGTTACAGAGTTAAAAATTAGTGGGGGGGGGAGAGAGAGAGAGAGAAAGAGAGAGAGAGAGAGAGAGAGAGAGAGAGAGAGAGAGAGAGAGAGAAATCATCCCTCCATTGGTTCATTCCTGAAGCAGCTGAAGGGAATGAACTATGTCCAGGCCTGACTTAAGCCAGGAATTTAGATTTACCTTTGGGTTTATTACATCAGCGGCAGGGATCAAATATTTTGGGCCATTTTCTGCTTTTACCCCAATACAGCAGTAGTTATCTTGATTAGAAGCAGAGCAGCCAAGCCTTGGGCTGATTCTCCAATACAGAACGGCTGCAGGTGGTGGCTTAAGATGCTGTGCTACAATACTGGAGCCCATCTTTTGAATCTTAGAGCAATATAGAGTACCTGTGTATTGGCAAGTTTTGCTGAGTAGAGGATGAAGCAAAGATGAGATCAGCACACCATGAAGTCTAGGGAAACAAATTAGGCCAAAGTTATATCTGTTGTCATATTACTTGAAATTTGGTAGCCCAAGTATGGATAAATGATTATGTTATGGAAATCTATTAAATAAACTAAAAACTGTCATGTTTATTTGTTCCACAAATAGTTTCAAACTGCTGGCATGGAGCTGTGAAGCACTGTGGGTGAACTAAATGTGAAATATTTAAATAAAGCACTTAGATAAATAAAGTTTGTATTTATAAGTGCATACTGTAAGTCTGACACAGCCTTGGATTTTTAATGGGTTATTTGACTCAATCCTCACAACACTGATGGAACAGATATTGTTATTATCTATTGCACAGATTAAGAATATTTTTTAAAATAGGTTTATTTATTTTTATTGGAAAAGCAGATTCACAGAAAAGGAGAGACAGAGAGAAAGTTCTTCCATCCACTGGTTCACTCCCCAAATGGCCTCAATGACCAGAGCTGAGCTGATACAAAGCCAGGAGCAACGGGCTTCTCCCAGGTCTCCCATGTGGGTGCAGGGTCCCAAGGCTTTGGGTCATGCTCTACTGCTTTCCCAGGCCATAAGCAGGGAACTGGAAGTGAAGGCGCCTGGACACGAATTGGCGTTCATATGGCATCCTGATGCTTGCAAGGTGAGGATTTAGTGATTGAGTCATCACACGGGACCCAAGATTCTTTTTATTTTTCTTTTGTTTGAAAGGCAGGGAGACAACAAGAGAGACACATACATCTCCTATCCTCTGGTTCATTCCCCAAATGCCTAAAACAAGCAGATATAGATCAGTACAAAATCAGGAATTGGGGGAAATTCATTCTGGGTCTCACATTTGGGCAGCAGGAATCTGACTACTTTACTCATCACCTGCTGTCTTCCAAAGCATGTATTAGTAGGAAGCTAGAATGGACAGGATAGTTAGAACTCAAACCTAAGTATCCAATACAGAATACAGACATACCAAGCAACACCCTAACCATTATGCCTAGTGCCTGCCTCTAGAGATGATGGTTGTGAAGCTCAGAAAGGATGATATTTTTCCATGAGCACAGCTAGTATTAGAACTCAGGACTCATCTTAGAACCTTACATTATAAACCTTATGCCCTTAATCTTAATCATGATACAAACATTATAGTCTTTGTAGGACCTTCATGAAATTATTCAGTATTATTAATTTCACAAGCCTTTTTCTGAATCATGGCTAGGCTTGTGTCAAATATTTCTTCCCACAAACACTATTCATCAGGGAATTCTCAAATCCTTCTAGAGTGAGAAGAGTCAAATCTTAAAATGTTGGGTCAAAACTGAAGTGTGTGCTCAGATGTTCCTGTAGGTTTATTCTTAGATTTAGCAGGTGGTATACTAAAAGGTCCTATTTCCCTTTTATATTCATGACTTTGGCTCCTGCATGCTCCTAAACACCACCTTCCTTCCTAATTCTGCTTGAGGGAAGAAAACTAGAAGGAGAAGTTCTTACTCAGGCTAGTATTAACTCTGATCCCAGAAACAACCAATCAGAGTGATGTGAAAGCTCATTCTCTTTCACTTCCTCTTGTCGAAACTGTTGTTTCTCATGGAGAAACTGACTCTACATTCTAGAGCAGGCCATGGAGGTGGACAGTAGAGAGCAAGAAACCCCAACACACACACACATCCCAGCTATCACAGCTTTGAAGCTTCAGTCATACTCCAGGCCCTTTCAGCTAAGCCCCTGAGGCCTGCATCTCCAAGATTGTGATATTTGGCTTTAGAGAGCTTTTATCACTTCCTGGAGTGAGACACATATGTATACATACTAGCACACAGTGGGCTCTGGCTCTAAGAAACTCCTTCATACAAAATCAGTTGCCTCAGAACCCTCCAAGATATTTATATGCATCAATGTAGAAATCCTCATTTCCCAAAGCTTTTTGCTATTGGGCTTTCTCACCACCTCCTAGATCTCATGATGCTGTTCTTCCTGAAGGGTTGCACTAACCCGTCACACACATTAGACCCCTGCAGCTTCTGGAGGGCTTGATGAAAATATGCTACAGGCCTTGCTCACAATGTATATGTCATGTGAAACCACTAAATAATGAGGCCAACCCGTGTAGGATATGAGAGCTAAATTAAAAAGAATGCATTGTGTATGTGGAAATAATATCTGAATAGCACCTTACAATATACAAGGTGCATCTTTACAACCTGTTATTATAATGTTTTATATATATATATATATATATATATATATAATATTTGTTACCAATACATCAGTTAGACCATCTGTGTGAGTTGTACACATGGAGTTACATGGTTCTAACACTGAACTCACCAAACATTATCAGGCTTTTATTTTGTGCCAGGAAAATCTGTATGAATACCTCAAAGTGCTATAGACATGCCTAAAGAGTCAAAACTGAATCCTGCATATCTTTTTCTAAAAAGATTTATTCATTTATTACAGCCAGATATACAGAGAGGAGGAGAGACAGAGAGGAAGATCTTCCATCCGATGATTCACTCCCCAAGTGAGCCGCAACGGGCCGGTGCGCGCCGATCCGATGCCAGGAACCAGGAACCTCTTCCGGGTCTCCCATGAGGTGCAGGGTCCCAATGCATTGGGCCACCCTCAACTGCTTTCCCAGGCCACAAGCAGGGAGCTGGATGGGAAGTGGAGCTGCTGGGATTAGAACCGGCGCCCATATGGGATCCCGAGGCGTTCAAGGCGAGGACTTTAGCCGCTAGGCCACGCCGCCGGGCCCGAATCCTGCATATCTAATGTAAGTGATGTTAGAAATGAACACGCACTCTCACACATTGCTAATATGAGTATAAAATGCTGGCACACCTTTTGGAAGAATTTGTTAGTGTTTGCAAAAATAGGCGCACATTTTGCTGTTGAGTTTTAATCTCTAGGATTTTTTTCTTATGGAAACATGGTCACAATTATGCAAAGAGATGTAGTCAGGGATATTTATTGAAAAATTGGTAAGAAATTTCCATTTATGGGGAAATGATTAAGCTCAGGCAAGTCTATGAGTGTAATGCTATCTGGCCATTAAGAATAGAAGGGAGAAAAAAAATTAAAAAAAAAAAGAAAAAAGAATAGAAGGGAGGTGCATATAACATATGCTAAGTAAAAATGTAAATGACAAAAGCAGATGGAGGAACAAAATGTGTAAGACGATTTCATAAGGAGTCAATCAATATTTGGAAACAGGGATATTATAGGACCCACCGAATCATCCACTCTCCTCAAAAATATATCCACATCCTACTCCTTGGAAAATGTGAAAATGTCCTGTTATATGGCTGGGGAAATTAAGGTAGGTAATCAGTTGACTTTCAAATGGGGCATGCTATGGTTCAGATGTTGTTTGAACCCTCACAAATGTTCAGAGATGGGAGGCTTGTTCATCAGGGTGCTGGTATAGGAAAATGATGGGACTTGGTGGTGGGGCCCAGTGGAAGACAGCTACATCACTGAGGGTCTGTGCTGGGGGTGAGTTCTTACAAGAGCAAATTGCTAGAAAAGCCTGAGATGACATCCCCTCCTCGCTTCTCTGCTTTCATTGTTTGAGGTGTGTTTTTTTTCCCCTTTTCCTTCTCACATGTGTTCTCACCATTTCCAGGGGCCCTGTACTGACAAACTCAAAAAAGAGGCTACGACATGCCATTTGGTTTCCACTGCCCCAAACAGTGTGCAAAGTAAAACTTTCTGTTGTAAGTTAACATTTTGTGCAAGGTGCAACGACTCAATGGGCTAATCCTCTCCCTGCAAGCACAGGCATACCATATGGGCACTGGTTTGGTTCATGTCCTGACTGCTCCACTTCCTACTAAGCTCCCTGCTTGTGGCAGGGGAAAGCAGTATGGATGGGCCAACACTTTGGTACACTGCACGCCTGTGGCAGACCTAGAAGAAGATCCTGGCTCCTGACTTCAGATTGGCTTAGCTCTAGCCATTGTAGCCACTTGGGGAGTGAACCAGCAGGTGGAAGATATTTCTCTGTGTCACCTTCTCTCTGTAAATCTGTTTTTCCAATAAAAATAAATGAATTTTTAAAAAGGCTAACCTGTTTCATATAGCAAAAAAAGTTAACTAGGAGTTTGCAGTGGATTTTCTGTGTATGCTTGATATAATCATAAAGGTCATTTTAAAAGAGAAGATGATGTGAAATAGCTATACTCTAAGTTTTGGAGATAGAGGAAGCAGTCATGAACCCATAATTTCAAGGATGCAGCTCTAGATGCTGGAAAAGTAAGGAAATAGATTCTCCTATAGAGATGCCAGAAGGAGTGTGGACTTTTGATGCCTCAGTTTTGACTCAGTGAAACTGGTTTCCAATGTCTTACCTCCAGATCTGTAAGGGGATAAGCATGTGTAATTTTAAACCTCTAAGTTGGTGGTAACCTGTTACAGAAACATTAAGAAACTAACAGAAATGAAAGACAATTACTTGGCCAGTGTTGGCTGTCACAGCTATTTGGGGAGTATATCAACGCATGGAAGATCTCGTTCTCTCTCCTTCCCTCTTTTTTCTGACTTTCAAAAAACAATGCATCTTATTTAAAAATCATCCAAGGTTTTGAGCTAGAAAATTGTTAGCTCAGTTGATTTAGACTTAGTCATTTCACAATTCTATTCTACTAAGAATTTCACAATTCTAAAATTATAAGATGCAGTGATATTTTGTATCCACCTGAAGAAGATTCCGTGGCCAATAGGTGAAGGATGAATAGGTGGCGTAGAGAATCATTATGGCTGTGGAAAGCTGCAATGTTATACTATATTGATGGATACCTATCATTAACCATTTGTCTAAATCTACAAAACATATAACATCAAGAGTGAACTCCAGGGAAAATCAAGATGGTAGAATGGGGTGAGGACACATTTAAACAGATGGAGAATCATTATCCAGTGTGAAGCAGAGAGGGCACATTCCAGGAAATAGGAGAGGACACACCAATGGTAGAGGGGCATCTAGAGACTGACAGACATGATGAAGCACTAGAGACAACAGAGTAATGGTGCTGCAGTGACTAAATAACCCAGCAGCAGTCAGTGAGTGACGATCCGAGCTTCACCAGTGACCAGAGTTCATGGGCAGCCAGGTGAGAAGGGGAGTTCACTGGGAACTAAGGAAGTGAATCCAGGCAAAGAACCGCAAATCCTGTTGATATGTTTCATACCACTATCAGCAGAGACAGAGCAGCAGACCCCAAGCAAGCAATGCAGGAACAGAGTGAATTTCACAGGCCAGACTCCAACTAGTGCCACATAGGGCACAATTTTGTGTAGTGAGGCAACTTAGTGCATTGCACTAGTCCTGCATGGAAAATAGTATTAATGTGGTATCCTACAGGTTCCAACCAAAATAGATTCAGGTTGCCTCCAGACCTAAAGGCCAGCAGATCCAGAACTCCATCAGTGACGTATCAGGTGTCATTTTGTACAGTGTGGCAAAGGCTTTGAGACTGCAAAGTAAAATGACAACAGAAGGCTAAAACAATGAATAACCCGTTGCTAAAATGACAGAACCAAATTACCGCCTATTTATAGTAATCCTGAATACAAGTGCTTAAACGCATCAATCAAAAGTCATGGATTAGTAGACTGGATTAAAATAAAAACCCATCTATCTGTTGCCTGCAGGAGACACATGTCACCAACAAAGATTAGTGGAAACTGTATCATGGATTTTGATTTTTTTTTGTTACATTTCTTCAAAAACAGTTTTTTTTTCATATTAAAATCTGCACTGATTCATAGATCATACAGTAACACCATTTTCTTCAAAACGTTCTTGATTTTCTTTTTCTTTTCTGCAGTGGCACATTAGTTATTCAGTAGCATGTTACTTAACTTCATGGTATTATAAATTTTCATTTTTCTTCCTGTTGTTGATTTTGTTTTGTGGCTTTTCATTTAAGGGGATGTACAGTAACTGTGGTGTACACAATCATATCCAAATGTGAAGATTCAATGCAGTATGCATCTATATTTCCAGATCAAAGATGGACTCCCAAATATCCCAATGGAATCCCAATTAATTATTATCTTGACAAATGCTGGACTCTCTGCCATTATCCATACCCACAATGTCAGGATACACTTAAATAGAATGTTTATGAAGAACTATGCTATTGAAACCATATAAAGGAAATCAGTGAGTGGGGAGGGGATTTGAGGAGCAGGAAACGAAATCCCAGAGCCTATGGACTGTATCATAAAATAATTTAAAAATATAAAAAATGCAAGATTAAAAGACAACCATCAAGAAGATAGGAAGAGGTATTAATAAGATGTTTTGGAACCTATAAAGAACTAGTTTCTGGGAAACATAAATGAGCCCAGATGCTCATTAAGAAAAATTATCAACTCTCACAAGAAAAAATGGAAAAATTTATGAATTTCAAAAGTTACTGTTGGAAAGTGGGTATCCTCTTAAATAACTATAAACAAGGGGTTTCTGTGACATAGTGGGTAATGTCACTGTCTGCTCCATTGGCCTCATTTGAGCACCTATTTGAGTCCCAGGTGCTCTGCTTCTGATCCAACTCCCTGTTGATGGCCTGGGAAAGAAGTGGAAGATGGTTTGAGTCCTTGGATCCCTGCACCCATGTGGGAGATCCAGAAGAAGCTCCTGGCTCCCGACTTTGGATCAGCTCAGCACTGGCCATTGCAGCCATTTGGGGAGTAAACCAGCAGATGCAAGACCTTTGTCTCTTCTCTGTAACTTTGCCTTTCAAATAAAAATAAAATGTAAACCTAAAAAATACAAAAAGAGTGAAAGTTAAACTAAAGACTGTGGTTGAGGACTTAATCTAAGGATTATATTTGAGGATGGTGTGTCAATGTAGGTTCATCAGTTACAACAAATGGACCGCTTTGGTGTGGGATTTTGTTAGTGGGGAACCTGTGTTTATGTAGGGCTGCAGGTAAGTGAGAAATCTCTGTATCATGCTGTCAATTTTGGTGTGAATCTAGAACTGCTCTATGAAAATAAAATCTTTTAAAAAATATTTAGCCTAACATCATTAAACAAAATATAATCATTTGTAAGAGTATACAGAATTTATTGAACAGGACTGTCACAGTTCCAGAATTATAATTTTAAATGAACCTTTATAGAAACAAACCTACATATTAAACCATAAATACAACAGAAAAACATAGAAAAAAAGGAAAGATACCTGATTTTGGTCTTTATTGACCTGTAAGACTTGAAAAGCCTTGATTTTTAACTTAGAAATCTTGTTTTGACATTCCTTTGCATGAGTTTTTTTTTGTGTTACTATTTCTAAAACACCAGTTTTCATATCCTCTTTTGAGTTGACTTTGCCATCCTACTCATGTCCTCTTCAACGGGTAAAATGAAATTTTAACACGTGCTCACTCTATTGGTATGAAACTTGTGGTTTTGTTTTTTGTTTGTTTTTACAATTTTAGAGTTCAACTTTTACAATGTTTAAAAAACAATCCCAAAATTTTGTGGGAAGAGTGGGGTGGTTGGAAGAAAATGCTCCAAACTCTAAGTATTTGTTTAAGGAGGCATGGAAAAAATTACTGGGAATTTTTATCATGGTGAGTATTTTTAAATACTTGAATTTGGATTATTTCACATGTAATTTTTAATCTGAAAAATACATGGAGCCAGTTCCATGGCATAGCATGCTAAACCTCCACTTGTGGCACCAGCCTCTCATATGGGCACTGGCTTGAGTTCTAGTGACTCCACTTCTGATTCAGCTCCTGGTTAATGGCCTAGGAAAGCAGCAGAGGATGGCTGAAGTGCTTGCACCTCGGGACTCAGGTAGAAGATCCAGAAGAATCTCTTGGCTCCTGGCTTCAAAACATCCCAGCTCCAGCCAATGCAACCATCTGTCTCTTCCTCTCTCTCTCTCTCTCCAATTCTGCCTTTAAAGTAAAAATAAATAAATTTTCATAGGAAAACGATGAAAATGATGCATATACCATTTATGCCCTCCACAAGTTTAGGATTTGACTGAGAAACACATGATCTCATATGACTAACTAGAAACACAAGGTCAGTTACAATAGGCACCCTTAAATAAAGGGAGTTATCATCTGTTGAGTGCTGATTAGATATAAAAGCCCATGTTGGATCACATGGCATCATTTTGTCACAGGATCCTTGGGAGGTTGATGCTATAGATTTCTATTTCTCACAGGAAGGAGCTAAACTTGAGAGTGACTTGTCTGAAGTCACCAACTACAAAGACAAAGATCCAAAAACTTAAACCCTTATCTTTTTGATTGCAAAGCTGTTCTTTTCTTTCAGCTGCAGTGCCTCTTCCTACAGATGTTGGATCTCATGGTCTGGACTGGGTATGACTCAAGTTCAGTATTTTTATACTCACTTGTGGTTCTTTTTTTTTTCTTTTTTGCAAGATCCACTTTAGAAATGCGGAATTACAGAGAGAAGGAGAGACAGAGAGACCTTCCATTTGCTGGTTCACTCCCCACGAGGTCTTAAAGGCCAAAGCTGAGCTGATCAGGAGCCAGGAGCCCCTTATGAGTTTTCCACATGATGCAGGGTTCCATGGACTTGGGCCATCATCCACTGCTTTCCCAAGCAATAAGCTGAGAACTGGATGGGAAGTGGAGTAGCTAGGACAGGAACTGGAGCCCATATGGGATGCTGGCACCACAGGCAGAAGCTTAGCACACTACTCCACAGCGCTGGCCTCTTATTTTTAATTTTTCTTAAATTTTATTTTATTACGATTAATATTATTTTCATCTGTGGTTCTTTAAATGGGGGCAGATCCATTCACACATTGCTCAGGAGCAAGCAGGCAGAAGGCAGTTCTGTCTACTCTTTGCCTGAACCGGCTAATTGTTCTGGCTGCTCTAGAGGGCTTCCCTTCTTTCCCTGTGCTCACTATCTTGGCTTTAGGCTCCAATATTCCTTGATTCCCTGACCCATTTGGCTCTTCTTTGTTTTCACAACTTCTGCCTGCCTTACAGCTTGGTTTTCCCTTCTAATTGACTAATTTGCTGATGAAACAACCCTCCCACCAGCCCCAACACCCAGGTGCCTACACCTGCTAGATAAGTTTCACTGTCTCTGTCCAAACTGGGAGAGTGAGATTGAACGGACATAGCCAGATCAGAAGCCTAGAACTTCCATGGAACTGACATGGAAGAATAGTGCCTAGGTGCCCTAGTGACAAATTCAGCACCGGAGAGAAATGTGAAAGCTTTTTAATTAAGAATGAATTGAAAAGTGGAGTTTGAAGGATCATGAGGTAAATTACAGGACAAATCTAAAGTTCATGAATATAGCTTAGGCTGGAAACCAGTGATACATTGGGTACTGAGACAGGAATGAAAGGAATGCAGCTTTTGCAGTGAATAGTGAGGGTTGGAGATTTATTGTATAATCATTCAAGCAATGACAGACAATGAGCTATAAGTAAAGTGTTATGGGAGTACTGGGGAAATAGATTTCAATCTGACTGAAGAGATAAGGAGAGATATATAGTGGATGTGAGAATAGAAACAAGCTTTACAGCAGAAGAGGGGTTTCTAGTGGTTGAGGTGAGTGGCAGGTGTAGTTTAGTGGAGGAAATGTTATATGATACATGGCACACAGGTTCATGACGTTTATGTTCATAGAGCAGCAAGTTATTACAAGGTCTTGAGCATATATGCATTAGAAGTAAGGCACAGTTGGAGATGAGGATTGAAAAGTAAACTGGAGGGTGGGAGAGTAGTGGAGATCTTTAAATGTACGGGCTAAGAATACTGAATTCAAATTTAGCAATAGGAGGATCATTTAAAACTAGAAAATAACATACAGGAAAACTATAATTTGGGGGTAGTGTATCATTTTATGATTTTTTATAATGTGTTTATTAGAGAGAGAGAGAGAGAGAGAGAGAGAGAGAGAGAGAACGTCTAAGAGGACCTTCTTCCAGGTCTCCCACATGGATGCAGTGATGCAAGTACTCAGGCCATCCTCTGCTGCTCTCCCAGGCACATTAGCTAGGAGCTGGGTCAGACGTGCAGCAGCTGGAACTTGAATTGGCACCCTTGTGGGATGCTGGCATCAACAGGCGGTGGCTTCACCTGATATGCCACAATGTATAAATTTATGTAGCCACCACTGCAATCAGATCACAAAGCAATTCCAATGTCTTATACAATTCCCTTGTGCTAGCCATTGATAGTCACAGCCTCCTCATACTCCTAACCCCTGGCAACATGGTTCCCATTCGCTGTTCTTATAATTTGGTTTCTTTGAGATCACATACAGACGGGATCATACAGTACACATCCTCTTGTACTGAAAAGATCTGGAGTAGCCAAGATGACTTGGCTGTGGCTAATTTAGGAAGATCGCTCTGGTATTTGTGTGAAAGATAGGTTAGAGGTGAGTAAAGGAGTTCAAATCAGAGCTGGCCATTCCATAATCATTTAAAGGCTGGTTGTACTTAATGTAACAGCTGTGGGAAGATGACACTAAACTAGTGTCATAGTTTAAACATGTTTACATAGCTATAATGTTTTTATTTATTTATTTATTTTTAAATTATTTTTTTATTAATTATTATGCATTATGTGACAGTTTCATAGGCTCAATGTTTTTATTTATTTAAGTATGATTACCCAGAGGATATCCTAGTACACACACACAAAAAACTCATTTAAATTTTATTTTGTCATAGAAGACATGATATGTTGTAGTTACACTAAAGTTTCTGGAAGACATATACATCAAATCTTTGAGAAAAAAAAACATTTATTTGTTTTTATTGGAAAGGGAGATTTACAGATAAAAGGTGAGACAGAGAGAAGGATCCTCCATTCGCTGACTCACTCCCCAAGTGCCTTCAATGGCCTGAGCTGAGCGGTTCAGAAGCCAGGAGCCAGGCGCTTCTTCCATTTCTCCCACAAGGGTGCAGGGTCACAAGACTTTGGGCTGTGATCCACTACTTTTCCAGGTCACAAGCAGGGAGCTGGATGGGAAGTGGAGCAGCTGGTATACAAACTGGCACCTACATGCAATACTGGCACTTGCAGATAGATAATTAGCCTGTTGAGCCACCATGCTGAGCACAAGATCTTTATTATTATTATTATTATTATTATTACATTTCATTTTGTGACACAGTTTCATAGGCTCTGGAACTCCCTCAACCCCTACCCGTGCCCTCCCCCCCACCCAGGGTGGATTCCTCCACCTTGTTGTAGTATTAAAACTCAAATTAAGTCAAGATTCTTTCGTTGCAAACATATACCAAGCTTAAGAGTCCAGCATCTTATTGTCCAGATAAATTCAACAGTTTCTTGGGAAGACCATCTCTGGTCTGAAGGCTGAGCTGGCAGAATATCATCATGGCCAATTAAAAGCCCCAACATAACATCAACAACTGTTTACAACATTGTGGAGTTAATTGACATGATATTGAGTAACCAATATGTTAAAAAATGCAAGTTCTTAACCACATCCTGTGACTACCTCAATTTTAGTTTGTAAACAACTGGCTTCTATACACCTTGAAATGGCTATAGGGTACTATTCAGCTGTTTCGTGTCTATTTTCATTTTAGTATTGAGCAGTTTATAGTTTTGAAGCATAATTTTTACTGAACTTGGCAGATTTTAGAGTAGTTCAAACAGGCTTATAACTCTAACAAGGCATATGTCAACAGTTGAGGTGCAGAACAGTTTTAGGAGGGGTGTGCAGAGAAATCTTCAATGCCTTAGTGGGGAGTAACTTATCTTTGTGTCTTACTTAGTAAGGTATATGTGAGTCCATGCTGTTTCCTGTCTGTTCCAAGCTTTCCTTGTTTTATTTATTTTATTTTTCTTTTATTTTAATTTTATTTTAGGGGGTGCTCCGGAGCGACCCTGATGGTCCTTGCAGGAGAGGTTGGGGTTCCAAAGTTGGAGCTAAGTAAGGACCAGAGAAAGCTCCTCTCCTGAGTCCCGAAGGAAGTTTACTGTTCTTCTGTTTCTGAGGACTGCTCAGGGATCCTGGCTATTGTTCTAATGACCTTGGATCCTGCGAGCAAGGATTTGGGTTTGGTTTCTTCGTTCCCATGTGGTAGATCCAAACGGGAGTGGATGACCTCAGAGTTCTCGGCCTCCGAAGGCACTCCAATTCCCCGTGGTCTCCTTGGGAGTTGGGATGCAGTCCTTGGTGCCCTCACTGATAGTCCTTGGTGAGGATCTGGGAGTCTGCAGGGTTGGGATACAAGCCTCCTCCTGTCCTCCTGCTCCACTGTGCCTCCCCCCCACCCCTGCTCTGTGCATGTGACTTCCTGTTAAGAGGTTGTCAGGATCGCTCTTGATTCCCCCTATATGTCTTTGTGTTTTACTAATGTCTAATGCTGATTCAAGTCTGTTGTCTATAAGTTACCTGTTATATTCTTGGTAGGTTATACTTCACGTCTTCCTCACACATTCTAAGGAGATGGAAGATTTCTCTGCTCTCCCGCCCCATTACTGAGTGACATAGGGTCTTAAAAGTATGTTAGGTTTTACAATTCTTTGATGTAGTTCATAAGCAGTCTGACTCACATTGATTCTTGGTTCATTGGTTACATCACAATATCTTATTGCATGAGATACAGGCTGTTTGAGATTGAAATAATATTACATTTTATAAGTACTATTTTTCATATTGACATCATTTCATCTTAAATTAAGGCAAACATGTGGTATCTAACCTTTTGGGATTGAGTCATTTCCCTTAGCATGGTGGTTTCCAGTTGGGCCCATTTGGCCACAAAGAACTGCATTTCGTTTTTTTTTAATAACTGAGTAGTATTCCATGGAGTAAATGAACCATAGCTTTCTTATCCAGTCTTCTGTTGATGGGCATTTTGGTTGCTTCCAAGTTTTTGCAATTATTGATTGTGCTGCTATGAACATAGGGGTGCATGTTGGTTTCTCATGTAACAGGTGTTTGGGATATATTCCTAGGAGTGCTATTGCTGGGTTATATGGTATGCAGATTTTGAGTTGTTTGAGTGTTCTCCATACTGATTTCCATAGAGGCTGTACCAGCCTGCAGTCCCACCAGTAGTGGAGTAGGGTTCCCTTTTCCCCACATCCTCACCAGCAAGTGTTATTGGTGGTTTTTTATATGTGAGCCATTGTTACTGGCGTTAGGTGGTGTTAGGTCATTGATGTTTTAATTTGGATTTCCCTTATTGCCAGGGAACTTGAGCATTTTTCTATATGTTTGTTTGCCATTTGGGTTTGTTCGTTTGTGAAATGTCTGGGCACAAGATCTTAATTTGTTATTGTCACATGATTAAAGTAGAGGTGATGATGGCTTCTTTACTGTAGTCTACATTTCCAAAAATCTTTTGCCCTTTCCTATCAATCCTCCTACCCTTGCAAACATACCTGATGTTTCATGTATAGGTAGGAAAATAGGTAAGCCATACATGATTATTTCTTTTTTAATTTAAACAATGTAGTTGTATTTACTTGGGAGCCAGAGAGACAGAGATCCATCTGTCATTCCATTCTTCAAATGTTTGCAATAGTTAGGGCTGGGCTAAGCTAAATGCAAGAGTCCAGAACTCAATCTGGGTCTCCCATGTTGGTATCAAGGACTAAACTACTTTTGCCATCACCTGCCACTTCAGCAGGAAGCTGGAATCAGAAGTGGAGCTGGACCCCAGTGCTGTGGCAATGAGGTAAGCTACTACCTGTGACACCAGCCATACTGAAGCCAGGAATCAGGAGATTCTTCTGGGTCTCCCACCTCGGTGCAGGGTCCCAAGGCCTTGGGCCATCCTCCGCTGCTTTCCCAGGCCACAAGCAGAGAGCTGGATGGGAAGTGGAGCAGTTGGGACACAACTGGTGGTCATATGGGATGCTGGCACTGGAGGTAGAGGATTATCCAGTTGAAGCTGCATGCTGCCCCTGCAAACAGCATCTGAACTATTTTTGCCAAAAGCTGCCCCATTAAAAAAATTAATTTGTTTTTTTATTTGAAAGACATAATTACAAATGGAAGGGGAGACAGAAAGAACGAACTTCCGTCTAGTGGTCCGCTCCCCAATGGCTGCAGTAGCCAGGGCTGTCCTGGTCCAAAACCAGGAGCTTCTTCTAAGTCTTTCCCAGACCGTTAGCAGGGAATTGGATCAGAGTTGGAGCAGCCAGTACTTGAACTGGCATCCATATGAAATGTTGGTGTCAGAGATGGAGGATGAACCTGCTACGTCATAGTGCTAGCCCTCACCGCTCCATTTAAAAAATTTTTTTTTATCACTTGGCATGATAAAATTTACCACCTATTGTTTCTGTGTTACTGAGGAGAGTTGAGGTACTGTAACGAAGTGAAAAACAGGATCACACTGCTAATTAAGAGTAAATTAGAAAGTGGAATCCAGGATTCATACTCCTAGTCCAGACCTCTTTTTTATTCAACCTGTTGTCATGAGCTTGTTCAAACATACATAAAAGAAAATAATATAATGAATTTTCAGACAGATTCAACAATTAACGTTTTGTTAATATTTCATCTAGCTTCCAATTATATTTTGTATTTATCTAGGTGGAAGACTTTAAAGAAAATTTTGCAAAACTTGGTATGTATTCATAACTGATAAGGATATACGTTTGAAAATATTGTTTATAGAGTTGAGAGGATGCACACACATGTTGGCTTACAATTAGGGTGGGGAGAGTCGAGGTATAGAGGAAGGTAGGTGGGACAAATGCTTCAGTTCTTTTTTTTCTCTTGTGTCCACAGGAAGGTCTCCCGAGGGAGCTCCCCCTTGCTGTCAAACTACATCAGCACCCTGGGATGGGGGACAGTCATTTGATGCTACCCTGGAGACCACAATGTGGGAAGATTGTTCCTAGTGTGTTACTTGGGTGTTTTTTGAGACATTGCCAGCTTTGTTGCAGAAGAGTTGAGAAAATCATTCCAAGGTTTATTGGCTGACCAAGTCCTCTTTAGTACTTCCACAGGCCCAGACACTACAAAGTTTGGTCAGCAGAGTGGTCCTACCTGTTCTGCTTTCCAGTCTCTGAAGAGGCACTCACTTGACTTCCTCTGCTGGTCTAGATGAGCTGGCTGTCATGTCCCCTGTTTGCATCTGGACATGTTGTCCACTGCAAAGGCATCAGCAACTGAAGAGATCCAGTCCTGATACATGCACTCCAAGGTCAGCACACATCCTGTGATTTTCTCTATGGCCAGAGTTTGAGTCCAACAGTCTAATTGGTGAGTTCCCCCACCTGTGATGACCTCAGATTTGACTCTTGTGTACATCAGCCAGTGCATGGTCAGGTTCGGTCTGTCACCTATACCAGCCAGTACACATACCAGTTAATGCAGCTGCCTGATCAGATCACCCTCAGCCCCTTCTCTCACACAAATTGATGAGTGTTGCTGCCTAACTCAGCCCATCCCAGCTGACCACAGGCACAGTCCTCATGCACACCAGTGGGTACTGTGGCCTAGTCCAGGAGAACCCTAATAATCTCCATCAGGCTCACCCCCAGTCCAAGTTCTTGTGTGTGCAAGCATATGCTGCAGCCTAGCCCACATCCCATCTGGTTCTTGTGCACGGCCATCTGTGCTGTGGCTTAGGCCAGCCGAGTCTATCTTCAGACCAGTCCATATGTGTGCTGACAGGTGTTGCCACCTTGTCCAGCCTGGTCTTACCCAACCCTGGCTCTTGTACTCAACTGGAGCTGCAACCTACCAGGGAAGTGTTGGGAGTTTGCCTACCAGACCCACTCCCAGCTACGAATCTTGGTGCTTGCAGGGGTACTGCAGTCCAGACTGACATGCCTTACATCCAGTCCGGGCACTTGCCAATAAGTGTTATGGCCTAGTCTAGCTGACCCACACCCATTCTGGCTTTTGTATTTGTTAGCAGATGTGAAAGCCTAGTCCATTTTGGCCTGTCCCTAGTCCAAGCTCTCATGCTCACCAGTGGAAGCAATGGCATGGCAGATTTAAAATAATTTTTTAAAAAATGTCTTTAAAAGCAATAATAATGGTGATGATGATGAGCCTACTTTTAACTTGAGCATGTTAAGAGTGGCATTGCCAGCCTTTCCAAGAAATTAAAAGCCAAGGTCACTAAAAAGGGTAGATAATTGTACAATTCTTTCCTTCCACAAAGCCAGCTAATAAGCTAGCAAACTGCAAGAAACAGCTTTCACAGAACTCAAAAATTTCCACCAATCAACAGCAAGCTTTTTTTTTTTTGTATTGAGATGGGACTGTGGTATTCAAAATGGCCTGTTTGCTTTACCTCACTAGCCAGAACAGAGGCAGTTGTAAAGAAGGCAGCTCACACTCCTGGTGCAGGTTGTGCTGGAAGAAATACTACACACCTTCTTCTCAAAGAATTCTGGGTGTGGATTTTGAGCTTCCCTGAAGGAATCTCACAAAGGTTTCCCTTGTTCTAATCAACTTTCTATGTTCCAAGGGCTCCTCTCTTTCAACTTCATTCTCTTTCTCTGCAACTCTGACTTTCAAATAAATAAATGTTTAAATCTTTAAAAAGAAGTGCTTTAACGGCTGGATCAGCTCACTATGTGGCATTTGCCAAAAGCTTTTCAAGGCAATGGTGTAGATAAAAGCAGCCCATGGCAAAGTCAAACAGCTGAACAAGCACAGGACGAGCCAAAACACACAGGGAGGGGGTTGGGAAAGGAAGGATACCTAAACAAGGGAATTAACAAGGCCATATACACTCCAGGCCTGACTATGTGCTTGGTGCCTGAGCGGCCCCCAAGTTTCTACTGCTGGCCAGACTATGGACTCTATACCCAAGCAGGATATGAAGGCTGAAGTACAGTTGCAAATGGCCTGGATAAGTACTGGAGGACTACGCCTCAAAAAGAATCAATCTACATGGCTTGAAATGATATTGTTTCCTTTTTATTGTTTTATTCCTGGCATTTATAGGACAGCTCTATGAAAAATACTAGCTGGTCATCAAACTAGTGGAAACATGACATCATGGGCCACACAAGATAAAAAAGAGTCAGACTTTAGCAAGAAGTTTCAGAGAAGTCATTAAACAACGAGTATTGACATTGTGGTTAAGTGGGTTAAGCCCTTGATTGTGACGTCAGCATCCCATATTGGAGCCGTAGTTCAATCCTAGCTGCACCACTTCTAATCCAACTCCCTGATAATCTACTTGAAATGCAATGAAAAATGGCCCCAGTCATTGGGCACCTGCACCCATTTGGGAGATTTGGATGGGACTTATATTCCTGACTTTAATCTGTTGGCACTGGGGACTAATCACCAGATAGAAGATCTCTCTCTCTCAAATAAATCACTAAAGACCGGCCGCCACAGGAGCTGGCCACCCGCCATCACACCACAGCAGGCATATGGTCTCATGACTGGGGGGCGAAGGTGGAGGAGGAGAGGGGAGGAGTTCCAGGGGACCTAGGAGATAGTATCAGTGGGGGTGTGCAGAGTCCTGGGGTGTCACATCCAGGCAGGCAGTGTGAGACTGGGGATTTCCCCATGTGCTTGGTCCCTGGGGGGAGGGGAAGGGAGAGAAGCAGCCTGGGTTAACTTGCTGGCTTGCTGGTATGCAGTTTGACCGGACTTGGGGGATGTTTGAATGTGTACAGATCTTGAGTGGATGGAGCGTTAGGATCCAAGGCCAGCACACATGCCAGGACCTTGGGTCATTGGTGGGTGGGCAGAGCTCCAGGCAAGCACACGATCACCCTGGAAGACGGGGTTTCAGAAGACTGGGCTCCCAACACAGGGATTATAGATTGCCCAGGGAAGGGAGTAAGGGGATGTGTGGGAGGAAGGACTGCTGAAGGAGTATGTTACAGATGAAAAATGACTTCTGAGGGACTTTCACTGACAAGGTCACTGTACTTTCAGATAAGTGAGGAGGAAGAGATCGAACAGTTTAGAGGCAAGACTGGAAGACTATGCTGAGTGAGACTGATGCACCAGCCCACATGGGAGAACTGAGCTGGGCTAGTTAGCATCAACCACTGCTGACCACCACTCACTGGTGCACACTAAAGCTAGGGCTGGGGCCTACCTGTCAGGGCTAGATCACAGTGCCTGCCAGTGAGAGTCAGAACAGGGGATGGGTGATGTTAGGATGAGCCATGACACTAACTTGCATGCAAGAGAACCAGGTTGGAGGCAGAATCCATGGGGGATATGTGGATTCAGCCTGTGGAACTACAATTTCTGCTGGTTTGCTCAAGAGCTGGGGGTAGTGACAGGCTGAGCTAGGCATGACCATGGAACCCTTAGACACTCCTGGGTACTGGGGTTGGGAGCAGGCCAGGCTAGTCCAGGCTATAGCACCCATAAGTGCACCCAAGAATAGGGTGTGGGGTGGGCCAGCCACAACATCCACCAGCTCACACAAAAGCCTAGACACAAGGGGCAGACTGTGCTGGGTAAGGGCCTGGCACCTGCTGGCATGTATGAGGTCTGGATCTGGGAGTGGGCCTAGTGGGGGAACTTGGGAAACACTTCTGGAGAGTCATAGCTCCCACTGGTGAGCATGTGATCCAGGCCTGGGTGTTGGTCAGGCTGGGCAAGGCAGCTCCATTTGTCAGCAGTGTGTGGGTTGGTTCAGGGGCCGGGAGTGGACTGGGCAGGATCGGGACAACCATTAGTGCACTGGCATGTGCGGGAGCCAGGATGGAGTGTGGGCCATGCTGGGCTAGGCTATCACACCTGTGTGCTTCAAAGCCAGGGGTGGGAGCAGACTAGGCAGGGCTAGGTGACAGCACCCACAAGTGAAAGTTGGGACTGAAGGCAGGACTGGCCAGGCTGAAACATCTGATGGCAAAAGCTAAGACAGGAAATGGGCTGTGCCGAACTTGGTCACTTAGTCACTGGCATGTGCAAAGATATTTGGCTGGTAGCAGGCCTGGTTGGGTAGCTAAGGGGACACCTGGCTCGGTTTTGGGTTCCACTGGTGAGTGTGTGAGCTGGCATGGAGGAAGCAATCTGGGCCTGGACATGGCTGCAGCGTCCGTCGGCATGCGTGTGAACTGGGTCTGATGTGCACCAGACTGGGCTAGGCTTGAGCACCCACTGGTGCTCATGAAAGGCAGAGTGGGTATAGGACAGACTGGCCTAAGTCTCTGAACTCACTGAACCATGTGAGAGCTGGGTCTGGGCATGGACAAGGTGTGACTGGTCTGTAACACCCAGCAGTTAGAACCGGAATGAGTGTGGGCTGGTCAGGCAGTCCATTGTTCCTGCCAGGACAGGAGGTGAACTGAGTCATTCTGGGCCAAGGACCCACTGTGTATGTTAAGAGTGGCATTGCACTGGCCACTGGAAGGAGACCTGATAAAGGAACTTGGGGAACTCCTCTGTCAGTATGCACTCCCTACAGGTGAACACAAGAAAGAGCAAAGGCTAGCAGCAGCTCAGACCAGGTTACATTATCCACCAGCATACACGTGGGTCAGGTCTGGGAGTGGACCAGGTTTGACCAGTTCATTATCAGGGTAAGAGAAAGAAGATGCAAATATAAAAGTTAGATAAAACTCTGTATTCTTACTTTTGAATTGGACTATCATGAATTATTTCATCTAGAAAGGTTTTTTGACTCTTGCCACTGAAAACGAAGAAGTAATGATATCCCAACAGCAAATATCCTTAGCATTCGTTCTGAAGTGTTTTAATACTATGTCCTGCTGAAAGGAGTGAAATCTTTGGAGAAATGACCTTCCAGATCTTGGACAGTAAATACACAAAATGAGCCTGGGAGATCTTGTAACAGAAAGAAAAGATGCTATCAAAGAACACTAGGCTTCTGTCAACAGTCAAGGAAGCACTCTAATCAATGGTGAGATATTTTTGTGCACTAAAATAATAATAATAATGGTGATGATGATGATGATGATGAAGGGCTGGTGTGGTTGCACAGTGCCTAGGCCTCCACCTGTTGCACCTGTTGCACCAGCATCCCATGTGGGTGCAGGTTCAAGTTCCGACTGCCCAACTTCCAATCCAACTCCCTGCTTGTGGCCTGATTGAGCAGTGAAGGATGGTCCAAGTTCTTCAAACCCTATACCCACTTAGGAGAGCTGGAGGAAGCTCCTGGCTCCTGGCTTTGATTCAGCTCAGCTCCAGTCATTGCAGCCATTTGGGAAGTGGACCAGTGAATGGAAGATCTTTCCTTCTCTCCATAAATTTGATATGTCGTTCCAACAAAAATAAATAAATCTTTTAGATCTGACTCAGCCCACATATATGCTGATGGGTGCTGTATCCTGTTCTGGTCTAGTCTGCCCCCCAACCCTGGCTCTTGTGCTCTCCAACAGGAACTGCAACCTAGCAGAGTTCCCCAAGTTCTACTGGGCCTGCTCCAAGCAATGGATCTCACATTTGCCAGCAGGTTCTGCAGCCAAGCCTGACATGGCCTACTCCATATCCCTGGCCCTAATCAGCAGGTATTGTGGCCTAGCCTAACTATCTCTGACCCATTCCAGCTCCTGCCAGTCCCACACCTATCCTGGCTCTCACAAGTGCCAATAGAAGCTGGGCCTAGCCCAGCCTGGCTTTCCTCCAGACAGCCCACACATATCTAACAGGTGTTACAGACTTGCCAAGCCAGTCCACCCTTAGTACAGGTTTTTGCACTTACCAGTGGGCACTGAAGCCTAGCAGGGCAGTCCTCATAGTTTTACGAGGCTCTCTCCCAACCCCAGATCTTGCACATGCTGGTGGGTGTTTTGACTCAGCCTGGCACAACCTGCCACCAGTCTAACCTGCTGTCATTGGGTATTGCAGCCTACCCCAGTCTGTCCTGCCCCTAAATTTGGCACACACACACACATGCCAAAGAGTGCTGTAACCTTGCCTGTCCTGGCCCAACACTAGCCCCGGCTCTCATGCTCCACAGCAGTTGCTGCAGCCTAGCAGAGTAGGTCCCAAAGTTCAGTAAGTTCCCTGCCCACACTTCCTTAGATGCAATTTGTATTATGTAAGTTTTTTTGCATAAGTCATTCTTTCCTGCTTGTTTTCATGCTCCATAACTTTTATTGAAAACTGGATATTTACTGGAGATTTTGAAAGTTAGAACTCAGGAACTAGGCTACTGCCCTCTCCCAACCTTGTTGCTACTTGTTATGGATTTTTTAAACAATTTAGTGATTTATTTGTTCTTTTTAATTTTTTTATGATGTTTACACAATTGATCAGGGTAGGAATGGTCAAGAATTAGGAAAAAGTAGATGAGACTATTGCTCCCAAATTTTCTTTTTCCTCCTCTTGTATCTGGGGGAAAGGAGGAGATAAAGGGAGAAGTTGCACCCAGTTTTCCAACTGCCTCAGGACACAGGAATGAGGAACAGCCAATTGATATCATCCCAGGGTTTCTGATGTGGAGCATGCTTTGAAGGTTCTACTCAAGTGATTTCAATAGTTCTGAAATGATGTCAATCTTGCTGACCCAAAGATCAGGAAATTCTTCCAAGGTCCATTGGATGATATAATCCAAATTAGAGTCTCCATTCACCTAAAAATTTTCTGTCAATACTTGGCTAGGGTAGTTGATCAATTTGTTCTGTCTTCCTTTCTCTGTTATGGTACCAGATGCCCTCTGCAGGCCCCAATAGACTGGCATATACTCCATGTGCATCTGGGCATGCCATGCACAGCTCCATCTTAGCCACTGGGGAAGCCTAGTTCTGACATATGCAGCTCCACAGTCAGTCCACAGATCCTATAATTCTCAAAATAGTTAGAGTTTTGAGCAAGTGGTTCAGTTGAGGGGCTTCCCAAAGAGGCATCATTTGAGGTGATTTCAGACCTGACTTGTGTATGCTTGTCAGTATGAGATCTGACTTAGTGTGTCATCCATATCAGCCAACACGGACACTGATAATTGCAATTGCTGGGTCAGTTCTGTCTCTAACCACATCTCTTACACAAGCCAATGAATGCAGAAGCCCAGTCCATCTCTGCCCACCATACACTTGGTCCTCATGCACTCAAGAGGGAGCTGCAGCCTAGTGGGAGCAACCCTAAATAAACCCCACCAGGTCCACCCTCGGCCCTTGTTCTTGAGCATGCTGGTATGTACAGCAGACTGGTCCAGTCATTTCCACATCCCATTTGATTCTTGTACACATCAATGGGTGTTGCAGCCTAGTTCAATTCAATCAACTCCACTATCAGCCCCACATGCATGCCCGTGGGTGTTATTACCTGTCTGGCCTGGCCTATCCCCAGCCCTGGTTCCCATGCTCACTGGTGGAAGTTGCAGCCTATGAGAAAGGTGCCATAGTTTCCCTACTAGGCCCACTCCCAGTCCTGAATCTTGCACTCTCCAGGTGGTTCTGCCATCTAGCTTTCAGGACATTCCCCCATTCCCAGCACTTGCTTGCTGATGCTGTGGCAAAACCCAACCAGCCAGCACTCATTCTGGCTCATGCATGCACCAGTGGATACAGATGATTAGCCCAGCCTGGCTCTCCCCCTAACCCAGTTCACATGGAATCCAACAGGTGTTGTAGCCCTGCCTCGCCTGATAAGCTCCCAGTCCCAGTTTTCATTCTCACTAATGGGAGCAGTGGCCCAGCAGGGGAGCCCGCATTACCCCGTTACTGGGCTTGCACTGCTCCACCCTGGTCTCATGTGTACTGGTGAGTGTTATAGCCCAGTCTGGCATGGCTCACCTCACCTTGGAGTTTGCTGGTGGGTGCTGCAAACCCACCAGCCTGACCCAACCTGCGCACAGTTCCAGCTCATGCTGTTGGGTGCTGCAGCCTAGCCCAAGCCTACCAGCCTCCAATTCCAGCCCTGCATGACTTCTGGTATTGTGGCATCCCCGTCTGTCCTGCATTCCTTCCTGCTTCCTAGATCTGCCATTAACCTCATTTCTCTTTATTAGTGCTAAATAAGACAATAATTTCATAACTGAATGCCAATATTACTGTAACCATCAAGACTATGAAAAGCAGTCTGATTTCTTGTGGTTCACTTTTACCCTTGAACAATGTCACTAGGGGTGTATAACCACAAAATAATCTGCTAATATTTTTTTGTTGTATTTGAGAGGCAGAGATAGATCTTCCGTCTCCTAGTTTACTTTCCAGTGTCTCTAATAGACAGGACCGAGCCAGACCAAAGCCAGGCTCCTGGAACACAATCTAGATCTGCCATTTGGGTAGCAGGGACTCAACTCCTTGAGCTATCAGCTGCCTCTCTGGGTGCACATTAGGAGAAAGCTGGAACCAGAAAGGGAACCAGAACTCTGTTATGGTACACTGACATCCCTTGTGACACCATAACCAATGTACCAGACACTCATGACAGTACTGTGCTTTAAAGATATTTTAAGGTATTCTCTGTATGATTATGGCACTTCCTTGATCTATATCTAGGTTCATTTGTTTCAGTTTGTTTTCAATTCTTAGATATTGCTTTTTATTTAACCTATTTTTAAATATTTATTTTTTGTTTGAAAGGCAGAATTACAAAGAGAGAAAAATAGAGACAGAGATATTTTCTGTCCACTGGTTTACTCCACAGATGGCTTCAGTGTCTGAAGCTGAGCTGATCTGAAGCCAGGAACTAGGAGCTTTTAAGAGGTCTCCCATGGGGCACAAGGACTCAAGGACTTAAACCATCTTCTGCTGCTTTCCCAGGCCATTAATGGGGAACTGGATTGGAGGTGGAGCAGCCAGGACTCTATCAAGCACACATATGGGATGATAGTGCTGAAGGCTGAGGTTTAACATAGTAAGTCATGGTTGGAGCCTTAACTTGATTTTTAGTTATGCATCTGAATTTAAAGCTAGATAACATGGTACATTCAGGGAAGTTTTGCTTCTAATTCTCTCATTACTCCTGGTTCCTCCTTTCTTCAATTTTGTTAAATTTTTGCTTTATATCGTGGATATTTCTTACTTAAAAATAGAAGCAAATGTATGTGTGCGCACATGTGTATTTCTCTGCATTTTTATACCCAAGATGGCTTCCTCTCTACCTGCTCACCCTGCCACTGGTGATCATCAATAAATAAAGATCAGCCACGTTTCTTAAAATTGCATATTACTTAACATGTACATGTGTAGGATTTCAATCAGTCTTTGGATACAATAAATAATAGCAATGGGAATTTGTCATTTTTCACATTTTTCTATCCTGGTATAGCCTCTAGTAAGTGACAGGTCTGTATGTGTGTTATTTTACTAAATGTTGACAAATTACCCTCCATAGAGATTATACCATTCTGCATTCCCAGTGGCAACATACAAGAGTTCAGACCAATTTATATCTCATGAGAGAGTCAGTGGGGATTGAGGTGGTGGACTCTGACCTTAACAGCATGAGAGAATTCACCTCACAACTCAACCCACAGAAATACTCTAGAACTTTCAACCTTACTACTTTCCTTATGATATACCCTGTGCTGGTAATAAATGGATTACCTGGCAGTCATGAGGAATGCATTGTGGCAAGCCTTGTCTTGTTATGAACCATGTCTCAGACTCTCCAGCTGCCTGGCTAGAGGAGGCTAAATATTCTGAAGCATGTGATCTTGTCTATGCACCTGTGTCTGGAGGGCAAGGTCTAGTACACACAGAACAGAATGTTATAGTCTCTTCCCTGAAGTACTTTTTCATTCATTATTATCAACTCTGAAATGAGTCTTTGGAGATTCTCAAAAGACGCGTCCATCATCTCTTTAGCCTTTGATCTTTCAACCAGGCTGTTGCTTGCCTTCACATGGCTTTCCCCTGTTTCCTTGGAGCTCTCGCCACCTTGTGGCAGCTCAGCAACTTTTTTGGGAAACTGAAAAACTTTTCATAAGGGAAGGATATAAAATCCAGACTCCTTACCATGTTATATGGTGTCTGTGACATGTTTTGTGACATCAGTAATTTACTTCAAAACGTTTCAGAATCAACTAATATACCGTATTTCATCAATTCTAAGATACATATTTTTCACTTATCGCCTGTGAAATTGGAGTTAAATTTTATCATTCAAATTATTTCATATTCTAATTGACAGCAATTTCCCTCTCTTGGCGCATAAAATAATGATTTGTCTTATAGCATGTAATGTTTTGGATTCATTGAATCAATTATTCAATGAAATATCGCATCTGTCTAAGAAGTCTTTTAAAATACTGATGCAGTGTAGGCACAATGGAGAATAGCTGGATTCAGTGTGCATTTTGAAGTGGTGGAGGAACCAGCAATGTTTGTTTATACTAAAAGTGATGCTTTACAACGTATTTTAAGTTAGTTTGAGTGTATACTCTTGGGGTAGTGAGTTAGCAGCTGATTTATCCTGAATTATTTTAATCATAAATATGTACTCAGAAGTGATTTCTTACCACTGAAAGCTCCCACTCCAGTGTCAGAACCTCCAGTACCTTCCTATGGCTCAGAATTCTGTGCTTTCCTACCTGAAAATGCACTCAGGAGGTTCATAATGTTTCTTTATGGCATGAGCCCCTTTGGCCAACTGGTAAACCCTTTTCGATTATATTTTTAGGGCACAAAGTCATTAAAATATTGAAGAGATAATTTGGGAGAATCAAGTTGGCAAAACAGGGAAAGGACACATTTCAACAGATGGAGAAACATTAATCAAGGTGAAGCAGAGAGGGCACATTCCAGAAAATAGGAGAGGACAAACTGATGGCTGAGAGGGCACCTGTAGACAGGAAATCAGTGGAGACAACAGTGTGGTGTTGCAGTGACCAGATATCTCGTTGGCATTCAGTGAGGGTGATCTGAACTCCATCAATGCCCAAAACTCCACCAGCATGCATGTGGGAAGTAGAGTTCACCAGGAACTCAGGAGGTGAACTGAGGTAAAGAACTGCCCATCCTGATGGTTTGTTTTATTTGACCAGGAGCAGAGACACAGCAGCAGATCCCAACAGTCAGTGCGGAACAGGATATATTGCGCAGCAAAGACTCCCACAGAGCTGAATCAGGGGACATTTTGTGTAGGGAGGCTAAAGCTATGGGACAAGGCTGCACATGCACTAAGCTGGGAGCAAACTCATTCCTAGCTCAGTGATTGCAACAGCATGGTATCCTACAGGTTACACCCAAAATAGGTTTGGGTATCTCCCATGTCAGGTGCCATTTTGTACAGTGTGGGAAAGGTTTTGAGACTGCAGGGACAATAGAGGGCTGTGCATAAACTAAGCTGGGAGTAAACTCACTTAGCTCAGTGCATTGCATTGGTCCCACAGGGAAAATAATATCAACATTGACATCTTACAACTCAAAATGGGTCTGGGTGGTCCTCAGATGTAAAGTCCAGCAGAATCCAGCAAGATCAGCACTGCTGATAATCTAGCTATTTAGGACACCTGGTGTTTCCCTAATCCTGGGACCTGCTCCAACTAAAAGTGGGAGAAAGCTGTATAGGCAGTGGTGCAGCTACTACACAGGATCACAAGAGGTGGAAAGTGGTGACCCAGGAATTGGGGTTACGGAGATCATGGTCGAAGTCTAACATAAGAGCCTAGATCTGAAGTTTGCTGGAGGGAGTGGCACAAATGACTACAAAAGAAGAATCAACCTCAATCAGTATAATCAAACCAAAGAGCTGTGGGTGACACAGCTTAGAGACCTGCCCCAAGGAGAAGAATCTGCTAACCAGAAGTACAATGACCAAAAGCAAAAGAAGAGACAAAGGCACAATGAATATGACTGAAGACACCCCTGTAAAAAAGCAAAACCCTATGCCAACCTCAGCGATAACCGAAGAACACATTGGAAAAATGAGAGGTAAAGAATTCAAAACACTTACTATGAAGCTTCTTATCAACAGTGAGAATCATATACAAGAGTTCAAGGAGTTTAAGGAATATGTCACACAGGAAATTGCAACGCTGAAACAAAATCAAGCAAAATTATTAGAAATGAAAGACACAACGGAGCACATTAAAAATTCAATGGAATGTCTCAATAATAGAGTGAATGATTCAAGGCAGAAGAAATAAGTGGAATTGGAAGATACTTCTTGCCACATTTGGGAAATAATCAAAAAGCTGGAAGCAGAGTTGGCTCAAGCTAAAAGAACTATTCAAAAATTAAGAGACACTATTAAAGGCCAAATATAAGAGTTATGGCAGTTCCAGAAGGTGCAGAAAGAGAAGCTGGTTGGGAAAATGTATTTACTGAAATATTGAAGAAAAATTTCCCTAATATGGAGAAAGAATTGGGAACCAACATCCAGGAGGGGCACAGAAATCCCCAACAGGGGTGACCAAAAGTTATCCTCACCGCGGCACATGATGATCAAGCTCTTGTCAATTGAACCTAAGTAAAAAGACAATAGAGGACTAAATCAATGAACAACCATTCCCAAAAAGGCAGGACCAAATTACCACCCATACATATTAACCCTGAAAGTAATTGGCTTAAGCTCAATCATACGTCATAGATTGGTAGATTGGATTTAAAAAACAAAACACATCTATTTGTTGTCTAGAAGAGACACATTTCACCAACAAAGTGAAATCAGTGGAAGCTGTATCTCATGGATTTTGATGTTTTTGTGTTTGTTAGTTGCATCTCTTCAAAACAGTTTCTTGTGATTAAATTATTCAATGACTCATAGATCGTACAGTAGCATCATTTTCTTCAAGAAGGTAATTGATTTTCCTTTTCATTTCTTCAGCGACACATTAATCATTCAGTAGCATGTTATTTAACTTCATGGCATTGTAAACTTCTATTTTTCTCCCTGTTGGTGATTCTGTATTGTGACTTTTCATTTAAGGGGATGTATAGTAACTGTGAAATGGAGACTAACATATCCAGATGTGAGGATACATTGTAGTATGCATCTCTATTCCCAGACAAAGATAGACTTACAATGAAACTGTTCACTATACCTTGACAATAGGATTCTGGACTCTCTGCCATTGTCCATGCCCGCAATGATGGACATATGACTGTGTATGAAGAACTATACGTTAGTAATGAAATACAGGAACTAGTTGAGAGGTGGGGGAGAATTGGGAAGGAGATAAGGAAAATCCCAGGAGCCTATGGAACTGTATCATAAAATGATAATAATAAATAAATAAATAAATAAATAAATAAATAAATAAATAAATTTGGCAAAAAAAATTTGTTGAGGTACCTCCATGCCGTTTTTGACAATGAGTGTAGTAATTTAGATTTCCTTTTTTCTCCACATCCTTTTCCACGTTGGTTATCTGTATTCTTTCTTTTTGTCCCCCAATTATATCATTTATTTTTTCTTAAATTTTATTTTGATGGTATTTACATAGTTGAGAAGGATGCATGCTAATGTGGACCACTGATTAGGGTGGAAAGAATTGAGGAATAGGGAAAAGTGGATGAAACCATTATTTCCAATGTCCTTATTCTTCTTCCTATATCTGGTGAACAGGAGAGACAAGCGGAGAAGCTGTACCCAGCTTCCTCACTGCATCAGTACCTGGGGATGGGGGACAGCTATCTGATAACATCCCAGGTTCTATGATGTGGAGCATGCTCTGAGGGTACTACTCAAGTGGTTTTGATGGTTCTAAAATAATGTTGATTTCATTGCTCCAAGGATGAGGAAATCCTTCCAAGTGCTGTTGGCTGACATAGTCCACTTTAGTATCTCCATTTGCCCAGATACTTGCTCTTAAAACTTGGCTGGGAGAGTTAACTTGCTCTGTTCCCCACGGTACTAGACGTCGCCTGCAAACCTCAATGAACTGGTTGTCATGTCCCCCATGTGCATCTGGGCATGCCATCCACTGCACCATCTTCAGCACCTGAGGAGGTTCATTCTGGCATATGCACTCCATGGTCAGACCAAAGATCCTGCGATTCTCCCCATGGTTGGAGTTCTCAGTCCAGTGATTTGGTTTGTGGAGGTCCCCAAAGAGCTCATCTGAGGTAACCTCAGAGTTAACTCCTATGTGCTAGCCAGTATGGGGTTCAGCTCAGTCTGGCATGCACATTAGCCTACACACACAGAGGTGGTTGTAGTTTCTAGGCCAGTTCTATCTCCAGTCCAACCTCAAACACAAGCCAATGTGTACTGTGGCCCAGACCAGCCCAGGTCAACACACTCAGCCTAATGGGAGCTGCAGCCCAGTCAGATCAACTTCCACTATTGCGACCAGGCCTGTTTCTAACCATGGTTCTTGAGCATGCTGGTATGTACAGCAGACTGGTCTAGTCAGTTCCACATCCCATTTGATTCTTGTACACATCAATGGGTGTTGCAGCCTAGTTCAATTCAATCAACTCCACTATCAGCCCCACATGCATGCCCATGGGTGTTATTACCTGTCTGTCCAGGTCTATCCCCAGCCCTGGTTCCCATGCTCACTGGTGGGAGTTGCAGCCTATGAGAGAGGTGCCATAGTTTCCCTACTAGGCCCACTCCCAGTCCTGAATCTTGCACTCTCCAGGTGGTTCTGCCATCTAGCTTTCAGGACATTCCCCCATTCCCAGCACTTGCTTGCTGATGCTGTGGCAAAACCCAACCAGCCAGCACTCATTCTGGCTCATGCATGCACCAGTGGATACAGATGATTAGCCCAGCCTGGCTCTCCCCCTAACCCAGTTCACATGGAATCCAACAGGTGTTGTAGCCCTGCCTCGCCTGATCAGTTCCCAGTCCGCATTCCCCCCTTACTGGGCTTGCACTGCTCCACCCTGGTCTCATGTGTACTGGTGAGTGTTACAGCCCAGTCTGGCATGGCTCACCTCACCTTGGAGTTTGCCGGTGGGTGATGTAACCTGGCCTGACCCAACCTGCGCACAGTTCCAGCTCATGCTGTTGGGTGCTGCAAACCCACCAGCCTCTGGTCCCGGCCCTAATGCATTGTGGCCCAACCCGGCCTGTCCTGAAACCACCCGTCCAGGTTCTCAAATCTGCCAGTGGTGCTATGAATTGGTCTAGCTGGCCTGCCTCCATACCTGACCCACACATATGACAGTGGGCACTGTAACCTGCTCTGGTCTAGGTTGCTCCCAGTTTTGATTCACGAACTCATCTGCAGGGACTGCATCCTTACAAACAAATTCCCCAAGCTCCTCTATCAGGTGTCTTCCCAGTGGCAGTTCTTGTGCACACCAGTAGGTCCTTGGCCCAGAATGACTCAGTCCACCTCCTATCCTGGCAGGAACAGTGAATTTGCCTGACTTGCCCACACCCAATCCAGTTCTTCTGTTGGGTGCTACAGCCCAGCCATGCATGGACCACCCTCACACCCAGTTCTCACATGGTTCAGTAGGTTCATAGAGCTAGTCCAGCCTATCCTACACCCAACTCTGGCTCTCACAAGCCATAACAGGTGCTCAAGCCTAGCCCAGTCTAGAATACTCCAGACCCAGTTCACACCCATGCCAAGGGACACTGCAGCCATGTCTAGCCCAGTTCACTGCCCCCCTTTCAGACTTCATGCTCATGAGTGGGAACGAAAACCGAGCCAGGTGTCCCCTTAGCTACCCAACCAAGCCTGCTACCAGCCACAGATCTGGTACTCTGATGCAGCTTGGCATAGCCCATTCTCCATCCTGGCTTTTGCCATCAGATGTTTCAGCCTGGCCAGTCCTGCCTTCAGTCCCAACTTTCACTTGTGGGTGCTGTCACCTAGCCCTGCCTAGTCTGCTCCCACCCCTGGCTTTGAAGCACACAGGTGTGATAGCCTAGCCCAGCATGGCCCACACTCCATCCTGGCTCCCGCACATGCCAGTGCACTAATGGTTGTCCCGATCCTGCCCAGTCCACTCCCAGCCCCTGAACCAACCCACACACTTGCTGACAAATGGAGCTGCCTTGCCCAGCCTGACCAACACCCAGGCCTGGATCACATGCTCACCAGTGGGAGCTATGACTCTCCAGAAGTGTTTCCCAAGTTCCCCCACTAGGCCCACTCCCAGATCCAGACCTCATACATGCCAGCAGGTGCCAGGCCCTTACCCAGCACAGTCTGCCCCTTGTGTCTAGGCTTTTGTGTGAGCTGGTGGATGTTGTGGCTGGCCCACCCCACACCCTATTCTTGGGTGCACTTATGGGTGCTATAGCCTGGACTAGCCTGGCCTGCTCCCAACCCCAGTACCCAGGAGTGTCTAAGGGTTCCATGGTCATGCCTAGCTCAGCCTGTCACTACCCCCAGCTCTTGAGCAAACCAGCAGAAATTGTAGTTCCACAGGCTGAATCCACATATCCCCCACGGATTCTGCCTCCAACCTGGTTCTCTTGCATGCAAGTTAGTGTCATGGCTCATCCTAACATCACCCATCCCCTGTTCTGACTCTCACTGGCAGGCACTGTGATCTAGCCCTGACAGGTAGGCCCCAGCCCTAGCTTTAGTGTGCACCAGTGAGTGGTGGTCAGCAGTGGTTGATGCTAACTAGCCCAGCTCAGTTCTCCCATGTGGGCTGGTGCATCAGTCTCACTCAGCATAGTCTTCCAGTCTTGCCTCTAAACTGTTCGATCTCTTCCTCCTCACTTATCTGAAAGTACAGTGACCTTGTCAGTGGAAGTCCCTCAGAAGTCATTTTTCAGCTGTAACATACTCCCTTAGCTGTCATCGTTCCAACAGATCATCATACCCCCTTGTCTGAGCAATCTACAGTCCCTGATCCTGACAGCACATGGATTCCCTAGCCTGGTCTTTCCAAACCCAATCTTTTTTTGGGTGGTATACTGGCTTTGAGCTCTGCCCACCCACCAATGACCCAAGGTCCTGGTATGTGTGCTGGCCTTGGACCCTACCCCTCCACCCAGTCATGATCCAAGCACATTCAAACTTCCCAAATCCAGTCCACCAGCACAGCACACCAGCATGCCAACCTAGGACTCTTCCCTTACCCCATCCCCACTCACCCAGAATCAAGCAACTGCCAAAATCCACAGGCAGGTTTGTCTGCCTGGGCCTGAGCCCCCAGGTCCCTTCATGTGGAGCCATCCCCCAGGCTCCCTGGAAGCCGGAAGCCCCAGGCCTCAATGAGCCCATCTACATTAACAGAACCCAGGCACTGTGCATTCTTCCTGATAATAGTCATTCTTCTAACTGTGAGATGCTATTCTGTTGTGATTTTAATTTCTGTTTCCTTGATGCTTAGTGATAGCACACATCTTTTCATGCAACTGTTGGCCTTTTGTATGCTTTCTTTTGAGATTCATCTATTTGGGTCATTTGCTCATTTTAAAAACTGGGTTATTTGTTGTCTAGCTATTGAGATGAGTTCTTGATATATTTTGAATATTAGCTCCTTATCAGATCCTTTGTAAACATTGTCTTCTTTAGATTGTCTTTTCATTGCTGGTTTCCTTTGCTGTGCAGAAGCTTTTTTCTTTTTAAAGATTTATTTATTTCATTACAAAGTCAGATATACAGAGAGAAGAGACAGAGAGGAAGATCTTCCATCCGATGATTCACTCCCCAAGTGAGCCGCAACGGCCGGTGCGCGCCGATCTGAAGCTGGGAGCCAGGAACCTCTGCCGGGTCTTCCACGCGGGTGCAGGGTCCCAAAGTTTTGGGCCGTCCTCGACTGCTTTCCCAGGCCACAAGCAGGGAGCTGGATGGGAAGTGGAGCTGCTGGGATTAGAACTAGCGCCCATATGGGATCCCGGGGCTTTCAAGGTGAGGACTTTAGCCGCTAGGCCACGCCGCTGGGCCCATGTGCAGAAGCTTTAATCTGGTCTAATTCTATTTGTCTATTTTTGCTTTTGTCTCCTCTGCCTTTGGGTTCATATCCAAAAATACATTGCCGGGCCCAATGCGATAGCCTGGTGGCTAAATCCTCACTTTGCATGTACTGGGAACACATGCGGAAGCCGGTTCATATCCTGGTTGCTCCACTTCTCCATCAGCTCGCTACTAGTTGCCTTAGAAAGCAGTGATGATGGCCCAAAGCTTTGGGACCCTGCACCTGCATGGGAGACCTGGAAGAGGCTTCAGGCTACTAGCTTCAGATTGGCTTAGCTCTGGTCCTTGTGGCCACTTAGGGAGTGAATCAGTGTGTGGAAGATCTTTCTCTCTGTCTTTCCTTTACTCTGTACCTTCCTTTTCAGTAAAAATAACTAAATTAAAAACAAACACATTCCTGAGACCATAGGGGCTTTCCCCCCCGTTTCCTTCCAGTAATTTTGCAGTTTCTGGCCTTATTTTTTTTCTTTCCAAGATTCATTTATTTTTGTTGGGAAGGCGAATTTATTAAGTGGACACATAATGCAATGTAATTAATAAAAAAAATTATTAAGCGGAGAATAGACAAAGATCTTCCATCTGCTGATTCACTATCGAAGTGGCTGCAATGGCCGGAGGCAAGCTGATCTGAAGCAAGGAGCCAGGAGTTTCTTTCGGATTTCCCACATGGGTGCAGGGTCCCAAGACCTTGGGCTACCCTCTACTACTTTCCCAGGCCACAAGCAGGGAGCTGGATGGGAAGTGGAGCAGCCAGTACATGAAGTGGTACCCACATGGGATATCAGCACTTGCAGGTGAAGGGTTAACCAGTTGAGCCGTTGTGCCAGCCACCACTATCGCGAGTACCACAGCTGCCTTTGAAATATTTATTTGAGAGTCAGAGAAAGAGAATTTTCATTCATTGGTTCACTCCCCACGTGCCCACAACAGCTGTGGCTGGCTGAGAGTCCTAATCAGGAGCCAAGAATGCAATCCAAGTCTCCCGGGTGGCAGGAGCTCAGTTACTTAAGCCCTCACTGCTGCCTTCCAGGATCTGCATTAGCAGTAAGCTGGAATGAAGGGCCAGATCTGAGAATGCAATTCAGGTGTTCCGATGTAAGACATGGGCCTCATAACTGTCATCTTAATCACTGGGCTAAATGGTCAGCCATATATCTTACATCGGAATCTTTTTAAGGCCAGAACTTGGCCAATCTGTAGCTAGAAGCCAGGAGATTCTTCTGGGTCTCCCACATGTGTACCAGATCTCAAGCACCTGGGCCAGTTTCCACTACTTTCACAGGAACATTAACTAAGAGCTGAATCAGAAGTGGAGCAGCCAGGACTCAAACTGGTACCCACATGGAGTGCTGGTGCCATAGGCAGAGGCTTAGCCTGATTAGCCACGGTGCTGGCCCCTGTTTTTAAATCTTTACTCCAATCTTAGTTGATTGTTTTACATGCTGTTATATAGGGACAAATTTCATTTTTCTGCATATGACTATCCAGTTTTCCCAGAACCCTTTGTCGAAGATACTATCCCTTTCCCCTTGAGTCCTGACAGGTTTTTTTCAAAGGTCAATTAAAATGTGATTTAACTCCTAGATCTCTAATATGTTCCATTAATCTATATGTCTATTTTATGTCATAACCATGCTATTTTAATTATTAGCTTTATACTATATTTCAAAATTAAGTAGTGTAATATCCCCAAGCTTTGTTCTTTTTGCTCAAGATTGTTTTGGCTATTTGGAATCTTTTTAGTAGCATATGAATTTTAAGGTTGCTTCCTCTATTTCTATGAAAAATCCCATTTTAAGTGTATTGATTCAGTCACTAGTGCAGACATTTTAGCATCAGTGTACGAACTTCTTGATTAAGGATCCAGCCGAGAGTACAGTAATTGCCACAATTTTCAAATAGTGATGGGAATAAGCCATCTTTTCTTAAAAAACTATTTATTTATTTTACATGGAAGAGTTACAGAGATAGAAAGAGGGAAAGAGCAAGAACGACCACCCACTGGTCCACTCCTCAACTGGCCACAACTGCCAGAGCTGGGCTGGTCCGAAAGCAATAGCCAAAAGCTTCTTCTGGATCTCCCACATGGGTACAGGGGCCCAGGGACCTTGGTTATCCTCTGCTGCTTTTCCAGAACAAAAATGGAGAGCTGGATGGGGAGTAGCCAGGAGTAGAATCAGTGCCCACATGGCATGCTGTCACTGCAGGTAGAGAATTACCACACAATGCTGCCATGCTGGCCCCCAAAATAAGCCATCTTTTGAAGTACTGGCAACAGCTACAACATCATGTAAAGATACCTTCAATGTGTGATGGAGAAACATATCACCAATAAATACAACGGTTATCTAGTGAGATTGATTTGTTGCCTATATTCAGCTAAAAAGTGTTATTTTTCTGCTAAAGTGCGGAGAACTCCACCCCACCCCAATTCTATTCATTAAACCTGAATTTTAAGAAACCTAACACTATACAGTACGTGAATTAGTGTAAGAGTTGTAAGAAATACTATTTTGGGACTGATGTGAATGGGTAGTGATTTAATTCACCGCCTGTGACGCCAGCATCCCTGTTGATCATCAGTTCATCCTAGCTGCTCCACATTCGATTCAGCTCTCTGCTAATGGCCTGGGGGGAAAATGGCAATAGTTCTTGGGCCGCTGAACCTATGTGGAAGACCAGGAGGAAGCTCTTGTTTTGCAGCTTTGGACTGGTCAGCCCTAACTGTTGCAACCGTTGTGTGAACCAACAGACATAAGATTAATCTGTGTGTGTGTGTGTGTGTGTGTGTGTGTGTGTGTGTGTGTGTGTTTTTCCCTCCCTCTATCTACCTCTCTGCCTTTCAAATAAAATAAATCATTTAAAAAAGAAACAGGGGCCTGACATAATGGCTCACCTGGCTAATCCTCCACCTCTAAGCTCCAGCATCCCATATGAGTGCCGGTTCATACCCTAGCTGCTCCACTTCCCATCCAGCTCCCTGCTTATGGCCTGAGAAAGCAGTAGAGAATGGCCTAAAGCCTTAGGACCCTGCATCCGCATGGGAGTCCCTGAAGAGTTTCCTGACTTCAGATTCCCTTATCTCCAGCTGTTATGACCACTTGGGGAGTGAACCAAAGGATAGAATTTTTTTCTCTGTGAATCTACCTTTCAAATATAAATAAATCTTTTAAAAAATATTTCATTGGTGAAATGACTTGTGTTTGAAGTATATTGAATGGCTGGAAATATTGTTTGGGTGTCTGAATAGAATGCAAAAGTCTGAGGTAGGTGTTATGATGTAACAGTGAAGGTGCCATTTGGAATTCCCACATTCCATGGCTTGCGTACTTCCCTGGGGCTTCTCCTTCCATCTACTTTCACTTGTCTCCAGTAACCCTGAGTGTATTACTTTGTTATGCTGCCATAGCAATGTACCACAAGCTCAGTAGTTCAAATATCACAAATGAGTTATCTCATGCCTCTGAGGGCTATGAGGAAGAAAATCCTGTAAGCCTGCCCCCTAGCTTTTGCTGCTTATTGGAAATCACGAGCATTCATTTGGGTTGTAGAAGCGCCACCCTGATCTTGACCTTCGTCTCTGTCTGGGTTTTTCCTTGTGTGCTTGTATTTGAACTTCTTCCTTTACATGAGGATGTCAGTTATGTAAGAGCACTTCAAAATGCTCAGGGAAAAATTGTATTGAAACTTTTTTTTCTTTTTGGAGGGTGGGGAGATACAAGAGATTTTGAAATCCAAACATAAGAGAAGTACTCTAATAGCTTGTAGAAAATGCACATTATGAAAAACAATATGCACATATTTAAACTTTTAAGAGATCTGTTTCATTTATTTGAAAGACAGAAAAAAGAGGTCTTCCATTTGCTGGTTCATTCCCCATAGGACCATAACAGTAAGATCTGAATTAGGTTGAAGCTAAGAGCCTAGAATTCCATCCAGGTCTTCCACACAGGTGGCAGGGGCCCAAGTACTTTAGTTATTCTCGAGTCCACTGCTTCAAGGAACTGTGTCAGAAGTGAGGCAAAGCAGCACCCTGATATGGGATGCCAGAATTTTTGGGGACAAAATTCTGATGTGCCAAAATGTTGGACCTCATTTTTTTGCAATCAAAATAAACTCATCTTTGAATTCCACTTTCCATGAATCTTTTGAAGTCCCTTTATATTGCATTATAATCCCACCTTATTCCAGCAAGATACTGTCTTCACTATTTCCATCTACAACGACCCTGTTTCCAAATAAGTGTACATTCTACACATTCTAGGGTATTGGTGTTATTCCTTTAACATATTCATTTTTATAGGACACAATTCAACCTGTAGTATTGGCCTTCCTGCTGCTCTTTTAGTACACCAAGCTGACTTTCACCTTAGATCTGCTCTTCATGGCAGTCCTTCTGTCCAGAAGCCAAAGAAACATAATTGTTCTCTTCTCACTATAAATATGTCATTGCCTATGTTACCTGCTCGATGAGGTCTGCGCTAATCTCTCTATTTAAAACAGCCTCTATCTTGCTTCATACCTAAAAATTTGCTTCTTTTTACTTGTTCTTATCTAACTGCCCCAGAATGTAAATTTCACAGACAGGAAGCTTGCCTATCTTATTACTTCTATATCATCAGCCCCAAAGACAGTACCTGTTCAAGAGTAAATATTTAACAACTGTTCGTTGAATGAACATTAAATGAGTGTATGCTTTGTTCTCTGATTAATTTCTGCAAAGTCCAGTGAATCCACTTTTTTCCCAAAAGAGTGGAGCTTATCTCTAACTCTGAAATCATTTCCCTTCCCGTTTGAATGAACTTCTCTTATCTACGAGACCAATTATAAAACAATAAAATTACATTACTCCTCCCTCCCAAAGTTATTTGCTTTTCTTCTACTTGTACTACCAGGAAACCAGATGATGGCAGCAACTGAAGAGGGATCCTTTTCCTACAGATACATATTTTCAATCTTTACTCAAAGAGTATCCATCATTTGTGCTCTCTCCAGCCTCTTCAGCAGGCAAAAGATATTCTTAGATCAACTGACTCAGTTGATGAAACAGAGTTGATGTCCAACTGCAATTTCTAAATATGAATGACTTAACTCAGAGCAATGGCTATATTTTGTTTCTCAGAAGTTGTGGGGGGTGGGGGACGGTGGGGAAGCCAGGAGAGATTTGGCATAGCAGTAAAGACACATTGGGCAGTGATGCAGCAGCTTAAACTGTCACTTGGGATGTCCACCTTCCATATCACAATATTAGGGTTCAAGGGCTGGCTAATCTGCTTTTGGTCCAGCTTTCTCATATTGGATCCTGGGAAGGAACAATGATGGCACAAGTACTCAGGCTTTGCCACTGACACGAGAGATCAACATGGAGCTCCTGTTTTTGGACAATGGGAACACCGCAAGATTTCTCTTTTTGTTTTTTTCCTCCGCCCCCGCTCCCCATCTGACACTCTATACATTTCTAAATACACCCAAATTTTATATTGGAGTATCTGGGTTTGAGTCATCACTCCACTATCAAACTCAGTTCCTGCTAGTGTACACCTGGGAGGCAATAAGGATGGCTCAAGTCCTGCCACCACATAGAAGACTTTAACTGAGTTTTTGGATTCCAACTTTAGGTTGGCCCAGCTCTGGATATTGTGAGCAGCTGGGAGTGAACGAGCAGGTAGGAAAACTTTGTCTCTCTCTGTTTCTCTGGCATCCAATATAAATAAGTAAGTAAACAAATAAATAAGACTTGCTCACTTTGAGGTGCTGACCTACCTTAAAGTAAAGGGGGTGAACTGACAGGTGCTAAGATAATTGGAAATGTAAACAGTCTTTGGGGAATTTTTTTATTGCTTATTTTCATATTGCCTTAAAGATCAAAAGAGAACTCCAGCCAGAACCTTTGATGTTTATCCAACTCAAACTGGGTTTTTCCTATAATAAAAAATGGGGAATTGCTTGTAATTTGAGAAGATTAAAGCAAGGGGAAGTAGGAAAGTTGATTTTTAAAAACTGTTTCTTAAAAAGACAAATCTTCTTTGAATGAAGAAAGAACTTTTATTAGACCATTTCATAGAATCAATTCCAAACTTTTTTTTCCGTTGAAGTCAGTGTACCTTTAGACCCTTGTAGAATGCACACCTTTTTAGGCAATTAATCTCAAATTAAGGTGCCCATAAATCACTTGATGATCTTGTTAAAATGTCACGTGAGTCTCTATGAGTCCACAAAACTGGGCTCCTCTAGAGATATGCCTATGTCATACCTAGACCACAGTCTTTTCATATTCTCCTTCTGCTGCACTAAACTTAGAAAATATTTTGAAAAATATTGTTTAATTAAAATTAAGTAATATTTTTTTTAGAATAGGGTCCATTAACTTCATTAATTTTCAAATTGTAAAGTCCAAAAGAATGGTCATGATAAAAGCATTAAAAAGGACTGAACTAAGTTCCTGATGCAAAATAAATATATTAATAGAATCCTATTTGGAAAATAGACACACATGAAATTAAAATATCCTTCAAAGTGTCAGACAATAATAAACATAGACAATGAAAAACGAATCTACAGAAAAATGCAAAGCTCCTATGGTTAAATAATAATACAGTATTTTTTAAAAGATGCATTTATATATTTGAAAATCATGATGACAGAAGGAGAAAGAGATGAGTCATCCTCTGATTCACTCTCAAAGGCCCTTAATAGCCAGGTCTGGACCAGACCAACACCAAGAGCTCAGAACTTCATATGGCTCTCCCAATAAGCGAAACATAGAATTACTGTGTGATCAGCGATGTCATTCCTGGGTATATATCTAATGGATTAAAAAAAAAAGTGTTCAAGGGCCCAGCATGACAGCATAGCAGCTAAAGTCCTCGCCTTGAACGCGCTGAGATCCCATATGGTCACCAGTTCTAATCCCGGCTGCTCCACTTCCCATCCAGTCGAGGACAGCCCAAAGTTTTAGGACCCTGCACCCACATGGGAGACCGGGAAGAAGTTCCTGACTCCTGGCTTCAGATTGGCTCCTCCAGCCTTTGCGGTCACTTGGGGAATGAACCATTGGACGGAAGATCTTCCTCTCTGTCTCTCCTCCTCTCTGCATACCTGATTTTCCAATAAAAATAAATAAATCATTTAGAAATGTTCAAATAAAAGCAAGTACAATGTTAATAGCAGCTCTATTCATGGAAGCAGCTCTAAAAGGTGGAAGCAACCTAAATATATTTGATCAGTGGAAAAATTTGTAAAGAAAAATGGTATATCCACAATATGGAATATTATTCAGCAAGGAAAAGAAATCAAATCTCAATACATACAATGAGATTTATGAATGAACCCTGAAAGTTTTATGCTAAAAGAAAGAAGCCAGATACCAAAGGATTGTGGTTATATATGAGAACATTTCAAAGTGTTTGCATTCAAATGGGAATTTGAAAAGAAGCTTCTGTGTGGTGTAAATAAAATTTTGAAGTCTATACATAGTCTTTTTCATACTATGCATTTTCCATGTCAAGAGCTTCAAACCAGAGTTCAAATCCTTAAGAGTCAAAAATCAGTCAAACTCACTATAGTTAGGTGGTACCTCAGTGTGGTTTTCATTTGTACCTCTCTTATGGCTAGGGAGCCTGAGCATCATTTCATATATCTGTTAGCTATTTGAATATGTTCTTTTGGAAAATGTCTGTTCATTTCCTTAACCAGAAAAGGTCTTTCTTACCATCTGATTTAACTTTCTTTTGTAACAAATTACCACAGACGTGGTGGCTTAAATCAAAATGAATTTATTTATTTTAGAGAGAAAGGGAGATCTTCCATCCACTGGTTTCCTCCCCAAATGGCTCAACAGCCAGAAGTGGGCTGGTTTGAAACTGGGAGGCAGGAGATGCTTCTGGGTCTTCCATGTGGGTGCAAAAGGACAATAAGATGCTGGACTCCCTGCATGGTCCATGCCCACAATGATGGAATTATGACTGATTATGAACTGTACTGCTGTAATAATATGGAGGAAATCAATATGGGGGGAGGGCTTGGGGAATAGTTAGGGGAATCCCAGAGCTGTGTCATAAAATGAAATAAAAAAAAAAAAGAGTCCAAGCACTTGAGCCATCCTCTGCTGTCCTCCCAAGCCATTAACAAGGAGCTGGATCAGAAGTGGAGCAACTGGGACTTAAGCCAGCACCCATGTGGGACTCTGGTGCCACAGGTGGAGGATTAGCCTGTACACTGCCATGCTGGCCCCAACAATACAAACTTGTTATTTTACAGTTTTAAGTGTCAGAAATCTGCAACTGGCCTCACTAAAATAAAAATCGCAATATTGACTGAATTGTATTCCTCTCTGCAGATCCAAGGAGAGGAGTCTGTTTTCTCCCTTTTAAACAACTGCAAGTTTCCATTCTCTTTATTTAAAACCAACACTGCAGCTTGTATTTTCAGTAGTCAGTATCTTGGCCTTCTACCTGCCTGCTTCTTCAATCTGTAAGAGTATTTGTGTTAAATGAGACCTTATGCATATGAGGCAACTTCAAAAAGGTAGTGGAAAATGTATTTAAAGATAAGTTTAGGGACCAGTGTTGTGGTATAGTAGTGTAAGTCACTGCCTGCACAGCATTTTGTGTTTTGGCTGCTCCATTTCTGATCCAGCTTCCTGCTTATGACCTGGGAAAGCAATGGAGGATGGCTCAAGTCCTTGGGCCTCTGCATCCACATGGGAGACTGAGAAGAAGCTCCTGGCTCTCCCGTCTATGGGTTGACTCAGCTCCAGGCTGCTGCAGCCATTTGGAGAGTGAATCAGTGGATTTATGATTCTCTCTCTCTCTCTCTCTCTCTCTCTCTCTCTGTCATTCTCTCTCTCTGTGTGTGTTTCCTTATCTCTGTAATTCTGCCTTTTATATAAAAATAAATAATTTTTTGTTTATTTTTATCTCTAAGGCACAACTTGAACAGTCTTAAAGGGCAAGACCTGCATATTGTTCCTGAGATGATTCAATCCTATAAATTGGAGTGAAGACTTCCCGTGTAGCAATCATAGCACAAACACACTTACTGCTATTTAAATGATGTTGTCATAATACTTCACAACTGAATGAGCACCACTACTTACATTTGCTCAGTTGGTATTCACCATAGTCCTGTGAGTGAAGCAGGGAGAACAGGGAGCCACATGAGCATTCCCCTAGTGAGTCCCCAGGCTCCTTTATCCCTTGGAACCTTAGGGGCATAACTTGCTTTCTTTACATTTCCAGTGTTCCCAGAAGCCTAGCTGTAGTATGAGAAGACTCTCGTTACCCTCTCCACTTTATATTGCCATTGAAGTATACAAGTTCAATTAATTTTAACAGTTACCTGCTGAACTCTAGAGAAAATGATATGAAAGTGTCGAACGTAAGGGGGTGACAATGTTTTCAAAATTTTACAAAGTTTACATAATCATAGTCTCTGATCTATTGGTTTGGCTCCCCTTTTCAATGGCGGAAGATCTCGTTTGCTTTAGGTCCTTGGTGTATTCTAGGGATCATTATTATTGTAGCAAACCTTGATGGAGTTCTTTTGATAAGTCATGTACTGTTTTAATAGTTTTACATATTTTAGCTCAATTATCACAATACCTTTTGTGGATTACTATAGTAAGTCAGGCTTCAAATGTGGGTGGGATACATGTTTCTAACCACTATCCGGGGCATGGGAGTTGTGGTGTAGTAGGTTAAGCATCCTGCATCCCCCGCCCCTCCCCAACCCCCCCCCCCACGGCGGATTGCTCCACCTTGTTGCATTTCCATAGTTCAAATTCAGTTGAGATTCTTTCATTGGGGGTATTTACCAATCATAAAGTCCAGCATCTTATTGTCCTGGTAAGTTTTCTTGGTGAGACCATCTCTGGTCTGAAGGTAGAACCAGCAGAGTATCATCCCAATCAAGTAAAAAACCCAACATAATATTCACAACATTATGGCATTGATTGGCGTGGTATTGATTAACCAATATGTTACTAGGGAAATGCAGGTTCTCGACCTGTGACTTCCTCATAGACATTTCAATTTTGGTTTATATTCAACCATGTTCCATATACCTTAAAATGGCTATAGATTGCTATTCAGCTGTCTCTTGTCTATTTCAATGTTAGTATTTAGCATTTTATAGCATTGAAGCATGATTTTGTTAAACCTGGCTGTTTTTCGGGTAGTCTAACTCTATAACTTTAACAGGACCAATGTCAACAGTTTAGGTGAACGTTTTTGGGACGGGTGTGCAGAGAAATCCTCAACACCCCAGAGAGGAGTAGCTGATCTTTGTGTCCCACCCAGTGAGTTATAAGTGCATCCCGGCTGGCCGCTTCCTGTCTGTTTCTAAGCATTCCTAGTTGTTCTCTGTCTATCTATTCTAGTTTGTTTGTTCATATGTTTGTTTGTTATGAGGGGTTTCTGGAGCAATCCTGATGGTCCTTACAAAAGAGGGTGGGGACCCAAAGTTGGTCCTTGATTCCAGACCCTACTATTCTGTGCTTCCTATTCAGCTTCCTGCTAATGCACCTGGAAGGCAGTGGAGGATAGACCAAATATTTGGATTGTCTGCACTTACTTGGGAACCCTGAATGTTATGGACATTTGGAGAATGAACCAGCAGATGGAATACCTCTTTGTGTCTGTCTCTCTGCTTCTCTTTCTCCTTCTCTCTCTCTCTCTCTCTCTCTCTCTCTCTCTCTCCTGTGCCTTTCAAATTAATCTTTCCATATTGCCTCACTGTCTCTTCCTCACTATCTCTCTTCCTTCTGCCAGTAAATATAGGCTGCTCTGAACCAGGAGGAACCAGTGAGGAACCAGGACACTAAGTTACAAATGAACAAACAGAGGCTTAGACTTCATGAAGACAGAACTGAGTAGCAAGTAGGGTTCCTGGGGCAAATCCAGTGCCAACATACCATGTTGTCTTTCACAGAACTACTTTGGTGAAGTCTGGATCTGTTCTAACATAGTGAAGAGAACTTATTTCAACTGGTTCCTCATGTGCCAGTCTCTCTTATCATTATGTCATACTTCAGTTTGAACACTGTGATTGATACCAGAATGCTACCTTCAAAAGATCTAAGCTCCAAAAGATTTTTCTCAACACCATCCTCTATTGATTCAATTTTAAAAAGGCTATAAACAGTAAATACAACAGAGTACCATTTTCATCCATAATGGTTTCTTAATTGTTTGTTCTTAAAATACCAACCATCAAAGGGTTTAAAAAGTTCCTCAAAGAAAGTTTTTCTGGTGTCCTGAGGACATGTTTAAACTGCTAAGTAATTCAACATCGTCTGTTACTTATTAATTCCTGGAAAAGGTGTGTGAGAGTTGAAACTGTAAAGGAAAGTCAGGGACAGATGATGATGAACACAAAAGATGAGGAAGAAGACATAATATACACATCAGGGAAGGGCATTGTGTTTACAGCTTACCAGAATCCACCCACTTTGGGTGAGATCAACGGTCTACAGGAAGTATGTCCAAAAGAGAGCAGACTGTGTTATGACTGTGGATATGTTTGTAATGATATTTAAATATTCCCCAGAGATCTCCAGGAAGCAGTGAACTTCAAATTTAACCCATTTCAAGTAATCTATAAACCTGGGAAATGCAAACAGTAAGATAGTCCTATGAAACAATGTAGGGTGGAGGGGGCTATTATGCTGTCTAGAGCCACCAGAAGAAAAAAACTCTTGAAACTCATGGTAAAATAAAAATTAAAGAAAGGTTTTTTTTTTTAAGAGGGATCAATACTGGCCAAGAGAGGAGTCCCTGATTTGAGGCATGGGTATTTTAGTTGAATTAGTTGGTTTACTCTGATTTTGAAGAGTCAACTGATCCTTCTGCTGCAGCTGAATACCAACATTCCGTTAAAATTATTTGTCTATCTTAGCTCAGATTCTGTCCCCATGAACTTACCAGCTTATTCCCTAGTTCCCAATAGTGGAAGTAGCTCTATCTACGGACTCAGGATCCAGTCAAGATGATACATATGGTCCATTGGCCAATACATATTTTCATCTATACAGATCATTTTCTTAGGAATCATGGCATATCAAGGTTAGAGGACCCTCAAAATCAATTTAGCTCACCATACATTTGGTGCTGATGTTTTCTCTATAAAATAGCTGGCAAGGGGTTGTCAGTTTTCTCTGATTATCTCAAGTAAAAACAAACGCATCACTTTGTTGTTTCTTTGGAAATTGACTAAACTATGGTCATTTTAGAGTCTTCATTCCTTTTTAAAAATTTTTCTCCATTTTGATGATGATTATGATGCTATGATACAGCTCCCTAGGCTCTTGGATTTCCCTTCTCGCCCTCACCATATCCCTCTCCCAACACATTGATTCCCATATATTACTACAATAGTATAGTTCTTCATAAACAGTCTTAAGTCCATCATTGCGGGCATTGACAATGGCAGAGAAGCCAGCATGCTATTGTCAAGATATATTTAAAAAGTTCATTGGGAGTCTATCTTTGATCTGGAAGTACAGATGCATACTGCATTGTATCCTTACTTCTGGATATGATAGTCTCCATTACACAGTTACCATACATGCCCTTAAATGAGAAGCCACAAAACAAAATCAACAACAGGAAAGAAAATAGAAATTTACTGCTCCATGTTGTTAAATAACATGCTACCTAATGACTATTGCGTCACTGAAAAAATGAAAAAAACTCAAGAAACTTCTTGACGAAAATGGTGCTACTCTATGACCTATGAGTCAGTGAAGAATTTAATATGAGTAAAATACACTGTTTTGAAGAATAAAACCTGTTTTGAGAATAAAATAAAAAACATAAAAATCTATGAGACATGGTTTCTGCTGTTCTTAGTTGGTGAAATGTGTCCCCTGTAGGCAGCAGATAGATGGGCTTTGTTTCTTTTAATCCAGTCTACTAATCTATGCCATTTGATTGATGAGTTTAATCCATTTACATTCAGGGTTAATATGAATGGGTGGTAATTTGTTCCTGTCATTTAGCAGTGGGTTGTTCATTTTTGTGACTTAGTCTTATGTTGTTATTTTACTGGAATGTTCTCCACATTTGTCTTTGGTTTTGGTGGGTGCTATTCCTCTTCTCTATCAAAGAGAACATCTTCAAGTATAATTTGTAGGGCAGGTGTGGAAGAGGTGTATTCTTTAAGATTTTCTTTGCTGTGGATGAATTTTATTTCATTTTGAAAGACAAAGGAAAGTTTTGCTGGGTACTTTATTCTGGGCTGACAATATTTTTTCTTTAGAATCAGTTGTTCCATTCTCTTCTGGCCTGTAGTTTCCTGTGAGAGGAAGCGTCTGATGGCCAATCCCCATACATCAATTGATTTTTTTTCACAAGCACATTAAACATCTTTCCTATTGTTCAACCAAAGAGAACATGATTATCATGTGTCATGGTGTCACCCCTGTTGGGAGTTCTGTGCCCTTCCTGGATGTTGGTTCCCAATTCTTTCTCCATATTAAGGATATTTTTCTTTATTATTTCAGTAAATATATTTTTTTCAACCATCCTCTCTTTCTGCACCTTCTGGAACTTCTATAACTCTTATATTTGGCCTTATAATAGTGTCTCTTACTTCTTGAACACTTTTCTTAGTTTGACTCAGTTCCTCTTCCACCTTTTTTTTTAAAGATTTATTTTTTTTTTATTACAAAGTCAGATATACAGTGAGAGCAGAGACAGAGAGGAAGATCTTCTGTCCAATGATTCATTCCCCGAGTGACTGCAATGTCCAGTGCTGCACCCATCCGAAGCCGGGATCCAAGAACCTCTTCCGGGTCTCCCACGCAGGTTCAGGGTCCCAAAGCTTTGGGGCTGTCCTCTACTGCTCTCCCAGGCCACAAGCAGAGAGCTGGATGGGAAGTGAAGCTGCCGGGATTAAAACCAGCACCTGGTGAACACATGGTCCAGATCTTGGGGTCGGACAAGCAGGGCATAGTAGCTCCAAAATATGTAAATTGGTAATGGAATGTAATGTACTGGGCAGGACTGAGCAAACCTTTGCCTACAAGCAAAAGTAGAAACCAGCATGGAGCACAGGTCATACCGAGCTAGGCTCTTGCACCTACTGGTCCTCAGAGCAACTACGGGCAGGTGCATGATTTACAGCTAGGAACAAGCCCAATCGGGGAGGTAAGGGGACACCCTAACTGGGTTGAGGTTCCCACCAAGGGGTGCATGTGCTGGAATGGGGGCTGCGTTCTATCTAGGAAACAGTTGTAGTCACCCGAGGCACTAGTGTGAGCTGGGATTGCATGCACCAGGCCAGTTCAGACCCCAACACCATCTGGTGTCATGGAGAACCAGGGTAGATGTGGGACTGACTAGGCTGGGTCTCACTCCCCTACTGAGCCATGTGTGAGCTGTATGTGGGTATGGACGAGCCATGGCTGGGCTGAAACATCCAACAACAAGAACCAGAATGGGGTGAAAGCCAGCCAGGAAAAACCACTGTTCCTGCTAGGACAGGAGGTGAACTGAGTAGGATTGGCTCAAGGACCCCCTGGCAAGCACAAAATCTGGCATTGGGAGGGGTTCTGATGGAGGAGCCTGGGCAACTCCTCTGGCAGGACACAGTCCCTGCAGGTAAGCGCAAGAAGCATGACAGGAAACAGTCCAGAATAGGCCATGGAAAGTTTCCCACTGGCACACATTCAGCATGGGTCAGGAGCAGACCAGGCTGAATCAGTTCATGTCATCCACTGGCAAATCCGATCACCAGATCAGAGTGTGGGATGAGCTGGGTTTGGTTGCGACAAAACAAGTACACATTATGGAATGCCAGGGCGTGGTTGCCTGTACTGGATATGAATGCAGCACCCAACCAGCACACGTGAGATTCAGGAAGGGAGGGGCAGAACTGGCAGGAGGATTAAGGGGCTGGTCCCCTCGCCGGACAGCTACTCCCACTGGAGAGTGTGGGCTGGGATAGAGACAGACCAGACTAAGCAAGGCTACAACACCTGTGCGCTGCATGTGGACTAGATCAGGGAAAAGCCAGGCTGGGCTGATTATTCCTGCTGGTGCAAGCATAAATTAGAGTGGGTGAGGGTTGTTTGGGTATAGCCGCAGCATCAGCTGGCAGAAGCTGGCACTGGGGACTAATTCTGTCAAGTCAAATCACAGAACCACCCGAAGCGTGCGTAAACCGAGACAGAGAGACCTGGGAGGGAAAAAGTGGGTTCCCCCTTCTTGGGTCACTATTCCCATGGGAGGGCATGAAAACTAGGACGGGGGCTGGGATGGCTAGATAGAGAGGCACTCAACAACACCCGTGAGGGCTGGATGGTTGAGTTGGTTAGATAGAACTAAGCTTTAATACCCATTGACAAGTGCCAGAGCCAAATGGGATGGGGGACAGACTGGTCTTCTGCTACACATACTGGCAAAACAGGGTAGGGGGCAGGCCTGGTGGAGGTTATTGTGGGTCGCCCCGACTAGGCTGCAGCTCCCACTGGTTGATGTAAGGGCCGAACCAGACTGGATTGCAATACCCATTGGTTCCAATGCAACTCGGGACTGAAAACAGAACCAACCCAGCAATTGCAACCACCAGCTGATCGGGGTGATGGACTGTGCCAGGCCCTGTGCTTGCTAGAACATACAAGAAACTAGTCTGGGAATACCTCAAAGTTTCTTTGGAGATCTTCCCAATCGAACTGCTGGACTCAGAACTCTAATCAAGAAAAGACAGAAGACAGGACAGATCAATCATTCATCTCAGCTATATGTTGGCAGCGAAATATGGGGCAAACAGAGACTTTATGATGGACCATATCAATCAGTGGATGACCTCATCGAGTGAAACTGGCAGCGATTCATAACTGGAGAACTATTAACACCACTTGAGCAAATATCTCAGAGCATGCCCCACATCCGGGACTTGGGGTGGGCGGGAAACCGGGTGGGGCTTCTCCCTCAATATCCCCCTTTACCTCAGATACATGATGGAAACAATATGGACATAATAGTATTACCCACTTCCCTATCCCCCGAACCTTTTTTTTCCTTTAACTGTAATTAACTATGTAAAGATTGTCAACAACAATACAATAAAATAGATAAAAAATTAATAAAACCAGCACCCATATGGGATCCCGGTGCGTTCAAGGCGAGGACTTTAGCCACTAGGCCACGCCGCCAGGCCCCTCTCTTCCATCTTTTTGATTGTTTTTCCATTGTGGCAAGAAATATCTTCCAATTCCAAGATCCTTTCTTCTGCCTTGAATCATTCACTCTGTTATTGAGACTTTCCACTGAATTTTTAATGTGCTCCATTGTGTCCTTCATTTCTAATAATTCTGCTTGATTTTGTTTTAGTGCTGCAATTTCCTGTGTGATATATTCCTTAAACTCCTTGAACTCTTGTATATGATTCTCACTGTTGATAAGAAGCTTCATAGTAAGTGTTTTGAGTTCTTTATCCCTCATTTTTCCAATGTGCTCTTCAGTTAACGCTGAGGTTGGTGAAGGTTTTTGCTTCTTTGCAGTCATATTCATTGTGCCTCTTTGTCTCTTCTTTTGCTTTTGGTCATTGTACTTCTGGTTAGCAGATTCTTCCCCTTAGGACGGGTTTCTAAGCTGTGTCACCCACAGGTATATGATTCAATTATACTTATGGTATTTGGCACACAGCTGTTTGTTTGTGGTCACTTGTGACATTCCCTCCAACGACTTTCAGGTCTGGGTTGTTCTGTTAGATTTCTACCATGATCTCCGTAACCCCAAGCCCTGGGTCACCACTTTCCACCTCCTGCGATCCTGTGTAGTAGCTGAACCATTGTCTGTACAACCTTTCTCCCACTTCCAGTTGGAACAGTTCCCAGGATAATGGAGACATCAGGAGTCCCAAATAATGAGGTTATTGCCGGTGCTGATTTTGCAAGAAACTATTCACTGTTAGGTCTGAGGGCCACCTAAACCTATTTTGACCTGTAGGATGTCAACGTCAATATTATTTTCCTTGTGGGACCAGTATAATGCATTGAGCTGCTAATGAATTTGCTCCAAGCTTCGTTTATGCACAGCTCACTCTTATCCCTGCATTATCAAAGCTTTTGCCATGCTATACAAAATGACACCTGATGTGCCACTGATGGAGTTCTTGATCTGCCTGTTAGGATGCCATGTCGGTGCAGAGCACTGAGCTAGAAATGAGCTTGCTCCCAGCTTAGTGCATGCATATCCTGTCCCATAACCTTTGCCTCCCTACACAAAATATTGCCCCATGCGGCTCTGGTGGGGATCTGGACTGTGCAATCCACCCTGTTCCTACACTACTTGTTTGAGGTTTGCTGCTGTGTCTCTGCTCCTGGTAAAATTAAACAAATCATATAATGCTAAGGGAAATGAGCCAATCCCAAAAGGTTAAATACCACATGTTTGCCTTAATTTAAGATGATATGATGTTATGTATAACATGTTAAGTTATGAATGTTATATGTTGTGTATAAACTAAAATTGAAGTGTAGGTGAGGTGGTCACAGAAGGTGGCTGGGAACTCGCATTTACTTTTAACATATTGGTTACTCATTACTATGTCAATTAATTCCATAATGATGTAAATTTTTGCTGATGGTATGTTGGAGCTTTCAATTGACTGGGATGATACTCTGCTGGCTCTGTCTTCAGACCAGAGAGGGTATACCTAAGAAGCCGTTGAACTTGACTGGACAATAAGATGCTGGACTCTATGTTTGGTATACGCTTGCAATGGGGGAATCTCAACTGAACTTGAGCTGTGGTTATGCAACAAGGTGGAGGAATCCACCATGGTGGGAGGGTTTGGGGAGGGGTGGGGAGAACCCAAGTACCTATGAAACTGTGTCACATAATACAATGTAATTAATGAAGTAAAAATAATAAATAATTAAAAGAAAAAAAAATAAAGTAAGGCTCAGAAAAAAAAAAAAAAGAAACCACCTGATGAGTGAACCCAGAGATGGAAGATATTCCTCTCTGAATCTGCTTCTCTCTGTAAATATGCCTTTGCAATAAAAACAAATAAATTTTTTTAAAGTCAAAAAAAAAAATTAAACAAATCAGCAGAACCTGCAGTTCATTGCCTGAGTTCATCTCCTGATCTCTTGGTGAATTCCCCTTCCCACATGGCTGCTGGTGGAGCTCTGGCTGCCAGTGGAGCTCTGGTCACCAGTGGAGCTCAGTTCACCGCTCACTGACCGCCATTGTGGTATCTGGTCACTGCAACACCACTCCATTATGTTCGCTGCTTTCCCATGTTCATTAGTCACCAGGTGTCCCTCTGCCATCATTCTGTCCTCTCATATTTCTTGCAATGTGCCCTCTCTGCTTCACCCTGGCTAGTGTTTCTCTGTCGGTTTAAATATGTCCTTACCCTATTCTGCTTCTTGATTTTAGAGCCTTCATTCCTAGCTTAACTTTTTGGATCTACATACAAAATGATTAAACCTTCTCTGAAACATTAAGATAAATTTTCATCCTCAATTAATCTCTTCTCCTGAGCAAATTCTTTAAATTCTTCAGCTCTCCTTAATATAAGTTGTTTTCAAGTCGTTATATCATCCTGGTCACCCTCCCACAGATAGACTTCAGTTTCATTTTTAAGGTATGGGTGGCCCTGAGCATGTCAAGTACTTTTGTGCAGTTTTCAAAATATTTCCATACCAAGGAATTAAGGTGACTTTTAAAAAATATTTATTTATTATTATTATTTTTATTTCTTTTTATTGGAAAGGCAGATTGATAGGGGAGAAAGGGAGAAAGATCTGAGATGATTGTTTCTTTCCATTCCGACTTCCCATTTACCCTCCCATCAGGTGACAGTGGAAAGATTATGAGCACTTCTGGAGCAGAGCTTAGAAGAAGCTGAACTTGTACTATATCTAGTTTGGATTTAGGAGAATATATATTATTCTACCATTTCCATGTATGGTTAACTGATTGCTAGGTGCTAGGGTATAGGAACAGCTTCTAGGAATACTCCTACCTCCTCTGTGTCCATTGCACAGTATCATAATAATAAGTTGTAGGCATGTTAAGACAGCTAGTGAAAATGTTATTTTTATGAGTTTTCTGATGTTTAAAAGATTTTTAATGAGCCCAGCATGGTAGCCAAGTGGTTAAATCCTTGTCTTATAAGTGCTGGAATCCCATATGGGCATTGGTTTGTGTCCTGGCTGCTCTACTTCCCTTCCAGCTCCTGTTGGCAGCCTAGGAAAGCAGTAGAGAATGGCCCAAAGCCTTGGGACCCTGTACCAATGTGGGAGACACAGAATAACCTCCTGGCTCCTGGCTTTGGACTGGCTCAGCTCTGGCCATTGGGGCTACTTGGGGAGTGATCTAGTGTATAGAAGATCTTTCTCTGCCTCTCCTTCTCTTTGTAAATCTGACTTTCCGGGCCCGGCGGCGTGGCCTAGCAGCTGAAGTCCTCGCCTTGAAAGCCCCGGGATCCCATATGGGCACCGGTTCTAATCCCGGCAGCTCCACTTCCCATCCAGCTCCCTGCTTGTGGCCTGGGAAAGCAGTCGAGGATGGCCCAAAGCTTTGGGACCCTGCACCCATGTGGGAGACCCGGAAGAGGTTCTTGGTTCCCGGCATCGGATCGGCACAGCACCGGCCCGTTGCGGCTCACTTGGGGAGTGAAACATCGGATGGAAGATCTTCCTCTCTGTCTCTCCTCCTCTCAGTATATCCGGCTTTCCAATAATAATAAATCTTAAAAAAAAAATCTGACTTTCCAATAAAAATAAATAAAATGTAGCTTTTTAAATGGATACAAATTGTACTTATAATAAACATTGTTGTACATAATTATGCTTCAATAAACTTAAAATGTGCTGCAAGTTCTTTTCTCTTGTTAAATAAATACTCTTTTATGTGTAAAGTAAAATGAGAGAAAACTACATAGCTGAATAGGTATAAAAACTTACAGCTTCACTTCAGGGTAAAATGAAAGAATCTTCTTTGAGATTGGGATTTGAACACAGTATCACTGTTTTGACCTTTATTAAACATTGTGTTAGAAGTTACAGTGAGAGTAGTCATCCAATAAGAAGCAATCAGGAAGGAAGAAATAAAACCAAGATTAGAACAAGTATTTAGCAAAGTTTCTGGATACAAAATTTAGTATGCAAAAACCAGTTCTAAATTTAAAATAAAATACATAATTTACAATCCCATATAAATATATCCAGTGCTTAGCAATATCTGAAGCAAAGAAAATGTAGGAGGTTGATTGCAAAATTGACATGAAATTACAAAGGTCAGAAATAGCCAATGTACTCTTGAAGAAATAAATGGGGAAATTCTTATCTATTAGATATCAAAACGTATTATAAAATCACAGTAAAGAAGGCAGTGGCATGACAGAAAAGCATAGGGAGGTGACATGTATATAAACATTCAATATAGGCTAGAGGCTGACATTCTAAATTAAAGAAGAAAGTGGTGTACTTTTCAAAATTGGTACTGGAATAATTCGTTTTCTATATGTAACAACAGTAAATAGAATCGCTGTCTTACAGTTATACATAAAAAAGCAACTCCAGGTGGATTCAAAATATCAAATGTGAATGGCAAAAATATAAGAGTTTTAGAAGTATCCTCATCTTTGGGTAGTGACAGATTCCTTAAAAAAAAACACACTAAAAATGTATAAATTATACATTTAAAAAGCTGATAATCAGAGAACACTAAAATGTAAAACTTTCCTTTACCAGAAAATACTATTAAATGAGCTAAAAGAAAAGCTAGAATTGTAATTAATAAAGAACTAATATCTGATTACAAACAAAATCCTGAGAATCCACCAGGAAGAGAAAATAAAATGCCAAGTACAAGGGCCCAAATCTAAAATATGTACATCTCAGAAGTGAAAATTGAAACGACCAGTAGTTGAAATAAGAGACATTCAAGTGGGAGCAGGTGTTGTAAGTAAGTAAGGTGTTGTAAGTAAGGTATAAGTAAGGTGTAAGTAAGTAAGTAAGGTGTTGTAAGTAAAGTGTTGTAAGCAAGTAAGCCACTGCTTGGGCCACCTGTAGCCTGTTCAGAGTACCTAATTCAAGTCCCAGCTCCTCTTGCTTTGATCAAGCTCCCTGCTAATGTACCTGAGAGGCAACAGATGATGTCCCAAGTACTTGGGCACCTGTCATCCATGTAGGATACCCAGATAGAGTTCTTGGCTCCCGGTTCCTGCTCCTGACTAAGGCCTAGTCCAGCCCTGGCTGTTGTAAGCATTCAGAGAGTGAATCAACAGACATGGTTCCAACAGATGAGATTCAGGCAATCTGATAAGGGTGAAATTCAAGTATCCTAAGCAGTAGCTTAACCACTGAACTCAATGCTGGGCCCCAGGTATACAGTTTAAAGAATCGGTAACATATGTGTGTCATTACATTAACATTGCTCCACCATCATATCTATCAACAGTAGAATGAATAAGCATATATTCATGCAAGGGCATATAGCAGTGTAAATGACCTACGACTACATAACAATGCGTATGAATCTGAAAAACCCAATGTCGGAAGAAGAAAATCACACAAGAACACATATGTACAGGTACATGCCATTTACAAAAAGCTCAAAAAAATAGGAAAAGCTAGACAATTTGTTGCTTAGAGATGCACTTAAAAAGTATGAAACTATATAAAAAAGTAAGTGATGATTACCAAACTTTCACGATAATTGCTGTATCTGGTAGGGGAAAAGAGGGATGTGGTAATGGAGGGGCTTACCTGGGTAGTGAGCAGATAGATATTCATTCCTTAAAATTATTCTTCAAGTTGCATGTAAATGCTTTGCACATTGTTCTGGGTGTTTCACCACTTCAGAAAAGGGATATAAAAACCAGGGCCCAGAATTGAATACATAATTATAGCCAGTCCATCATAATGGAAGACAATTACCTCTCTAGTTTTAAGTGTTCTGCCCTGTTTATTTTGAATCAAAGTGTATGGGAGTATTTTACAAGCTTCATGGAAAATGAAATTAGAAGATTAATCTATTTTGTTGTTAAAATATTGAGATCCCTGCATAGATTTTTTTGGAATACACATTGCCTATTAAGTTTTTGAAGACCCCTCACATTTTATACTTGTTAAATTTTCCTTTATCCTATTTAATCTTTTTTCCACATGTGTCTGCAGCTGGCCAAGCTCTCCCTACAGCTGCCATCCACCAGCTGGAGTCATGTGCCAGGGGCGCTGCTACATTGAAACTTCTAAGCTAGGCAGGTTGAAGTCCCAGAGGCAAGGAGCAGGTTTGACAGCTCCTCAGAAAGTCCACTTCCAAGCAGCTTCTGTAACATATTCACTTCCCACCCTGCTGCACCGCAGCAACCAGATGCTAACGCCCACCTAATTATATTTCTTCCAAGAAAATCTAGCAAAGTTCTTATCAAAAAAGGTAATGCTTCACGTGAAGTCATGTTGATAAGATGATGAGCAAGTGCATTTTCACCCTTGAAGATTGCTATTTCCTGTAGAGGTAAAAACCCTAGCAGGGAAATTCCCTGTGGTTCTCACAAGTAGGGTTGGTCCACTGAAGCTGATAACACAGTTCCCTCCAGAGAAGGAAGGCAGAATAGCATTACTCATCTCTGGGAGCCTTGTGGGCACCTGCGCATTTTGCACATCCTAAAGGTTCATAGACTGAGCCAGACAGAGCTCCCCACCCCGAAGTTCTCATCCTGAAGCCAGACTGCAGCATCGGCCCTGCTGCTGAGAAAGGCTCCAGGCCACCTCTTAACAATGGGAAACTTGGTGGTTGATCACTGGTTCTCAGTTTTGTTTCTGGTAAGTGATGTTTCAATTCATATTAATTACATAAGGAGACAACATGTTTGTTGGGATTTGTAAATTATTTGAAAGGGAGAAACCATGCAACTTATGGGGTCCTTAGGGTGGTATCAGTTGAAGAAGTTAATTCTGACCACAATTGAGGGCAGAGACAAATGCTATGTAATTGTTCATGTTATCTAATGGTGAGTATGGGGAATTTCAATCTGTTCTCATTCTGTCTTCTTTTCTCTTCCATCTCACTTTTAATCACTACCTTAGAGCACTGATTTCTCCCTATCCTTCCCAGACTTTTCTCACATAGATTTCCTAGAATCATTGTCTTTTTGAGATGAAAGTGATCTTAGAGACCACTTAGTTCAGCACTGCCTGCTAGAAACATATTGCAAGACACATACATAATTTCTGAATTTCCCAAGAGTGTTTACTGAAGAAGCCAAAAAGAAACAGGTGAACCCAATTTTTAAAAGTATCATTTAGCCTAATGTATCAAAAATATTATTCATTCTGAATGTAATACATGTTGAACATAGAAATGAGGTCATTTATATTCTTTTATTTTCCCGAAGTCCTTACAATCTGATGTGTATTTTATATTCATAGCACATCTCAGTTAGGAGCAGACACATTTTAAGTGCCCAGTAACCACAGGTGGTTAGTGACTACAGCATCACATAACAGTGCAGATATAATCCAACTCCCTAATTTTACAAGGGAGAATAAAATTCAGAGATCATGCAGTAAATGCACTGAAGAGCCATCACTTAAAGCCAGCTCCCCAGTGTTCAGCCCAGAGTCTCTTTACCATCTCAGGTGTGCACAATCTCTTCCCTATGCCCTCTTCTTTCTCTGTTCTCATTCTTTCATTTCTGAGCCATACCTAAGACTGGGCCCTACCACTTCCCTTCTCTCTGTCTTAGAATGTCATGTATCACTTTTTCCAGGGCTTTTTGTCTTTTCTCCAGTTTTTTTCTTTGGGTTGCATAGGACAGCCCAGATGCACCAACTTTTGGTTTGGCATTTAATGAAAAGCCACATGTTTATTTTATTAGGTTATCTCATAACGTATTTTGAGTGCTCAGTGCCGTATGTTCAATTCCTTTTGCATGGTCACAGAGCATTTAGTTTAGGAGACAGGGGATCTGGCAGATACTTTCAGTGCTTGAGTGATTTTGATCAAATTGTCTTTTCTAGACTTTGGGTCTCCTGTGTGAGCATGGGAATCCGAGGGGGAAAGAGCAGTGACTTAATGGAGTGACTAGATTAGACATAAATATCAGGGTGTTTCTACTTCTCAAACACACTCCGTTTTTTCGCCTTCATTCTCATTCTCTCTCTCTTTCTTGCTGGTGGTGACTCATATTTAATTCTCCAGCTTAACCTTCCACCCCCCCACCCTCATCCTGCTGACAACCTCTGATTTCTTGCTGTTTCTAGCATATACTCCTACACACTGCTGTGTGCATGCGCGCACACGTGTGTAGTGTTATTAAAAAATTACCTAAGAAATACTTCTACTCCTCCTTCCTCTCAGGGCTTGTGCTTCATCTTTTCTCCATTCATTGTGGAAGGAATGATAGCCAAGATGGGAAGTAGATATCCTTCCTCCTAGAAGTACTTCCTCATTTATCTTGTTTATGGTTGCAAATAGGATTCAAATTCATTACCCTGTGTCCGTCTTGGATCCTGGAAATTTTCTACTGCCCCTAAATCAGTTTCTCCTCGCTGTGTTCCACCTGCTTGTGATAGCTGCCGCTTGCAACTCTCTTTTTCCTTTGAAGTTATAGATTCTTTGGAAGACACTTAAATCTAGAAAGGGTGTTACTTGAGGAAAGGAGACAGAAAGGACTTGACTTGTAAGGCCAGTTTAGTAATGACTCAACTCTGTAGCCAGCATTTATTGGGCTCTTACTGGGTACCAAGCATTGCCTGCATCATTCCACATACACTATATTATGTAAGTATCATTGTGTGAGAGATACTGCTGTTAACTTCATTTTATAAGTGAAAGTATTGAGGTTCAGAGATGTGAAACCATGTACCTAAGAGTACAGAGCCAGTAAGAGCTGATGTCAGAATTTGAGCCCAAGGAGTTTGACTCTAATATCATACTTTAAATGTTATCTTGCTAGCTATGAATGAGAAATCAAGATTTAGAAATTCTAAATGGGCCATGTGTTCAGCTAAAAGCCATTTACCTGTTGGTTGATATGACTCTGACCTATCCTGGGGAAAGGGGTACATCCTAAAGCCATGGCAGCTTCCTGGAGACTTGCTAAATTACAGACAAGCACTTCCAACCTAGGACTCCAGTGCAGGTCTCCAAGACAAAGGGCAGTGGGTTCCAAATTTTCTGTTCAACCAATCCTGAGATAGAGCTCGGATCAGGCAAAGCAATCTTAGAAGCTAAAATGAGTCCAAAACCACAAGAGGTTAATGCGAAAGGCTTACCATCTAAAAACAGGAAAGTGTGTGTCAGGGTGTAATTAAAGAGGCAAACCCATCTGGAGTTGTTCAGGCCTTTTCAGATGCATTTTGTTACAGATGCTAAATTTAGCCCCTGTTTCCTCCGAAATCCATTATTCACTTGCTGCCACCTTTTTGGTGCAATCATTTGAACACTCTAGTCCAGAAATGAGCCAATGTTTCTGGCCAAAGTGAGATAGCACATATTGTAGTCTTTGCAAGCCAAATGATGTCTGTTCCAGCACTTCAACTCTGTCATTGCAGCATGAAGACAGCATGAACAATACAGAAAGGAGTAGATGCAGCTAAGTTCCAATGTCACTTTATTTACAGCACTGAAATTTGAAAGCTGTGTAGTTTTCACATGACATGAAATATCATACCCTTTTTTTTCTATCTTTTTCAGCCATTTACAAATGGGAAAACAAAAACAGGATAAAAACCATTCTTGGCTTGCAGGATGTGCAAAAATGGTGGTGAGCCAGAGGTGGCTCCAGGGGCTTTTGCTTTTGAGCTTGCTGATGATTAGCAGGGAATGCACATTTCAAACTGCTAACTCTGAGAGCAAATCCAATACTGGCAGGATTGTACTCATTTTAAATGAGAACTATTGATAAACACACAGCAGCCAAATGGCACATCATTGCTTCTTTCCCACACCCCAGTTCCAGTGTATATTCTGCTCCTCTAGGTTGTTTGGATCGGGCTCAACGTTTTCCTGTTTGTACAAGCCTTCTTGAAATTTGAGAAGGAAGACAAGTACTACTACACCAGAGAAATCCTCGGGGTGAGTATCACGATTGTAATGAGATAATCTGCATGATTTTTTCTTATCTCTGATTCCAATTCTAGTTTGACCCAGTACTCTCATGTCCTCTAAGGCTAAGTTTTCAGAAAAAGGACAGGATTTTCAGTTGCATTTGAGTTTCAGAGAAACAGCAAATCACTTTAGATTTAAGTGTGCTCAAAATATTGCATGCAATGTAAGTATACTGAAATATTCATTTTAAACAATCTGAAGTTCAAAGTTGGTGGGAGTGTCCTTGTATTTTCATTTATTAAATTTGATAACCCTGTGTAGTGAAAAATCCCCAGATCTGGTAAAGACAACATTCAGGGACCAACCTCATGGCTCAGCGGTTTAAACCAGCACTTGCAATGCCAGCATCCCATTTTTGAGTGGTGGTTCGAATCCCAATTTCTTGATTTCCCATCCCAGGGTGGCAGCAGATGTACTCAGCCCCTTCCATCCACACAAAAACTCTGCCTCCTGGCTTCAGTCTGGCCCATCCTTGGTGATTGCAGTCATTTGAGGAACAGATGCAAGATCTCTCCGTCTCTTTTGTGTGCCTGTGATTCTTCCTCTTTCTGTTACTCTGCCTTTCAAATAAACCAACCAACAAATAAAAAAAAAGCTTTTTTTAAAAAAAGACATAAATTCACGAAGTCTTGGCTTCTTTTGGGATTTACGTGCAGATAAGGGGGTAAGGATACAGTTCACCTTCTTATTTTCCCTGTGATGACCTAATTGTATCCAAACTGTTTGTTCTTGTCCTTCTGTTGTCTGTTGATTCAAAGTGCTGCTGTTAGGGCTGGGTGTTAGGGCTGGGTGTCAGAGTGTAGAAGGTCAAGCCTGCACGTAGGACGACCACGGTGTGAGTCCTGGCTGCTCTGCTTCTGGTTGAAGCTGCTCTGTGCATCCTGGCCGGCAGCAGTCAGTCCCAGGGCTCGCCTTCCGCCCACAGGGGAGGAAGCGGCTGGGGTTCTGACTTGGCCGGCTCAACCCTGGCTGCTGCCCGCGTGTGGGGAGTGAACCAGCAGATGGAAGATCTGGCATCGCTTTTCAAATAGATGCACATAAATGGTAAAATGTAAAATAAAATACGAAATAAATGTTATCAAATGCTACTTTTTCCCCTTAAAAAAAAAAAAGACATAAAGAAAAACTTTCGGCAGTAGTCTTCTAAATGGTTTCTGGAAAGCCAGATGTGAAGCAATGGCTCACTGAATGTTGAAGCCTTAATTTGTCTTATGGGGAAAAAAAAGAAGAAAGGGAAGAAGGAACAAAGGAATGAAGGAGGATTAAGAGAGATTGAGGAATGAGGGAGGGAGGGAGAAAGGAGAGAGGGAGGGATAGAAAGAGGAAGAGAAAGACACAAAGAAGGAGAAATGAAGCAAAGAGAGAAAGGAGGAGAGAGAAAAAACTAAGAATGGGGCAGGAGGCAGGAATGGAAGAAGAGAAGGGAGAAAAATAGAAAGGAGGGAGGAAGGAACCGAGGCAGGGAGGAGGAAAGAAGAGAGAGAAAAGAAAAAGGAAAGAGGGAGAGACGGTTGTTTCAAGGTGGGGGAGGGGGAAAGAAAGGAGGAAGGAGATTGAGAGGGAGGGAAGAAAGGAACACAGAGGAAGGAATGAAAGAGGAATAGAGAGACAGAAAGTACAAAGAAAGGGGAAAAGGAGAGAGAGGATCAACAGAAGAGAGAGATGGGAGAGAAAGAGAAAGAATAAGAAGGAATGGGTAGGAAGGAAGGAGAGATAGGAGGGAAGACAAAGAAAAGGGGAGATGAGAGGGAGGGAGGAAAGGAAAAGAAGGAAGGGAGTGAGAGAGAGAAAAGTGGAAAGGAAGAAAGGATAAAAAAGGAAGAGAGAAACGAGAGGAAGAAGAGAGAAATGAGGAAACAAGAAAAAGAGAAAGGGGAAAAGGAGGGAAAGATGAAGCAGGAAGAGAAAGAAAAAGAGACAGGGGAGGGAGGGAGGAGAGACAAAAAGGGGAGGGAGGAAGCAAGAAGAGGGAGGGAGGACAAAGTAAAACAGAAAGAAATAAGATAAAGCATTCTGCACCTTGGATTCTCCTCCCGGAAAGGTTTCAGGTGTGGGTGGTGCTTGCCAAGAGCTGAGGTCAGGTCAGGGTAATAGAACGGAGAAGGCTGGGGAACTACAGTGGAAAGCTGGGGGTGTGCAAGTGAGCAGGTTCTCTTGCAGGCTGCTGCGCCTGGGCACTGCCTGCTTAGAGGAGACAATGTAATTGCTATCTCCAGTTGATAACACCACACCAGGTTAAGGGGTTTGCCTATATGGCTGGCATCTCCACAGTACCTTTTTGTTTGTTTGTTTGCTCCAGACAATTTCCAATAGATAAGAAAACTTTTCTCTCCACAAGCAGAAGACCCATGCTGTGATCACAATGAATCTGAATGTTCTGTTCAATGCTGATTTTCCCCTGCCATTTTCCTTTTAAAATGTTTGTCCCTGATCCTTCTTTAGAAATTAGAGGAAGTGCTCATTTGGTTTAAAAATAGTTTTTTTTTAATTAAGAGAACGATGCAATCAGTATGACTCGTTATTAACAGCTTGATTACTTGATGACAAAAAAGTCAGCAGCAGGAAAATGAATCATGCTAATGTCCTGTGGACATATCATTCTCTAAAGCCGTATTTAAAACACTCAGAAGAAATAATATTGTTCTCAATGAGACCAAATCATATAGAAATGGAGACTTCTTCCTGTTTCACTCCCCAGAGATCTGGAATTCCATATGAGTGTATGCAAAGATGCACGTGCTTACATGTCATCACACACACACACAGGCTTTATTTGTTTTTCACATAGCCATTACCCTTCATTCACCTTTCAGTTTCTGTATAGTAAAATATGCTCTTTGGCATGCAGAGTTCTATGAGTTTGTAAATTAAAATATACAGAAGGGCACGTTGCTTTTTGTTCGAACCAGAAAAAGGAATCATTTTTATAGGTATTCATCAGAAATTACATCTTATACTCCATGAACCTCAGATATCTTTACATGTGAATACAGGCGTAGGCTAGAATCAGCTCACACCAGCTTGCAATAATCTTCTCTATATACCTCGCTTTAACAATATTTTGTTGTGGCTGCCATTGTGGCTCAACAGGTTAAGCCACTGCCTACAATACCGACATCACGTGTGAATACTGGTTCAAGTCCTTGCTGCTCCACTTCTGATCCAGATGCCTACTGATATACTTGGGAAATCAGTACAAGATGGACCGAGTTCTTGGGCTCCTGTCACCACAACAAAGACCTGGATTAAAGTTCCTGGCTCCTGGAGTCAGCTAGGTCCAGGGCCAGATATTATGGATTTTTTGTGGAAATGAGCCAGTAGTAAATAAATTCACTTATTACTCACATCTGCTAATTCACTTCCAAATGCCTGAAACTGTTGGAACTGGGCCAGGTTGTGGCCAGGAGCCAGGAGCTCAGTCCAGATTATCCATGTGGATTCTAGGGACCCAACCACTTAAGCTGTCACCACTACTTCCTAGGGTGTACATCAACAGGAAGCAGGAATCGGATACAGAGTCAGGATCCAAACCTAGGGACTCCCATGTTAGAATATGGGGACCCCAAGTAATGTCTTAATCACTGTGCCAAAGATCCACCCCCACTCCTGCAACTTATCTGAACTCTACTTAATGTAGGATCTGATGATATCTAGTTGGTGTCTTGAAATCTATCATGGTGAGAATATTCACAAAATTAAAACTGGCAAATGCTGGAAATCAGGAATCTCCTTCACTTGGGGTTTGGGAACTGATGTTAAAATGTGTACCACCACTATTACCTCTCCTTATAACCCTACACCTTTTAGGAGGATGGTGGTCCTTTGTACTGATGTGTCATAATCTACTAAATCATTCTATGAAATATTTCTTAAATTCACGCTCTCCTGGGGCATGTACAGAGGACAATTTGATTCTCTATGAAGCAGAGCAAGTGCGTTGCAGAGAAAGGAGTTGAAGTCTATAGTCAATGAGGCATTACTGACAGCAGCAGTTCAATTATAACATCTGTAAGTGTTGACTGAGAGATATGAATGCACATTGGAATAATTCAGTGCGCTGCAAGATTTTCTCATAAAAGAATTCATCCCATACAGATAGCTGCCATAGAATATGGGGATATAAAATCATAGTCCAGTATTTTCAATCCACTTGCCAATTTGAGCTTTAAGAAACCTCTATGACTCAAATAAACAAGCTGTGGGAACCGATGTGGAAATGCAGGGTCTCCAAGATAAGCAGAAAAAAACCTACTCAGAAATAGAACAGGCTGTCTCTACCAAAAACAGTCGGAATGTAACTCAGCAGAGTGAAAAAGGCAGGTCATGTGGCAGAGCCAGAAATGGAAAACCGTAGGGCACCTCTTGTTCACTGCATTGCCTAGCATTGTGAGACATTAGCGATGTCAGGCAGATCTTGACCTAGCTTATTCACCTGCTGTCACATTGCACTGGATGCAGGCTATATGGAAAATTAGGATGTTTTAAAAAGATTTATTTATTTTAATTGAAATATTCATGGAGAGAGAGAGAGATCTCCCATCTGTTGATTCACTCACCAAGTGACCACCACAGCCAAAGTCGAAGTTGGGAGCCAGGAACTTCTTCCAGCTCGTCCACATAAGTGTAGGGCACAAGGCCTTGAGCCATTCTTTGTCACTTTCCTAGGTCATTAGCAGAGAGCTGGGTAGAAAGTGCAGCAGCAGGGACTTGAACCAGCACTCATATGGAATGCTGGTGCTGCAGGTAGACTTAGCCTGCTCTCCACACCCTCTCCCCTGAATTCGTTTGTACTTTACCTATTGTTAGGGACAGGCTGAGTGAGTAGTGATACTGATCTGTATTCTTCCTTTTAGCAAGGACTTGACAGGCATGGATGTTAGGCTGGCCAGTTGGCTTTACTGCAAAAGAAATGGTCTGGCTACCACTCTACCTCCACTTCCATCAGATGGCCACATTCCACAGCCTGCAGTCCTAAGTACATGAAGCTGACTCAGAACCTGATTGTGTAGAGTTGAGGTGAGAAGTTGGACTCAGCTGCCATGGAATGGAAGATATTCTGCCAGTCTGTACCTAGCTCAGCCTGTTTCTAAGCTGCTAGCTCAAGTTATTCTTTATGCTGCTTACCTACCCACAGAAATCAGCTTGAAATTTGCTTTCAGAAGTTTTCTCTTCTAGAATGTCTACATAAGGTTAAGAATTTTGCTCTGAGGAACTTACTAGTCTTGCTTAAGCTGTATTTTATTTGTGAAAAAATCTATTTGTGCAAAATAAATTATTCTATTTGTGAAAAACAGTGCTGCACACTGAACTTTTCTTAAGACTGATTAATCTGAAAGGTTGAGTCTTACATTTATGCCTGCACACACACACACACACACACACACACACACACACACACACAGAATCATCCATTGCTTTGCTTCCCAAGTGCTTGGATGAGCCAAAGCTTGACTAGGCCAAAAACAGGAACCAGGAACTCCATCTGGGCCTCCTATGTTCATAACAGGGACATAAGTACTTGGGCTGTCTTCCACTGCTTTCCTAGGCACATTTTCAGGGAGCTGGATTGAAAGCCAAACAGCTGGGTTTGAACCAACACTTGGATATAGGATGCAGGGCCTGCAGGAGGCTGTTTAATCCTTATTCAATTTGTTAAGATATTTTATGAAAGAGGATGTTGCGATGGCTCAATGGCTATTCCTCCACCTCGAAGTGCTGGGATCCCATATGGGCACTGATTTGTGTTCCAGTTGTTCCACTTCCCTTTCAGCTCCCTGCTTGTGATCTGAGAAAGCAGTGGAGAATGTCTCAAAGCCTTGGGAACCTGCACCTGCATGGGAGTCCTGGGAAAAACTCCTGGCTACTGGCTTCAGATTAGCTCAGTTCCATCCATTGTTGCCATTTGGGGAGTCAACCAGTGGGTGGAACACTCTCTCTCTCTCTCTCTCTCTCTCTCTCTCTGTAAATCTGCCTTTCCAAAAACAAAATCAATTTTAAAAGAAGGATATTTGATGAGAGTACTACAAAATTTTGCAGAAATTTATAAGATTAGTTTATTTTGTGAAAAACAAATTTGGACTCCATGTATAGATTTTTCACAATACACATTTTCAGTGTTGGTGCTGTGGTATAATGGATAAAACTATTGCCTGTTATACCAGCATCCTATAGGGCTATGGATTCAAGTTCCAGCTGCTCCATTTCTGATCCTGCTCTCTGCTAAGGGTCTGGGAATATCAGTGTCGGATGGCACAAGTAGTTCGACCCCTGCACCCATGTGGGAGACCTAGATGGCTGCTGGCTTCAGTGTGGTCCAGTACCGGATATTGTGGCTTTCTGGGGACTGAACCATAACACTGAAGATTCTCTCTCTCTAACTCTGACTTTCAAAATAAATAAATAGATCTTAAAAAATACATTTAAAAATATTTTAATTTGAAGGGCAGAGTTACATAGAGAATAGAGACATAGAGAGAGACCTTTCACCTACTGATTCAATTTTTACATGGCTGCAACAGCCTGAGCTGAGCTGATTCACAGTCAGGATCCAGGAATTTCTTCCAGGTCTCCCAAGCAGTTGCAGGGGCCCAAGGATTTGGGCTGTCTTCTGCTGTTTTCCCAGGTCATTAGCAGGGAGCTGGATGAGAGGTGGAGCAGCTGGGATATAAACCAGTGTCCATATAGGATGGTGCCATTATAGGCAAGAAGGTTAGCTTGCTACCCCCTCTGCTGGCCCCTCAAATTATACATTTTTATGAACCTTTTGAAGACCTCTTGTATGGATAGATTTCAGAAGTTTTTGCACTAAAATAAGCTTATCTTTTAAGTTCATATTCCATGAATCTGTTGAGGAACCTTTGTATATATAAATGATGAAATCTTTCTACTTGTTTATTGAAATTTTTGCTTGTTAAATATTTACTTATTTAATTTATTTGAGAGGTGGGGTGGGTGGCACTTCAATATGGGATGTAGGTAACCCAATTGGCATCTTTATTACTTCTCCAAATACCCAATGCTTTATTGTTTTTTGTACAGCTATCATATGCTTATAATTGCTACATTCGGAAAGACAGAAAAAAGAATGAAAGAGTCAGTACTGGTAATTATACCTTTAAGTACAAGCATTATTTAAAGATGCAAGTAAAACTGCATATAATCTTTAAAACTATTCTGTAAATGGCAAATAATAAAATCATCATTGAGTGCATTAAGCAAAATTATTCATTGCAAAGTATTACATCTATAGAATGTACTTTTTAGTTTAGAATCATTAAATTATATTCTCTTTCATGTTAATAAATGTTTAGTGAAATATTTCCAAGCCATTGTCAGGGAAATGACCCAGTTCAATATTAAGTTCAGTTCATTGTCTTTTACAAGTAGAGCACTTAGCCTGACTGTGCTGGCTACTGAGAGAGTGGGGTAGAAGCTAGAGCCCCATCCAGTTGTTGATGTCAGAGAAGTGGACTGGGCCAGCACTCACCTGCAAGATGATTAGATGAAACAGCAATATGTCTCTTTTTCCTTTCCTCTAGTCATCACTGGCCTGGGCCCGAGCCTCTGCTCGCTGCTTGAATTTTAACAGCCTGTTGATCCTGGTTCCTGTATGTCGCAATCTGCTGTCATTCATAAGGGGCACTTGCTCAGTGAGTCTCAACCACTACTATGTCAAATTCCACATTAGCCAAAGAGATCTCTGGCTTCTTCATAGGATAGATCAACACTCAGTCCTTGGGAATGGAAGCCAGAGATCTCCTTTGGTGGCCAAATGAGTGGGTGAGGGTTGGTCGGTATTTGTATGCTGTGTGCAAAGCATATTGGTTCCGGTTAGTGGAACCAAGACTGCCTTGGGGCACCTGATCATAATCACCTTTAATTTGTAGTTTTGCAACCGCACACTGAGAAAACCATTGGATCACAATCTGACCTTCCACAAGCTGGTAGCATATATGATCTGCCTCCACACAGGTAACTCCAACACTGAAACTGTAGGCTCTAAGGCATTTAGAGTCCAGATTCATTCATCTATGACCACAAACGTTGAAAAATATTTATCAGCATTATTTGTAAGGCATTGCCCTATACTGTTTTCATAGAGCTCACATTCCTGAGCATATAAAAAAGATCTTGGATCTCTGCCTTCTTGTAAATCTGCTGGGAACTCTTCCTTCTGCTAGGTATTATCTGTGGGTTTCTTCTATTTTGGTGGGGTATGCTTGTCATGATGTTCCAATAGATGCTTCTTATATTCTATTCCATCTTTTCATTTAGCTATTCATGTCATTGCACACCTGTTCAACTTTGAACGCTACAGCACAAGTCGGCAGGCCACAGATGGATCCTTGGCCTCCGTTCTCTCTAACCTATCTCATCACAAGGCAGACGGGAATTCTTGGTTAAATCCCATCCATTCCCCAAACGTGGTGAGTTGGCTCAACGGTAAAGCATCTAGGATTTGGTAATGGGCAGAGCAGGGTGGGTAGAGTAGTCTTGTGGGTATTGTGTCCTGCTGACATTTCTCCTTTCACAGACATTGTTGTATGTGACGTTCACCAGCATTGCTGGCCTCACAGGAGTTATTATCACGCTAGCCTTGATTCTCATGGTAACTTCAGCTATGGAGTTTATCCGAAGGCATTATTTTGAGGTCTTCTGGTATACTCACCATCTTTTCATCGTCTATATCATTGGTTTAGTGCTTCATGGAATCGGGTAAGGTTTTCAAATCCTCTCTCTCTCTCTCTGTGTGTGTGTGTGTGTGTGTGTCTATTTTGGTCTCAGCTCCAACCTTGCATAATTGTTTACCCACAAATGTCCTCCTTTGTCTGCTTCAGTGGAATTGTTCGAGGTCAAACCCAGGAAAGCATGGAAAAGAATCATCCTCATGAATGTGCTGAATCTTTTCAGAAATGGGGTGATGATAAACACAAATGTAAACCTCCTGAATTTGAAGGGCACCTCCCTGAGGTAAGAATCCTAAGGATAAGGACAGACTCTAGGAGATACTCTTGCTACTATAATCATTACTCATTATGACTATCGCTTTTATTATCTCAGCCCTGCTTGTGACTTGGAAAAGCAATAGGGGATGGCCCAATTATTGGGACCCTGCATCCACATGGGAGATCTGGAAGAAGTTCCTGGCTCCTGACTTCAGATTGGCTCAGCTCCGGCTGTTGCGGCCACTTGGGGAGTGAACCAGTGGACAGAAGATCTTTATCTCTGTCTCTCCTTCTCTCTGTAAATTTACCTTTTCAATGAAAAGAAAAGACATCTTAAAAAAATTAAAACTCCCCATGTGATCGTAAGAAGCTTTTATGACATTTTATAACAGAAGATCTTGAAGAAAAAGGACCAATGTATGTTGCATGTTGAAAGACCCTTTGTAAAAGTAATAACAATACCCTAAATTATCAGTAATATTGACCATATGTCAGCCTTGTTGTATAATATGCATGATCTTGCTTACATACAGAAATAACCTGTGTAGTACATATTTCTCATCTCCATTTTGAGACAAAAGGATTGAGATCATGGGGTCAGATTTGTGGCACAATAAGCTGCTGCCTACAACACCAAAAACTCATGAGGATGCTACCATGGAGTCTCAGCTCTTCCACTTTTGATCCAGCTTCCTGCTAAGGCAGCAGAAGATGGCCTAAATGCATGGGTGGGAGGTCTGGATGGAACTACAAGCTCCTGGCTTCGGCTTATACTAGCCCCAGCTGTTGTGATCATTTAAGAAGTGAACCAACAGATGGAAAATCTTTGTCTACCTTTTTGTGTCTCTCTGTCTGAAATTGCCTTTTGAATGAGCAAAGAAATCTTTGCTTTTTTATAAAGCATTGTGATTCTAAGAGATTAAGCAACAGTAAGTGAACAGAGGAGCTTGAATTCAACACAAGGTTTTTTAGTTTCAAAAAATGTACTCATAGTCACTGTATTGTCCCAAAGCTCAACTGTAAAATCCATCTTTTTGTGTGTGTGTGTGGAAAAGCATTCTTCAAGTGGCCCTCATTTGGTGTTATGGGGATGTGCTTGAAGGTTACTGTCAGACAGTGCATAATTAAGAAACTGGGTTCTATGTAACTTGAGGTGTGCCCCGGAGTAATTGTTGAGAATATTGTGATTCAACTTATCCTGCTCATAAAATAGGTTATATTGAGAAATGAATGGAAAATTAAGTTTGGTTTGAGGTGCTTCAAAGTTATTTGAGGATGATTAAAATGGAGATGTAGGGTTAAGAACAATACCTTGATCCTCATGTAATATAATATCTGAAAGAAAAAGTCTCCTAGAGTTGACGTTTCAATTCAGTGAGGGAAAAACCTAGATTAAAATTTCTTAGGACAGTAAGACAATCATCTAGGGGGAAAAAAGCTATATTTTCATTTTAAACCTTATACTCAAATATGGATTAAGTGTACATGGGGCAAGGATTTACAGTTATAAAATGTCATAAAAGCTTTTTATGATCACATGGGGAGTTTTTTTTTTTAAGATTTCTTTTCTTTTTATTGGAAAGGTAGATTTACAGAGAGAAGGAGAGACAGAGATAAAGATCTTCTGTCCACTGGTTCACTCCCCAAGTGGCCGCAACAGCCGGAGCTGAGCCAATCTGAAGTCAGGAGCCAGGAACTTCTTCCAGATCTCCCATGTGGATGCAGGGTCCCAAGGATTTGGGCCATCCCCTATTGCTTTTCCCAATCACAAGCAGGGAGTTGATCAGAAGTGGAGCAACCAGGACATGATCCGGCACCTACATGGGATCCCGCGGATGCAAGGCAAGGATTTAGCCACTGAGCCATAGCATTGTGTCCCACATCCGGATTAAAAAAAAAATGTTGATGTGGGAGAAGATACTTCTAAAAAAGGAAAAAAATCTTAAAGCTACAAAAGAAAAGAACCAAATAAAACAAAACTATTAGAAATAAAAACAGACAACAAATCATTAAGCAGGGAATAGATTAACAGCTCACGGACCAACAACTAATAGCTTAATATATAAATAACTCATGGAAATTGATAAGAAAAACAGAACCTGGTAAGAAGAGATGTGAAAGGTAAGAACAGAATAATCAAGGCATGTTCTAATGTTAAGTATATGAAGTAGTGCTTAGTGTTATTCAAATGGAAGAAATGAAAAATAAAACTATGAGTAAAGAGTTTTTAATCTCTCAGATTAGCAAAGATGAAACAGTGTGGAGCAATGTTCTGATGTGTTGCTGCTGAGAGTGTTAATTTACGCTTGTAGATTTGGCAGTATCCATCAAACTTCACAACCCCATTTCCAGGAGTTCTACCAATATGCCTGTCTATATGTTAAATTACATGTATGAGTTTATTCCTGCAGCACTGTTTGATGGCGCAGAAGACTGGAAACAAGTCTCCATCAATAGTAAATTACAGGACTTTAAGATGATGGACTACTCTGCAGATAGTGAGATAGGGATGAGAAAGAACAAGTCTCCAAGACATTAAATATAAATAGGGCGGTGTGAATGATCTGTTGTGATTTGCATTAAAATGATAGCTTAGGTGCTGGCGTTGTGGTGCCATGAACTAAGCTGCTGACTGCAATGCATGCATTTCATATGAGAGCACAATTTGAGTTCCAGCTACTCTGGCTTCCATCCAGCTCTCTGCTAATATTCCTGGGAAAGTGGTTGACAATAGCCAAAGTACCTGTGTCCCTGCCCCACCCATGTAGGAAACCCAGATGGAGCTCCAGACTCCTGGCTTCACCTTGGCTCCTCCTTGGCTATTGTGGCTATTTGGAGAATGAACTAGTGGATGGAAGATTCTCTGTCTCTCCCCCTCCACCCTCCATTCATCATTCTACCTTTCAAATAAATAAATAAATAAATAATTTTAAATGAATTTAATGACTATTTAGTAGAAAGGTTCATAAAATGACCCACATTAATTGCTTCTGGGAAGCTGGGAGGCAAGAATGCAAGGGAGATTTCTGTTGCACTGTATGTTCTTTGTACTATTTACAATCACATGTCACTTAACAATGGGCATGTGTTCTAAGAAATGCTATGCTGAGCCATATCATCATTGTGCAAACAAACTGGGATAGCTACAGTGTCACTGGGTGACATAATCTCATAGCAATTACATCACATATGCAGTCCATCATCAACCAAAAAAAAAAAAACCATCATCACGTAACACATGACTGTAGATGTAATTCTGGAAGATCATATCTGGTATATGTCAATAGTACATTTCATTTCTGAGGTCAGAAGAAGTACTAAAACTATAACCCTCTATATTATCTCATTAGTAGACAAAAAGAACCTTGAAGACAAGGACCTACAAAGACTTATTAGTTCAGTTTACCAGTGAACACTCTTAATACCTTGTTTGACCTTGTATGTCAACTTCTATAGTTTTCCAATCTGTTACCTGAACTAATGTACACCAGACCTTTATGGAGACAGGCTTAAAAGTTAAAGGTTGTTTTGATGAGTCACATAATACCCTAAAGAAAAGAATACTACCTGTATCACCCTATTGTACTTCTGTGTTCCTTCTAGACACATTACAAAAATCATTCCCCGCCATAGTTCCTCTATTTGAAAATTAGCAAACAAATCCATGTTAATTGTAGAAAAGATAAATATTTACATATAGAGTTCTACTATCTAAGGTAAGTATCTTTGTCTTTCTCTCATATCAGATATGTTTTCCTCTATGGTCAAATATTCTTCTGAAATGTTTGTTTTAAAATAGCTTTATGGTATTTTGTTCTTAGTAGTTTTTCTTAGCAAATATTTTAGATGTTACACATGTGCTTTGTGAACAGCAGTTATTGATTTTAGTTGTTTATTTATTTATTTTGCATTTATGAGCGAGAATTTTCTACACCCTAATTTACTTCTCAAATGCCTTCAACAGGCAAGGCATGCAATAGCTGGGTCGGGCTGGAGCCCTGCATCTTCGTCTCCAGTTTAGGTTCCAGGAACCCAAGTATTTGAACCATTCATTATATGCAGTTTAGCAGGAAGCTGGATCAGTAATGAAATTGCTAGAACTTGAACAGGTATTCTGACACGGGATATCAGTGTCCCAAGCAGTGGTTTAACTTGCAGTGCCATAATGCTTCTTCCTTAATTGTTTTCCTTACCTCCATTTCATGGAAGTGAAATCCTAAGAGAAGGGATACCTTTGAGACCACTGAGGTCCATTGCTAAATTACCTTCTGGGAGGATGCTGCTAATTTACACTTACACTAGCTGCATGTGTGAACATTCCTATTTCTCCGAATCCCAGTTAACAATGGGCATTATGGGACCTGGCATGATGGCTCAGTTGGTTAATCCTCCCCTTCCAAGTGTCAAGATCCCATATAAGCGCTGCTTTTTGTGCTAACCTGCTACACTTCCAGCTCCCTGCTAATGACCTTGGGAAAACAGCGGAGGATGGCCCAAAGCCCTAAAACCCTGTACCTCTGGAAGCTACTGGCTTGGGCCATTGTGGCCATTTGGGGAGTGAACCAGCAGTTTAAAGATCTCTCTGTCCTTCTCTCTGTAGATCTGCCTTTCCAATAAAAATTAATAAAAATAATACAATGAGTGTTGTTTCTTTAAAAGGTTTTTCAATTTGAGAGATGGGAAAAGCTACCTTATTTTAATATTAACTTCTCTTTTCCTGAGGTCAATAATTTTCCATATTGCCATTACCTAGTTCTGTTTTTAAAATATTATTTATTTTAAAAGTAGTGTTACAGTGATAGAGAGAGGGAGAACAATGTTCTACCTGATTCCTTTCTTAAATGGCCATCATTTTTCAACTATTCTGAATTCATCTGGAGATTTTTTTTAAATAAGAAATAGTATCAAATTATATAATGCTCACTTTCAATTTTATGAACACTACATTGCTCTACCCCTACCTCAAAGATTGCCAAGGAAGTTATCTGCAAAAGCACAAGAAAACTAACCCCTTAAGGCAGATACGTTGCAGTGGGTTAAGTCACCACTCCGGATGCCTGTATTGCACATCAGAGTGCCTGGTTGGAATCCCAGCTCTTCTTGATCCAGTTTCCTGGAAGTGCATCCTAGGAGGCAGCAGGTGCTCAAGCTCTTGGGCCCTCCTGCCCACATTGGAGACCCAGTTGGAGTTCAGATTTCTGCAGCCTGGTCTTATTATGGCTGTTGTGGCTGGTCATTTGAGAATGAACAAGCAAATGAAAGATTCTCTCCCTGTCTTTCTCTTTCTCCTGCTCTGCCTATCTTTCAAGTAAATGAAAAAAAAAAAAAAAGAATATTAAGAGCTAAAAAGGGGCTCACACTGTGGTGCAGTATGTTAAACTTCTGTTTATAACACTGCTGGCGTCCCATATCAAAGCATTGGTTGGAATTACAGCTGCTCTCTTTTTGGTCCAACTCCCTGCTAATGCACCTGGTAAGACAGTGGAATATGGTACAAGTACTTGATTCCCTGCCACCTACATTGAGACCTGGGTCCTGGCTTCCACCTGGCCCTGAACTGGCCAGTGCAGATATTTTGGAATGAATCAGTTGATGGAAGACATTCTCTTTGTCTCTCTCTCTCTCTCTTACTCCCCGGCATTTTGCCTTTAAATAAGTAAATGGAAACTTTATTCTGCACATTCCAATATGTCACACTTGAGCAACTGTGATTATTATAGCAAATATATTTTTAGTAGATTTTGTGTATATGTAAGTAATCTGATACCTTGAGAAGATCTCAAGAATAGAAATGCTGCTTTTTAGAAAATTTAGACTAAATAAAAATATAAATAACATGCAAAATTTTGAACTTTGGAGAACAGAGATGGTGAATAAGTGTCAAAGCCTCTGTTACTGGTCGATTGACCAATCACTTTAGACATGTACTGTCCACTCTTTTTGATATATTTTGTTTTTTATCACCTACTTCTACTTCACATCTGTCTTCTCCATCAGTTTTTCAGGTTGGACAACTTTCCCTGAAAGATTGTCTTAGATTCTTTTTTTTTTTTTTTCTGGGCTGTTTCCTGTCATGCTTCTTGCGCTTACCTGCAGGGGCCGTGTCCTGCCAGAGGAGTTGCCCAGGCTCCTCCATCAGAACCCCTCCCAATGCCAGATTTTGCGCATACCAGGGGATCCTTGAGCCAGCCCTACTCAGTTCACCTCCTGTCCTAGCAGGAACAGTGGCTTTTTCCGGCTGGCTTTCTTTCTTTTTTTTTTTTTTTATTAATTTTTCTCTTTTTATTGTACTGTTGTTGACAATCTTTACATAGTTAATTACAGTTAAAGGAAAAAGAAGAAAAAAAAAAGGTTCAGGGGGATAGGAAAGTGGGTAATGCCATTATGTCCATATTGTTTCCATCATGCATCTGAGGTAAAGGGGGACATTGAGGGAGAAGCCCCACCCGGTTTCCCACCCACCCCAAGTCCCGGATGTGGGGCATGCTCTGAGATATGTGCCCAAGTGGTATTAATAGTTCTCCAGTTATGAATCACTGCCAGTTTCGCTCGATGAGGTCGTCCACTGATTGACATGGTCCATCATAAAGTCTCCGTTTGCCCCATATTTCGCTGCCAACATATAGCTGAGATGAATGACTGTCCCGTTCTGTCTTCTGTCTTTTCTTGGTTAGAGTTCTGAGTCCAGCAGTTCGATTGGGGAGATCTCCAAAGATACTTTGAGGTATTCCCAGATTAGTTTTTTATATGTTCTAGCAAGCACAGGGCCTGGCACAGTCCATCACCCCGATCAGCTGGTGGTTGCAATTGCTGGGTTGGTTCTGTTTTCAGTCCCGAGTTGCATTGGAACCAATGGGTGTTGCAGTCCAGTCTGGTTCGGCCCTTACATCAACCAGTGGGAGCTGCAGCCTAGTCGGGGCGACCCACAATAACCCCCACCAAGCCCGCCCCCTACCCTGGTTTGCCAGTATGTGTAGCAGAAGACCAGTCTGTCCCCCATCCCATTTGGCTCTGGTACTTGTCAATGGGTATTAAAGCTTAGTTCTATCTAATCAACTCAACCATCCAGCCCTCACGGGTGTTGTTGAGTGCCTCTCTATCTAGCCATCCCAGCCCCCGTCCTAGTTTTCATGCCCTCCCATGGGAATAGTGATCCAGGAAGGGGGAACCCACTTTTCCCTCCCAGGTCTCTCTGTCTCGGTTTATGCACTCTTTAGGTGGTCCTGTGATTTGACTCTACAGAATTAGTCCCCAGTGCCAGCTTCTGCCAGCTGATGCTGCGGCCCTGATCTAGTCCACATGCAGCGCACAGGTGTTACAGCCTTGCTTAGTTGGGTCTGTCTCTATCCCAGCCAACACTCTCCAGTGGGAGTAGCTGACCGGCGAGGGGACCAGCCCCTTAATCCCCCCGCCTGCTCTGCCCCTTCCTTCCTGGATCTCACGTGTGCTGGATGGGTGCTGCATTCATATCCAGTACAGGCAACCACGCCCTGGCGTTCCATAATGTGTACTGGTTTTGTCGCAACCAAACCCGGCCCATTCCACACTCTGTTCTGGTGATCGGATTTGCCAGAGGATGACATGAACTGATTCAGCCTGGTCTGCTCCTGACCCATGCCGAATGCATGCCAGTGGGAAACTTTCCATGGCCTATTCTGGACTGTTTCCTGTCATGCTTCTTGCGCTTACCTGCAGGGACTGTGTCCTGCCAGAGGAGTTGCCCAGGCTCCTCCATCAGAACCCCTCCCAATGCCAGATTTTGTGCTTGCCAGGGGGTTCTTGAGCCAGCCCTACTCAGTTCACCTCCTGTCCTAGCAGGAACAGTGGTTTTTCCTGGCTGGCTTTCACCCCATTCTGGTTCTTGTTGTTGGATGTTTCAGCCCAGCCATGGCTCGTCCATACCCACATACAGCTCACACATGGCTCAGAAGAGGAGTGAGACCCAGCCTAGTCAGTCCCACATCTACCCTGGTTCTCCATAACACCAGATGGTATTGGGATCTGAACCGGCCTGGTGCATCCAATCCCAGCCCACACTAGTGCCTCGGGTGACTACAACTGTTTCCTAGATAGAACGCAGCCCCCATTCCAGCACATACACTCCTTGGTGGGAGCCTCATCCTAGTTGTGGTGTCCCCTTACCTCCCAGTTTGGGCCTGTTCCTAGCTGTAAATCACGCACCTGCCCGTGGTTGCTCCGAGGACCAGTAGGTGCAAGCCTCAAGTTCATTTGGGATTCCCTCATTGCCAGCATTCTGTTTCCTCCATTTTGATTGAAGGGATCCCCAAAGAGACCAGAAAAGGGGTAGCCATCGAGGTTCCGGCAAATCTGGGAGCAGCTCCCCACGTGTACGTGGTAGCTACTGTCGATTGTCTTAGATTCTTAAAATTAAGCTTTACATATAATTTAAGAATATATGTATATCTATATTCTCTCTCTGCGTTATCTAGCCACGTGTTTTGCTTCTGTGTTTTTCTTTTCCTTCCTGATCAGATCTGTAGGTTTCCAGAAACTGTTCTGTTTATGAGTAACGGATTAGCAAACAACATCATTGCGCTATATTTCTTTTTGATTTCCATCCTCAAGGTTTTAAAATGAGTGGTTTAATGTTAGCACACATCAGCAATCTCAAATGTTTATTAAATGAAATAATGAACTGTGACACAATCAGTCTTAGTGTATGATCTTCTTTGCAGTCCTGGAAGTGGGTCCTTGCACCGTGCATTCTCTACACCTTTGAAAGGATCCTCCGCCTTTTGCGCTCCCGACAGGAGGTTGTGATTACCAAGGTAAAGAATACGGGCTTTTCTCTTGATGTGGAAGAGTTTTTTTCTGCTGGATTACAGACCCCACTGTCACATTTCAATGAGAAGGAAATAAAAAATAACATAGGGTCAACATACTTCAATTTCTCCAGTGTGGGACAAAAATGATGGTAAAGGTGGGGGGGTGGGGGGTCTGTCAGAGAAATGCCTAGGATGGATCTTTTTCAGAACTGTCTTTGATGTAGCTTGTGCCAGACCTAGTCCATAGCTATATTTTGTTTGGTCCACCCAATGTTCATTTTTTTTAAGTGTAAGGATGGACTTTATTAAAAAATTTTTTTTGAGGACTACAAATTACAAAGTAAAGGCAGATTATTATGTAGAAATGTAGTGAATACATTTTGCCTGTGCATAAAAACTATGCCAATGTTGATTTTAAAAGTCAAATTCATTCCCAGCATTTTACAATATGAATGAAAGTTTCTCTCTCTTCTCTCTTTTGTCTTCTCCCACTCCCAACACACACACACACACACACACACACACACACACACACACAGAGAGTCACTTCTTGCCTCCCTTGAAAAGTGAGAAACCCTTATTAACACCAAGTCAATGGTCTGGTTTTTGCAAATATTGTCAACAGCTGAGTAGCTGCTGCCCCCTTTTGGAAAAACTTGGGTTTGCAGTTCATTTTCCACAAGTTACTGACTCTACCCATGTACTTAATCTTCCTATCCCCGCCCTGGAATGAATAAGTTTGCCTACTGGGTTGTGTGTGCTTCCTTCATAGGTGGTCATGCACCCAGCCAAAGTTTTGGAATTGCAGATGAAGCAGAAGGGCTTCAGCATGGAAGTGGGGCAATATGTCTTTGTTAATTGTCCTTCAGTCTCTTTCTTCGAGTGGCATCCCTTTACTCTGACCTCTGCACCAGAGGAAGATTTCTTCTCCATTCATATCCGAGTAGCAGGGGACTGGACAGAAAAACTCATCGAGGCTTTTGAACAACAGCAGTCACCATTACCCAGGTGGGTCTTTTAGGCCATCAGAGTCCCAGACCAGGATGTAGATTGGCAGAAAAAAGAATGCAAGTTTTCACTGACCCTTAGGTGAAGGTACAATAGAAATAAACAAGCAGAGATCAGCCAAGGGAACAGCTATGTTAGAGAGGGTGTGGTGACTCACTTGCCTGTTGTCTTCTGTCTTCTGCCAGAATTGAGATAGACGGTCCCTTTGGCACAGTCAGCGAAGATGTTTTCCAGTACGAAGTGGCTGTGCTGGTTGGAGCAGGAATCGGGGTCACTCCTTTCGCTTCTATCTTGAAATCCATCTGGCACAAATTCCGGCTTGCAGACCACAAACTCAAAACCCAAAAGGTACACTTCTATATATAATGGTTATCTGGCCTCGGCCCAACTGTTCTGTTGGTGTTGTGGGCTAGCTCTTTACAATGGCTAAGGGAGTAACTCTCCCAGGAGGTAGTAGAATGAGAAATCACTTCTCTGCCATGGCATCAGTTTCTGCCGGTTTCCTGCAAGAGCAGAGGCTGATTTTTTGATTTGGAGCTTCAGATCACCCTAAACCAGATATAGTCTTGCGGGAGGGTTTTTAACCTGATGAAAAACTCAGAACATGGGATATTCCTGCTGTCTTAGGTCTGCTGCTCTGTAAACATGGATTTCCCAGATTAGTCAATAATTGTGGAACATCTACGAGAACACTTCACAAAGTCTGTGGAAAATGGAGTTGAAAGATAAGCTTAGTTTGTGCCAAATGATTAAAATCCATGCATACAGGAGGGTTTCAAAGATCTATTATGAGAAATTATGCATGTATGTCAGAATCCCTTAGCACCAAAATAGTTATGCTCATTCCTTTTTTCTAGGTCCCCTCATGTGTGTATGTATATGTGTATATATATATGGATATTATTTATATTGTAAAGGTCGTTTGACAAGGATATGTTCTCTTTGCCTATTCCAGATCTATTTCTACTGGATTTGCAGGGAGACAGGTGCCTTTGCCTGGTTCAATGACCTGCTGACATCCCTGGAACGGGAGATGGAGGAATTAGGCAAAGTGGATTTTCTAAACTACCGCCTCTTCCTCACTGGATGGGACAGCAACATTGTGAGTTTAAACAACACACTAATTTTCATGTTAACTGTCAGGATGCAAGTCATATAAAAGACAGTGCATGATGATTAGAGATAATTATTTCTTATGATATCCTACTTCCCCTCAGCATCACATCCAACCTTTTTTTAAAGATTTATTTTTATTGGAAAGGCAGATTTTTACAGAGAGAAGGAGAGATGGAGAGAATAATCTTCCATCTGTTGCTTCATTCCCCAAATGGCCTCAACAGCTGGAGCTGAGCCGATCTGAAGCCAGGAGCCAGGAGTTTCTTCCAGGTCTCCCACAAGTGCGGGTCCCAAGGCTTTGGGCCAACTTACACTGCTTTCCCAGGCCATAAGCTGGGAGATGAATGGGAAGTGGAGCAGCCGGGACATGAACCAGTGCTCATATGGAATGCTGGAACTTGCAGGCAAAGGTTTAGTCAGTTGCGCTATTGTGCTGGCCTCCTTACATCCAACTTTAAAAGAGGCCACAGAAAGAGGTAGCAATCAGGACTTGCTTTTTCTAACTTGTTATTTTTCTGACTCCAGGCCGGCCATGCTGCATTAAACTACGACAAGACCACTGACATCTTGACAGGCCTGAAACAGAAAACCTCCTTTGGGAGACCCATGTGGGACAATGAATTTTCTACGATAGCATCTGCCCATCCCAAGTAAGTATATTCTCCTCTTGTTAGTTGAGTTTACCAAGATAGAGGTTTAGGAAAGATATAATTGCATTTTGAACATTCTTGGGGAATTGAAAACTCATGAAAGAAATGCAGTGAATGTAGGCACAGGGATTGTGATGTACCAGCAGAGGTGCTCGTAGCACGTTTCATGAACTTTTTGAAGACCTCCCATATGTATGGATTGTAATAACCTGGCACAAAATAAGCTTGTTTTTTAATTCCACTTCTCTCCCCCCGCCCCACATGGGATCTCTCTGGAGCAGAAACCATTCTTACATTTTTGTTTAAAACTGAAGAAATCTTATCTGGGATCTTAGTAAAAACAAGGGTCACAGTCTTATCATTGGTGAGAGAATGCTGCCCCAGCAAGCTTTATTCAAGCAGTTCACCAAGGAAATGCTTATATAACTCAATGACAATCTTGGCATATTTATAGATAGGAAAGGGTCTGATAGAAATGAAATAAATGTAAAAAAGAGGGGAGAAGTTTAAGATGGGCTTAATAAATGATGGACAAAAGCAGATGGTGGACGGGAATTGGGAGAACTTTAAATCCTACATTGTTTGTGCGAATGTCAAACGGCACAGGATTCTTTGGCAGTTCCACAAAAAGTTTCCCTATGACCCAGCAAGTGCACTCTTCAGTATACAACCAAAATGACAACATGTGTCTATATAAAAGCTTGTCACTTCAACATACATAGCATGTAACAATTCATTCATAATATTCAAGTAGTAGAAACCCACATACTACAAGCAGATGAATGGATAAAACAAATGTAGCATATCTACATAGTACTTCTCAGTTTTATATGGCATTAAATATTGACAACACAAACAAACCTTAAAGACATTATACTCAATGAGAGAAACTAGCCACAAAAGGCCATATAGTGCATGATTTCACTTATACGAAATGTTCAGCGCATGCAAATCTATAGAACCTAGATTAGCAATTATGTAGGATCAGGAGATGGTTGGGAGGAAATGAGTGACTGCTAATGTGGATAAGATTTGTCTTGTAGAATGATGAAAATATTCTAGAATTAGTGATTACTGCACAACTTTGTGGCTATACTAAAATGTACCGATTGTACACTTTAAAAGAGTGAGCTTATGGTATGTGATTATGCCATAATTCAATTTAAAAAGGAGAGGATGAGACACAGAGCTTAGTTGAAAAGAACATCCCCCTTTTGTGTTGAGAAATTTTGAGGTGGGGTTAAGATCACAGTCAATGGCTTTCACAGCAAGTAACACGTAAGCACTTGTCTGTGAGCCACACATTTTCCCAGCTGCATGAAAACATCTATGAAAACCATGTTTTCATCCATTCTTCAAAAAGCCACCCTGAGGTAGGTGGGCACTATTTTTATATCCATTTTATAGGTGGGGAAGCTGAAATACAAAGGTTTCTTAAAGTTATATGGGTGGACAAATGTCAGAGCTTGGATTTGAATCTAACCTGACTGGATCCAGGGTCTAATACTTGACTACTAGAATACATCTTTTGACTGTGTTCTCAAGAAATGTAAGGTTGAGTGCTGACAGTAATGTGAGATCTTGGCAACATAGCTGGGGCTTGAAAATAGAAAAAATTTTAAAACTAACAGGAAATCAACCATTTTTTTTTTAAATTGGTGTTTGGAACAACAAAGACCTAAAGAGGATGTCTCTTCATTCCCACTGACACCCAACAATCTTTACTGAATTCTAGCCCTAAATATTATGTTATTTGTGCAGGTCCGCAGTGGGGGTTTTCCTATGTGGTCCTCATGGCATAGCAAAGAGCCTGCGTAAATGCTGTCACCGACATTCCAGCCTGGATCCCAGGAAGGTTCAATTCTACTTCAACCAAGAAAACTTCTGAATCACAGGAAAGAGGATGGCAATCTGCATTTCATCTCTTTCACTATCGTGGTTAGACTTGGACAGCCATTCAAAAGCCATGACAGTTCTCAAGAGCTCTGGCGGTTGAACAGTTACACAATGTAACCCCAGGTAGCTCTGTTGATTCCAGCTGTTACTATCTCTTGGTCTTTGGTTATCACCCCACCCTCCTACCCTCATAGAAGATTTCTAAGTAGGGTGACTTTTTAAATAAAAATTTATTGAATGACAAAACATAAACATAAATAAACAATGAGCATAAAATTATCAAGAACTCTAACCCCACATAATATCAACTACACATATTCTGTTACATTTAACATAATCTTATCCAGTGTGAACAGCAATTTATGCTTTAATCCTGCTTGTCAAAAACTGAAGGATTTTCTTCTTTGCTTAGTGAATGAGTCTTTTGTTATATTTCTGGGCTCTTCATTTGGGAAAGAAATTCCTGAAAGTATGTAAATTGTAATTGAAATTCTATTATAATTGAAAAGTGAGCTATCTTGTCAGCTTCCATTATTCTGCTGAAAATAACTGAGGGAAAAAAAAAAACCTTAAACTGCATCTTAGGATGACTTATTTGTTTAACACAAAGGCTCTTTATCACTGTTTTTATTAAAAGGATTTATTAATGTCTAGTTTAAAAATAAAGACTTTACAATTTCAATAGCTTTTTTTGGCTTCATCAAATGACATCAGCAAAATTTGTTCATCTTATGCTTTCTATTTCTGTCATCTATCTAACCTTAGCCTACAATTAGCACATGTGCGCTCTGGGATATTAGTAGTCACCACGAATGACTAGGAGGAAAGAAGCCTCAGGCCCTCAAAAGAAGGGAAAAAACTCTGCATTTCAGTATACCCAGAGTTCAACACACTATAGACTTTCAATAACGTACCCAGTGAATTAGCATTACAGCATCAATTTTTCTACCATCAACTGGCCAAGAATGAACAAATGATTGTTACTAATTATTCAGGAAGGATTAGTGAGATTGGTGTTTCAGTCATTAGTCTGAACACAATAAAGGCAGCCCATGGACCCATAGTAGTTAACTGTTTTATTACACCAGTAAGACACTGATAGGTGCTTCTGTAGGGATAGACTGGGATACTACTGCTGTTTCTGATTTGTTCACTTGAATCCCAGTTACCTAAATTAAGTTTAATGTGTCTTTGAGAAAACATATAATGGAACCTTGAAAATGCAGTTTCTGTTAGAGAACTATTGATCAAATAATCTCATCTTGAAGGCCTTTGAATCTGGAATGCTAGTTAGTGTTCCCTGAAATGTATGAGTTCCTAACGAGAAAGGCTTTATTCTGTTCTCAATGTCTAAATATACCAACACTTCAGTATGTTGCCAAAATTAACATATGAAGGTCCTCCTGATATTCATGGAAGTAAACACAAGAGATAATGAAAATAATAAACTCTATGCATCACTGTCATCCAAGCTGAACTGGGGATGTGTAGGATAGCCAGAAAGCTCCTCAGCTGTTTCAGCACATTTTCTTCACCAGGTTAATAAGAAATAGCTTACTCAGCACATTTCTATTGTAAATGATTTTGTATCAGAATAGAAAATCCCTCCATTTCAATGTCTATCAGGCTGATTATCTTTGCATTCTGCTGCTTGACATGTAAAGCAATATGCTATTACACTCTCTAAGTCTTCACAGGTTTTTAATACACCTGACCATAATCCTAGCCCCGTGGGAAGGATTCTGAGAATACAAATAGAATCAAAAGTAGTTCCAATAGAACTTCACTAAGGATTAAGGCAACTTATAACCTCTTGAGGTTGGCCTGATGGAGAGAAACTATGTTTCTCCTTAATGCCACTATGAGAGAGAATAGGCAGATGACCCCATGTTAGAGCACTGATTATATTCAGAAATATCTGCAAGAAAAGAAGCAAGGGCAGACCTCACAGGCAACCTGAATACTTGTTCTCTACATTTGGTCTTGAGAATAATGCAAAAGTTTCAGGGCTTTCTGTTTAAATTCCCAGAATAAATCTGGTTTATAACATAGGGCAGCAGGTTAGTGATTTCCTGAAAGATAGGATGAAACATATTTTGCTCACTTGACTTTTTTTTAAACCTCAAACATGTGATAGCTAAGTTTTTAAACTTTACAAGTTGACTGCCATACTGAAGTTACACAATGAGAATTTCAACAGTGTCCTCTATTGATACACTCAGACCAGTGCCAACACAATCTTTGTCTTAATTCTGAATTATGCATGTTCAGATCTGCTATTGACAAAAAAAATGCATTTTGATATTTTGATTTTTCTAAGCACACTGCTGTGCTAGACTCTTTGCTTCGCTGGCCTTGTAATTGTTTTATAGCTCCAAGCATGTGCTATTTTCTACCAGAAGACTTGTGAGTTTGACAAAGTTTCCAAAGGCAGAAGCCTTATTATTCTTGCTGGAAGCAAATTAAGCAAATACTAATAAATTCAAGAAAGCCTTGCTTCTGAGAAATTCTCAAGTATTATCAAGAAGAATGAATGGTTAACCTAAAGAGCAAGCGACAACACAATCTCAAATTACAATGCTGAAGGAAGGGCAGAAAACACATCTAAGGTTTTACCCTTGGTGTTGAGCTGCTTAAACCCAAAAAAGGTCATGTGTATCAATCTGCAGTGTACTAAAACGGTGTTGATAGTTTATTTCAAGTCACAGAAAAGTTACAAACTGAGACAACAAAATGGAACAGTTTTTTTTTTTTTTTCTGAGAGAAGGTGATGGAAATCCTCCACCTGGCACCAACAAGTCAGTCAAGAATTAGGATGCTGAAGTCATCTTTTTTGCAACATTTCAACAAAGTAGGGAAGTAATTTCCAGATTATGTTGCCAGGTAGCTTTGAAAACCTGAAAGAAAAAGTTGGAAGATACATATCAGAAGTGGGCACAAAGTTCTCTTCCCCAAACATCAGGAAGAAAGTTAAAAGACTTGGGGAAAGGAAGGTCATAATCAACTCAAATCATCAGGAGTTTCTAAGGTACTGTCTCCTGCTTCCTACATCCCAGAGCCATCATTGCTTGCAACAGGGTTTCTGGAGGTAGGGGGGCTGTCCTACGGGCACAGGAGGCCCAGTAACATCTCTGGTCTCTAAGACACTGAATGCCAATGGCATACCGTATCTTCTAAAGTCATGGTAACTAAAAAATGTTTCCAGACACTTCTAAATGTCCCACTTAGCACTGATCTCTGATGGTGATGGTACAGAAGTCTGTCCATGATGGCAGAGAATGATCATCACGAACCAGGTATAGGACACAGAAAGTGCCAACACTTTGGCCACAGTATGAACAAATATTAACACAAACAGTAAAATTTCACCCACATAAAATTACATGATTATACTCATACATACATGCATGTACAATTTACTGTAGGTTTAAAAAATGGTGAAGATATCCCTTGGGATGCCCACTTTCTAATATCACAGTGCATGGATTCAAGTTCCAGCTCTGATTGCAATTCCACCTCCCTGCTAATGCGCACCCTAGGAGAAAGCAGCAATGACTCAAGTGGTTGAGTACCTGCCACCCACATGGGAGACCTAGATTGAATTAACTTGGTTGCTGTGGACATTTGAAGAGTAAACCAGTGGAGGGAGGATCACTTTCTGTGTGGATGTCTCTTCACCTTTTAAATAAATTAAGAATTTTAAAAAAAATATGGCAAAAACTAAACAGGATCTGTAGTCTAACAATAAAATACCAATACCAATATTTCTTGGTTTTGTACTACATAAAATAAAAAAGGATCATACTACAGCTGTTTAGGAAGTTATTACTGGGGGCACAGCATAGCAGCCTACTAGCTAAAGTCTTAGCCTTGAACGCGCCGGAATCCCATATGGGTGCTGGTTCTAATCCAAGTGGCCCAGTTTCCCATGCAGCTCCCTGCTTGTGGCCTGGGAAAGCAGTCAAGGACGGCCCAAAGCCTTGGGACCCTGCACCTGAGTGGGAGATCTGGAAGAAGATGCTCCTGGCTCCTGGCTTTGGATGAGCTCAGCTCTGGCCGTTGTGGCCGTTTGGGGAGTGAATCAATGGATGGAAGATCTTCCTCTCTGTATCTCCACATCTCTGTATATCTGACTTTCCAATAAAAATTAAAAATAATAATCTTTTTAAAAAAGATGTTACCACTAGGTAAACGGTACATGGGGCTATTTTTCAACTTCCTTTGAGTCTATGATTATTTCAAAAGATATAAAAGCAGGAACAAATTTTTGTCTTATAATTAGTATGCAAGGTTTTAAGTTAGATATAAGCAAAAAAAGAATACCCTGAAATATTTCTATGTTCACTATCCAAAAATAGCAATTTTCTCACATTGAAGGGAATACTTTCTCTGGCATACATCAATTAGAAAACATTTCTCTGAATATAACAGATAGTCTATGCTTTTGTTACTTAAGTTTTAAAATGATTTTATTTATTTTTATTCAAAAGGCAGATTTTTTACAGAGGACAAAGAGGCTTTCCACCTGATGGTTTAATCCCCAGATAGCTACCAGGGCCATAGCTGAACTGATCCAAAACTGGGAGCCAGGAGTTAACTCAGGGTCTCCCGCATGGATGCTAGCCTCTATGCTTTTATTTATTTTTTTAAATGCTGTGTGTATTTGGAATAAAATGCTAAAGTACCAGTCAGAGCAAAAGCCTAGATGGGCATCCATCTATGATAGCTTCCCATACAGATATGATGCATATTTGAGCATAGGTGTTTTGAAGACATCACAAAGACTAAAATACCAACATACTGGGGTGGGCATTCGACCTAGTAGTTAACATGGCCATGTCCCACATCAGAGTAAGAAAGATTTAGGACTTTGCCTGGGGCTCCTGATTTCAGCTTCCTGTTAATGCAGACTCTGAGGAAGTGGTGGTGGCTCAAGTAGCTGCAATCCTAAGGGATATGCGGATTGAATTCCTGGCCAGCCATTGCAGGCATTTGGGGATCTGAATCAGCAGATGGGAGCTCTCTTGCTCCTTCTCAAATAAGTAGTTATTTTTTTCAAATAACAATCATATACTGTAACACTGCTAATTATATATACACGAGTTCCTGTTTACGTAATATGAGTTATGATAACATGCATGGGAATAATACAGATAGAGTTAAAAAGTAGACATCCAAAATAGGATATTTCAGCTGATAGAAGGGCAATGTGCATTTATAACTGTTTTAGGGGTGACAATGTGGCACTGAGAATTAAACCACTGCCTGTGATGACAGTGTCCCCCATGGGCACTAGTAACGGCTGCAATTACTCCTTCAGATATGGCTCTCTCCTAATGCACCCGGGGAGGCAGTGAAGAGAGTAACAAGTATTTGGGCCCCTGCACCTATGTGGGAGACCCAGCTGAAGCACCCAGCTTCTGGTTTTGTGGCTTGTGATGCCAGCATCCCATATAGGAGCACCTGTCCTGGTTGTTCTACTTCTGATTTAGCCCATGCTAGTGTGCATGGGAAAACAGCAGAAGACGGCCCAAGTACTTGGGCCACTGTAACTAATGCAGGGGTCGAGAATGGAGTTCTAGTTTCCTAATTTCAATCTGGCCGTTATGACCATTTGGGGAGTAAATCAGTGGATGGATGATCCCTTTCTGTCACTCTTCCTTCAAAACACAATACAATACAATAAATACAGAGTGTACAATCAAATAAAGTCAAACAACTTTTTAAAATTAAATATTTTTCTTTTTTAAAGTTATTTTTACGTGAGAGGCATATTTACAGAGAGAGAATTTCCATTTGCTCATTCATTCCCCAGATGGCTACAACAGCCACAGCTGAGCTGATCCAAAGTCAGGAGCTAGAAGCCAGAAACCCAAAGACTTGAGCCAGCTGCTTTCCCAGGCCATACACAGGGAACTGGATGGGAAGTGGAGCAGCCTGGGATTGAACTGGTGCCCACATGGGATGCCAGCACTGCCAGCTGAGGGTTAGCTTACTAAACCACTATGCTGGTCTCACAACATTTTATGAGGTAGATTATCTGGGGATCCTTTTTACCTGACTGATAAATGAGACATAGGATTCATTTCAGCAATCTTCAAGCAGATGGTGGGGCTGCTGTCGTGGTGCAACATGTTAAGCCACGGACTATAATACTGACATTCTATGTGGGAGTGCTGCTCGGCTTCTCACTCAGCTTCCTGCTAATGTGCCTGGGAAGGCGAAAGAAGAAAGTGCTTGGACTCCCGCCATTCATGTGAGAGACCTGGACTGAGTTCCTGGCTTCTGACTTGAACTTGATCCAACCCCGGCTGCTGTGGCCAACTGGGGAATGAAGTAGTAGCTGGAAAACCTCTCTGTCTCTTCCTCTCTCTCTCTCTGTCACTCTGCTTTTTAAATAGAGTAAATCTTTTTAAAAAAAATACTAAAAGCTCAAATATTTGTATTTTATTGAAATGCTGTATATTTTTCCATTTTCAAGGGACATCTGGACTCAAGCAACACAAGTGATTCTGCAATGACACACTCCAAACTACTTTTTGAAGTCTGTGATTGCAGAAGCAAGGGTTTTCTGCTCTTACATTTCTCATTTCTACATCTGATTCATTTTGTTAATCTCATCATATACTAGTTCTACCATTAGGAAATATTAAGAAAGATTGCAAGCATTCAACAACTGAACAAATGCTCTCTAGTCTTAGCCTGTCCCTCTAGATGGTGACCTACAGTCTGCAGGGAAAAGACAGTTTAGCTAAGAGAAGGGAAGGCCTCACAGAGAACAATCTTTTTGGTTAAGGTCAAGTACATATACTCAAGGTAACAAACAGAGCTGGTATGATTCGGGGGAGCCCATCCTACTGACCTTTTAAGGCGCTCCAGTGGATTTCTGGATTTGTTCCTTCAAAATTAGGATACTCTGCCTTTGCTCTGGAGGCAGCATGGCAATCTGGTCTGCAGTCAGCTGAAGAACCTGCATGATCAAAGCAGCCTGTGCAAAAGGAAAGGCGGCAGTGAGCTTGAACGATGGCCGTGAAAAAGAAAACTCCCAACACCACCAGCTTCTGTCCAAAGAGCTACCTTAGTGGAGGATGAAGCAAACTGGAAAAAAGAAGGATATTTCTGACATAGAAAACAAATAACAGTCTCCCCCTCTCCCAAAAAAAAAACCTGGTCAGAAAAGGCACAATGAAAACAACAGGTATAAGACTAGATGACTCAAAATAGACCTCTTCGTAAACTCAAAGTTCCCACGGGCCCTGCATTTCTTCAGTTTCAGATCCTGTTTTGAAAGTCTCTCCATTGTACAAGTGTTAGCCTATAAGGTATGAACTCACCACAATGATCACATGTGAAAACAGAAAAAGAAGAAAGAGGTTTGGATTTTCAGGTCCATATGGCTTATAGAAGAAAATCACTCTCAACAGATGACTCTGAAATTCAAGATAAACTGCCATGGGCAACAATATTATATGACAGTTCTAACACAACAGTAATCACCACCTCCATGAGGACTTTGAGGACCCAGAATTGCCATACAGTAACTGTGAAAAGGGGAATCAAAATAATGAATTGTGTATGTATGGTAGCCGTTAGTCACTATCGTTTACCTTCTCATGATCCTGTGGAGTGACTTGGTTCTGCCCAGGACTAAAGGCACCAGGCTGGCTTCCACCCTGCAGACTTCCTCCTTGCAACCCTGCTCCCTGCATGACTGGGACCTAAATGCAAAAAGGGAAGACATTTTTGGAACTCCTAACATCTTGAGAACTTGAACCCAGAGACGGCAGTAAGAAAAATTATGAACTCCAGATGGGTATGAATTTGAGAATGCACACTAATGATTCCGAATGTCATTTTCTATTGTTAGCAATGGTAGAAGAGAGGGGTTAGTCAGAGATTAACTAGCAAGTTAGACATACTGTTAACAAAGCTTTAGTGTCATCAATAAATATCACACGCTATGATTGCATGCCATTTAATCTAGCAAAATTTAGCCAAATAAGCACAGGAGAAGACAGAATACCACCTTGGAAAGGAGTGCTTAGTGGAAACACAACACAAGGCAACAGATATGTGTGTTGATCTACCAGGGAAGCTACATTCACAGAGTTACTGCCTAGTTCAATTTTATCCCAAAGATTCTTATCCCGTTAGGAAGGCAGAAATAATCACATGTCAGAGACAGGAATGAGATGGAAAGGCCCCTGGGGAAAAGGTTGCTATTAGTCCTACATTTGCGTGTCATAGCTTTCAACAGAAGATATTCCATGCTTCTTGCTTAATATACACCCAAAATACAAGGCTACTCCAAAACGTTTGTGGAAAAGTGGAATTAGGGCCTGAGACGGTGGCTCAATAGCTAAATTGCAAGCACCTAGATCCTATATGGGCAATGGTTTGTGTCCCAGTTATTCCATTTTCAATCCACCTCCCTGCTTGTGGCCTGGGAAAGCAGCAGGGGACAGTCCAAAGCCTTGGGACCCTGCACCCATGTGGGAGACCTGGAAGAGGCGCGCCTGGCTCCTAGTTCCTGGCTCCTGGCTTTGGATTGGCTCAGCTCTGGCCACTGCAGGCCATTTGAGGAGTGAACCAGCAGATGGAAGATCTATCTCTCTTTCTCTCTGTAAATCTGATCTGTTTTTCTAATAAAATAAGTAAATCTTTTCTTTAAAAAAAATAGTGTAATTAAAAGTAATGTTGGGATGGACCCAGCACAGTAGCCTAGTGGCTAAAGTCCTCAACTTGCATGTACCTCGATCCCATAATGGGGCCGGTTCGTGTCCAGGATACCCTACTTCCCATCTAGCTCCCTGCTTGTAGCCTGGGAAAGCAACAGAGGATGGCTCAGGGCCTTGGCACCCTGCACCCACGTGGGAGATCCAGAAGGAACTCCTGGCTCCTTGGCTTTGGACTGGCTAAGCCCTGGCCATTACAACTACTTGGGGGAATGAACCAGAGGATGGAGGATCTTTCTCTCTCTCCTCTCTGTGGATGATTTTCCAAAAAGAAAGAAAGAAGGAAAAGAAAAGAAAAGAAAAGAAAAGAAAAGAAAAGAAAAGAAAAGAAAAGAAAAGAAAGAAAGAAGTGTGGGGGCCAGCAGTGTAGTACAATGGGTTGAGCCGCTGCCTGTGAGGCCAACATCCCCTATAGGCACCATTTGAGTTCTACCCTCTACACTTCCAATTCAGCTCCCTGCTAATGTTCTCAAGAAAGTAGCAAGATGGCTCAAGTGCTTGGGTGGTCACACCTTCATGGGAAAGCCAGATGAAGCTCTGGGCTCCTGGTGAGGCCTGGCTTAGCCAAGCTGTTGGCAGTCATTTGAGGGGCGGATGTAAAGATGGAAGAACTGTGTCTTTCTCTCTATCTGTAACTCGGCCTTTCAAAAAGATACTTATAAAAAAAAAGCAGCATGCATTTTCTATTGAATTTTCTGACATACCTGCGTATGACTACTCACATAAAAGTGCAGTTAAATCATCTAAGCTCTTCAGTAAGTTGAACCCTTTGTACAACTGCTAGAACCCAGGAAAAGGCTTCTGAGTACCTAGCAGAATTGTGAGATCATTCCACAAAGAGTTTATACTCACACCCAAGCATTCATCCAGAACTTAGGTACTCTGACTAAATACAAATATTCAATGAACATGTTACTTGCTTCTCCAGCAGATTAGAAGCAGCAAAGCATAAAAGAAATGTTGCCAAACATCTATTAGGATCAGATAATATGACAGCAACGTGAAGGCAAAAGCCTGACAGTGAAACAGAGCAGAAACCAAACAGGAGACAGATTATGTTTTATACTATAGCATATATAGGAATGGAGCTATTTAATGATGATCCTGAATAATAAAAGAAATAATTTTTGTATCTTAAGACAGGAAGTAAAAATGCACTTGATAAATATTTTTTCATTAAAATAGTTCAAAGGCTTGACAGAATAGTTCTATCATCTGGAACATTCATTCACATGCATGAACTAATTTGCAAAGACAATGGGTCTTTGAAGCATTGTACAGCTTTGTACAGAGTGCTAGAATATTATCACTGTTCTCTTTAAATTAATATTGAATTCAGAGACTGCACTGAACCCTCACACTCTTAAGGATCTGAGATACCTGTAAGATTTTTTAATATTACTAACATTCTTATTTGAAATATTACAATGTGATCTAACCACTCAATAACGGCTATTTTGTTTCTAGAAGTGGATGTTCTTCTCACATAGGTGCAGGAAAGAGTGATCATACCTCATGGTTCATCTGAGGTGATCTCAGGTTTTGTTTTTGCCCAGAGCAAACTATTAACAGCACTCTAAAATATACTTCTTTCTTTGGATGGCAAGTATAATTATTGTGTGCCAACTAAAAAATAAATAAAATTCTGAATTATGGCCATCTTATTAAGTAAGAAAAAAAGAAAGGTATGAGACAATGAAAAGGGAAAAAGAACACTTGTATTTGTTAGAAAGATACACAAAAATTCTAATAAAAGCCTTTATCTACAGGACCCTGGGGGGCAGGAGGAATGCCATAGTGCAGACAGGTATAAGATAATGTGATTCTTACTAAAAATGTTTAAAAAGATCCGAAAATAAAGCTGTCTTTTGCTGTCTCCACCTCAGATCTGCTCACCTTGCTAGATGACTCTATTCATGAAAACTACATAAATCTAATGGTACTGAATAATGATTCAATGACTAGCAAAGAAACTAGAGCAAGATATGCAGAAATGGTCTTCCCATTATTATTTTCTATGTCGTTATCCACAGAATTAGCAGCAGGAATCTGGTAGAATGTAAGCGCCATGTGAACAGGGACTTTGTTCACACTGCTGTTGTCTCCACTATCTAGATCTTGTTTGGTATGCAATAGATGCTAACTAACCAATTGTTGAATGAGTGAATGCATGCAAACAAAAATTCCATTATGAAGTTACTGACTACAGAGGCACAATAAAAATCAAGGTCCATGTACACATTTTAAAAATAGTTATACATATCAGAAAAATCATGTGTTTACTTCAAGGAGTATGTGGATATATACCCCCCCACACACACACACACAAGCGTGTAAGGTAACAAGACAGCAGCAGTGGAAAAACGGTGGGTTCCATTCCTTGCCCTGTTACGTTTCAGCTATGTGAATCTGATCAAGTCACCTGATTCTTGGGCCTCGGTTTCCAAGCCTGTAAAAGGAGGGAACTGGATGACTGACATGTTCCACTCCAATCTAGCTTTGACATCGCCCTCCTCTTGCTCACACACAAATAGGGAAGACATATAAACGTGAAGATGTAAGAGACAAGTACACAGAGGAGAGAGGAAAAAGGAGAAAAGGGGCTAGAGAGAAATGAAGGCGTTAGCATGTAAAAATTCAGGGAAAATACACACGCAAACCACCTTCCCACAGCCAACGAGAGATAAGGAGAGGGGAGATGGCAACTAGAGACCATTCTAAACACACAGTTGGGGAGAACCAATGGAGAGAAGACTTCAGTTCCACAGCTTTAAAAGGGTACTCCATCAGGAAATACCTTTTCATTCCCTTGTTCACTTAGGCTGTGTGAGACAATAAGTTAATAAAACACATCTCTGAAATCTTACAGTTATCTGAATGACCACAAATAGTTCTTCATATGCTCTAACCTGGGGGTTCTCAGAGTCATTTGGGGAAGGCTTTGTAAACTACCCAAGCTGACAGCCTAATGATAGATTCTAACAAGCCTGCAGATGAGATGCAGGCAAGTCTATTTTGGAAGAAGCCTTGTATATGACACTGGTTTGTATCCCAATGAAGAGTGTCCCATAACCCCTTCATTTCAAAGAGGTCTGCTCTGAATGTAAATAGCAACTGATATTATAGGATAAAGCTGTTCTTTGGCATCACAATCCTAGTGGCCAGAAAAACCATTATCCTAAGGAACACAGAAAATAAAGGGAGATCCTTCCATCTCTAGTAATCTCAGAAAGAGTTCAAGTCACAACACAGTAACAGACTCAACAATCAATTCCTGAATACAGCAAGATTCCACACAACTGCTAGAAATGAACATTACACATACCTGTCTACCTCCCTGAGGGCCAACTGCCATATTCATTGGATTGGGACCTTGGATTCCACCAGGTAGAGGTCCTCTAGGGCCAGGCACTGGGCCTCTGGGATCCATGCCTCTGGGCTCCATCCCTCTGACTTCCATGGCACGGGCCTCCATGGCACGGGCCTCCATAGCGCGAGCCTCCATGGCACGAGCCTCCATAGCACGGGCTTCCATTGCTCTGGCATCTAATCCTCTTGCCTCCATGGCTCGAGCCTCCATACTTCGTGCATCCATTCCTCGTGGATCTCGTCCACCTGGAAATAAATTTGTAAGACAACTTCTGTGGAGCTACTCACTTATATTACAAGAACTAGCAAGGTAAGAGACATAGCAATCTATTTTTGCTGCATTTCCCCTCAGCTGTGAGACTGTCTCTCAGTTTCTCAGATTTGTACATAAGCATTAAAGATGCTTGATGACCCTTACAGCTCCCTCCCTGTCCCAGCATTGTCTCTCTCTCCCAGTTTACAGTCAAAGACAGCTAAGCTCACTATCAACTTAAGACTACCGATTACTTTTGAGATGAGGTCTCTCCTTACCTCTGCCATCCAATGGTGGACCCCTCTGATCTAGCATAGGTCCTCTTGGCTCGGCCATTAGAGGTCTAGGCTCAGCTAGAGGCCCTCCCCTCATCTCATGTGGGGGTGGTCCACGGCTTTCATGGCCAGGGACATGGTGCATGGGTGGACCCTGATGAGGTGGTCCCAGGTAACCTCTAGAGATGAAAAGAAATATTATATAGAAGCTATAGAGATATGTATCTATTTATTACAGAATTTGATAATTGGTAGCACTCATAATTAGGGAAGAATTAATGGACAGTCATTATATGAAAAGAAACACGGGTTCTGGATTCAGAACGCATGGGTTCAAAACTAGCTCCCATCATTTGCTAGCTGTGTGATCTTAGGCACACTTGCTTAACTTCTCTAGGCTCCCAGTTTCTGACCTATAAAACAGGACTAATATTAACCAGCTTTTAGAAAGGTCATTCTGTGGGTTTGAGATAATTAAAGAAAAGTCCTCCAAGCAAAGTCAAAGATATAATCCATGTTTAATGTAAGCTATTGCTATTGATATTGTTATCACCAACACATTTTCCCTGTCTAGATATGAATACTAGGATTTCCAACTTCTGAAAATATATAGTAGCCATGGTTAGTTGGAAAGGATGTCTGCCTTAAGAGAAGTGCTTGGTGTTAGACAGTGACCATGAATTTTATCTTTTGAAGTAGGCAACTGTTACAACTTGTACAGAAAGACTGTTCTCAAGACAAAGGAAAATCCTGATTTTCCAACTGTTTCCTTCTGTGTTTGTACTTACCTAGGCTCTACGTCTCCAGTGACAGAAAGTAAAGTGCCTCCTCGTGGGTCATTCGGAGCATCTCCCAAAAGACCTCGAGGAGTTGGAACATTGGCAGGCAAAGATCCTCGCTGCAGAGCTGCTCTGGGGTCTTGCATCGGCACTGACAGGGAAACAAATGGAGAGTTACTGCTGTGAAGGACACATAAAGAAACCAGAGGTGACTCTATACGCCACTGACAATGTAATTCAGACACCTTAGACCGGGGGACAACGCACCACAGCAGAATCCTCTTGTAGCTCAAGAACAGAAGTAGAGTGTTGGCAGAATCTGTGACATGTCAGAAGTATGGATGGAATTATATAGAGAGCAAACTGGGGAACAACCTGCCAAGGTCAAGCACTGCAACCTGAAGAACCTTAGGTTCCTGTGTTTCCTTCTCATCAGTCTTAGTTCAAGCATCACAGTTACAAATGAGAGGTAGGGTCTTGGCATAAGCAAATACTGCTATGGTTCTACAAGAATCTGCTGTCTCCTCAACCTGTTGTTGTTCCACCCAAGCCTCCTGACACCAGGAGGGAGGGAGTACAGCCGTGGACAGACACCAATATCATCCATGGTCCCTGCTGTAGGTGAAAAGGTCAATCTTAAGCTTGTGACCACAGTAGGAAAAAATACATCCCAACCCCCCCACCCCAAACACTACTCTTTTGAGTTCTGAATGCAAGAATGACTGCCAGACAACTCTTTTTATCTCACAGTCCCACCCTGAACACCACAAGCAAAAGGAAACCCGCAGATACAATGGGTACCTTGAACTCGCTCAATTGATGCAGGCCCGGTGGGTCCCACGGGCGAGTGCTGTAGGGTTCCTAGGTGAGCAGTAAGTTCAAAAGGAGAAAAAGTAGATACTTAAAACAGCTTGCACTCAGACACACACACACACATGGAAACTGGAGATGTATACGAGGAAGTTAACAAGCCAAGGGTCCATGAGCTTCCCACCAGCTACAAAATCTTCCTAAAGCACACAAGCTTTATTGGGTACCCGAAAGTGTCCCACTTTTCACCACACAGCTTCCTAAAGGGAAACATGCAGGACTGTACTTATCTGGCAGGAATAACCAGCCATTCTCCATTTTTACCCCTACAACCACGTCTTCCCCTTAATGTCCTGATGATGCTATTAAAACACGCACACACATACACACAAAATATACAAAGGGTACTTTGAATGTCTAGTTAAAGAAAGAAAAAATGAATATATATTCAGAAGTAAAACATGAAAAAAATTACACTGAATCTGGAAGCGAGATTTATTCTGGAGAGAGCGTAAAAATTCATTATCCAAAAAGTATTGAAATGGGAAATGTATGAACTGATTTTCAGATGATATTACTCCACAAGTACTTTGCCATAACCATTGTTTTCTTAACACATAGCATGACCACAGCAAACAAAAAAGTAATGTGGTAAAGGCACCTGCAATATACAAAGATGGTTAGAAAGCAAGAAGTATGTTCTCAAGTCCCTCATTGTCTCTTTTCACCATTTTACATGCAGAAAAGAAACATGAGATTACAGAAAAGGAAGAGAAATTGGGTGCAAATGAAAAGATGTTATTCTTCTGCTAGGTACTGAAGGAAATCATAAAAGAAATTTCACCATACTTCTGTCTCTTCATGAAGACACCCTTCACATACCTTCACCATATGGATAATTTTCCTTTGTTAATTTTAGACCAGAAAAGTGAGCTACGGCAGGAACAAAAGATGTCTTCTGGAAATATGTGTTATACACTACAGTTTCATTGACGAATGGCTAGCTTGGGAAGACACAGAAGCATGACCGAAGCCTTAATTCTTTCTTGCTACTACAAAAACACTCTGGGGTACACAGACAACCGTTTGTTAGCGGGGATGGCCCACAGCAGAAAAGCACAGGATGCTTAGAGAAAACACAAGGTATTTGGCCAGGAGTTTGTTCTGCTGTCAGACAACAACAAATTATGGACCGATATCTTTTTCAAAAAAATTGAAATTATCCATTTTTACTTGAAAGTCAGAATTATAATGTGGGGAGAGAAATACAAACATAGAGAAAGATTTCTTTCGTCCACTTGATCACTCCTCAATTGCTCGTGGTGGCCAGAGCTGAGTTGCTTCCAAGCTGGGAGCCAGGAGATTCTTCTAGGTCTCCTACAGAGGTGCAGGGTCCCAAGGAGCTACCCTATGCTGTTTTCCCAGGCCATAAGCAGGCAACTGCATTAGAAGTGGAGCAGCCTGGACTCAAACTGTCACCCACACGGGATACTGGCACCACAGGCAGAGGATTAGCTTGCTAAGCCACTGCACTGGCCCAAGGCCTATATATTAATATTTTGCTGTTAAACCGGGTTTCACTTGCAGGATATATACTAGGATTAAAAAAAAAAAACCTTAAGCTTCTACATGCTTATCCAAAGAAGTCTTTTCTCGGTACAGTGACCCAATGCATAGAAGCAGAAGACACTGAAGAACATTTTGGGCTGGTGCAATGGCCTGGTGGCTAAAGCAGTAGAGGATGGCCCAGGGTCTTGGACCCTGCACCATGTGGGAGACCCAGAAGAAGCTCCTGGCTCCTGGCTTCAGATCAGCTCAGCTCTCGCCATTTGCAGCCACTTGGGAAGTGAACCAGAGGATGGAAGATTTTTCTCTGTTTGCTTCTCTCTGTAAATCTGCCTTTCAATAAAAATAAATAAATCTCAAAAAAAAAGAAATTAATATGAGGCAATGTGGGGATTGTGTTGTGGTATAGCCTGTTAAGCTGCTCACTGTAATGCTGGCATCCCATATGTAATCCTGTTTGTGTCATAGCTGACCTGCTTCTTATTCAGCTCCCTGCTAGTGACCTGGCAAAAGCAGCAGAAGATGGCCCATACACTGGACCCCTGCCACCCATGTGGGAGACCTGCAAGAAGCTCCTGGCTCATACCTTCAGCCTGGCCAACTCTGGCTGCTACGGCCATCTGGCCATGAAGCAGTGGATGAAAGATCTTTCTGTAATTCTGACTTTCAAAATAAACAAATGAATATTAAAACATAAGAGGCAATGTGATGTGACAGGGTAACTACTGGTTTTGAAATCAAAGATCTCTGTATTTTAACTCTGCCACCTTCTACCTGGAAGAGAGAATGAGCGCACCAACACCAGTCCATATCACCTGAGATTTCAGGACTGACTGACCTTGTTCCCCTGAGCAAGTAACTTCCAACTCTGAGCTTCCATCTTTTTGCCTGCAAAGCTGATGTGCTGCCACCTAACTCTCAAGGTTGTTACTGCAAACTGCAGTGTGACACAGTGTGCAGCAGATGCTCCTTTTCTCTCCTTCTCTCTTCCTGATGCTGTTTTCAAACCTCTGTATTTTTTTTTTCAACACAGATAAATGATGTGGAGATTTGGGACGGTTGCTGCCCCTGCTGTCTATATTACTGCCACAATATAAGACACTTAAAGGACTGACAGACTGTTGGCATACCCAAGCCATAATAAATGCTCATAACCACAATTTCTCAATTAACAGACAGTCACAGAGGGACATGTAAGTGGAGTCATTAGGCTATCAGGAAACAGGAGCTCCGCTTGCTTCATCATCTAATCTTGTAGAGCAGAGTTCTAAATCACTAGGTGGAAAGTCTAGCTCAGCACTATCCAACAGAACTTTCTGTGATGAGAGATACAAGTTCTATAACTGCTATGTCCAATAGGGCACATGGATTGAAAAACTGACTTATTTAATTTATGAACTGAGTTTAAATTTTACTGAGTTTCAATTAACTTTATATTTATTTAAACAGTCACTGGTAGTATATTACACAGTGCAGATATGGAACATTAACAAGCCCAGTCCAATCTGACACTAATATGTGTTTACCTTGTCCTCGTTCCATGGCCACCGGTCCACCTCCTGGCATCCCAACCTGGGTCTGCATTCCCCCTAGAAGATAAAGGGTGGAAAGAAAAATCAATTAGGACAGTAGTTTTTACATTGGCAGCATAGGCTGAAAGTACCTTACTGTTATGTTTTCTTCTATAGTAGAGCTGTACCTGGATTTTCATCTATTACACATTTTTAAAATTTTAGTTACTTACTCATTTTTAAACAATATTTATTTATTTTTATTGGAGAGGCAGGTCTGAATTACAGAGAGAAGGAGAAACAGAAAGATCTTTAGCCTGCTGGTTTATTCCCTTAGTGGCCACAATGGTCGCAGCTGAGCCGAACCAAACGAGGAGCCAGGGGCACTGATTTAAAATTTAAAATTTAATAAGTTTGGGCCCCGCACAGTAGCCTAGTGACTAAGTCTTCGCCTTGTATGTGCCAGGATCTCATATGGGCACCAGTTCATGTCCTGGCTGCTCCACTTCACATCCAGCTCCCTGTTTGTGGCCTGGGGAAGCAGTAAAGGATGACCCAAAGCCTTGGGACCCTGCACCTGCGTGGGAGACCCAGAAGAAGCTCCTGGCTCCTGGCTTCAGATAAGTTCAGCTCCGGACATCGTGGCCGCTTGGGGAGTACACCGATGGATGAAAATCTTTCTGTCTCTCGTTCTTTCTGTAAAATCTGACTTTCCAATAAAAATAAATAAAATCTTAAAAAAAGTCCTTATCTTGCCACAACACTCTGTTCTGTTCTACTCATTCTATTCACATCAATTACCAAAAGCAACAAAAAGATAAGATCTGAGGGAAGAGCAGAAGACATTTAGGGTATAATTTCTCACATTATACATTATCCTATAACAGTACTTTTATTTGTATGGGCTAAATTCCCAGGAGTACAATTGGGGGGTTAAACTGTATGGGAATATTCAATGCTAGCTGATTTCATTAGAACTGAAAAGCTTCTTATTTTCTTTTTTCTTTTACAAGATTTATTTTTTTTTAAAGATTTTTTATTATTATTGGAAAGCCGGATATACAGAGAGGAGGAGAAACAGAGAGGAAGATTTTCCATCCGATGTTTCACTCCCCAAGTGAGCCGCAATGGGCCAGTACGCGCCAATCCGATGCCGGGAACCAGGAACCTCTTCCAGGTCTCCCACGCGGGTGCAGGGTCCCAAAGCATTGGGCCGTCCTTGACTGCTTTCCCAGGCCACAAGCAGGGAGCTGGATGGGAAGTGGAGCTGCCGGGATTAGAACCGGCGCCCATATGGGATCCCGGGGCTTTCAAGGCAAGGACTTTAGCCGCTAGGCCATGCCGCCGGGCCCTCAAGATTTATTTTTATAGGGAAGGCAGATTTACAGAGGAAGGAGATCCAGACCCTCCACCCACTGGTTCACTCCTTAAGTGGCCACAACACCCGGAGCTGAGCTCGTCTGAAGCCAGGAGGCAGGAGCTTCTTCCAGGTCTGCGACACTAGAGCAGGGTCCCAAGGCTTTGGGCTGTCCTCTACTGCTTTCCCAGTCCACAAGCACAGAGCTGGGTGGGAAGTGGAGCATCTAGGACACGCACCTGTGGCCATAGAGGATGTGGCCCTAGGAAGTGAAGTGTGAACCAATTAATCATCCTACTGGGTCCAAAACTTCTTTTTCATCAGTAATGTGTGAATATTACTTCCTGCATCAATACTGTTATGTCACATTATTATTATTATTATTAAAGATATATTTATCTTTCCAGGAAAGTGAGATTTACAGAGAAAGAGAAACAGAGAGAAAGATCTTCCATCTGCTAGTTCACATCCCAAGTAGCTGCAATGGCCAGAGCTAAGCCAATCTAAAGCCAGGAGCCAGGAGCTTCTTCCAGGTCTCCCAAGCGGGGATAAGGTCCCAAGGGTTTGGGCCATCCTTGATTGCTTTCCTAGGCTACAATCAGGGAGCTAGATGGTAAGTGGAGCAGCTGGGATACGAACCAGAGCTCATATGAAATCCTGGCTCATGCAAGACAAAGACTTAGCCATTAGGATCTCACTGGATCCTTGTTACCTCACTTTAAAAAAATCTATTACTTTGATGGGTTTGGGTAAAGTGAGATCTGTTATTTAATTTGTAATCCCCTAACTGTAAATGAATTTGTTGTGGTAGGTTATTTGGACTCATTCTTTCATGAAGTATCTATTCATTTTCTTTGACCACTTTTGTTCTGAGGCTCTCTCTCCTCAACTATGGAATAGCTCCGTATCTGAAAAAAAAAAAAAATCTTAGTTAAGTGTTATTTTAGAAGGGCAAATGTTACAAATTCATGAAAAATCATTTGAAAGTTTAACTACTTAAACTTCTCTTATAGTTTCAATTTTTATCCTTATTGATTTCCTTGTCCTGATACCTTCTGGTTCATTATTTTTCTAATTCTTTAAACCTAGTACATAGAGTTCTTCTGTATTTTATTAATATAGGTATTTAAAGGTATCCGTTTTCCCTTAAGTACTGCCTTCCTTATTTCTCACACTTTAAAAAAAAATATGTATTTATGTGGAAGGCAGATTAAAAGAGAAAAGAGAGAGAGATCAATCTTCCATCTTTTGTTCACTTGCCAAATGGCTTCAACAGCCAGGTCTAGGACAGGGTGAAACCAGTGGCAGGAGCTACATTTGAGCTGCCCACATGAGTGGCACTTGGACATCTCCCATTGCCTTTTCAGGCACATCAGAAGAGGAAGCAGAGCAGCCAGGAATTGAACTGGCAGTAGGATATGTGGATGTTAACATCACAAGCAGTGTCTTAACCCACTCTACCACATGCCGGCCTCACTCACACTTTTTGTCTCTCACACACACACGGTTCTTGCCATCTTTCAGGAAATTCATAATTTTTGAAATTTTCTCTTTAATTCAAGGATTACTGACAGTATGTCCCTTATTCTTCCAAGAAAGGATTATTTTAGTCACATTTCAATATCTTTACCTTTATTGGCTTATAATTAAAGAATGTGTTCTGCAAAACTGTCTTTTCTTCTGAATTTGCTAAGATTTTATTTTATGGCTAAGGATGTAGTCTTGCCCACTAGCGCATTATTCAAAATGTCACCCACCAATGGTGCTGATCTACACACCGTGTGCTAACAGCTTACGACAAGCTAAGGACAGAAATGGAGAGCAGGCACACAGAAACCTTTATAGCACTCTCACACTGCTGTGACATTCAAGTATGTGACCACTGCATGTGTCTCACTGAACAAGATATGGACCAATCTAAGTACTTTTTAACACCTGTAACAACCTGTACACTATTATGGCTTGCATACATGTAATATAAAAGGACAACATTTTAAGGTAACCTAGACACTTCTAACTCAAAACCGTATAAAAGTCTGAGCCAATTTTTCTTTTAGAGATTTAGAACTCAATCAGGATAATATGGATAATGAAAAATCTGATTTACTGAAAATTTCTTTAAAAATCCATCTCCTGGGGCTCAATGTGGTAGCTCAGCAGCTAAAGTCCTTGCCTTGAACAAGCCAGGATTCTATATGGTCCCCAGTTCTAATCCCAGCAGCCCAGCTTCGCATCCAGCTCCCTGCTTGTGGCCTGGGAAAGCAGTGGAGGATGGCCCAAAGCCCTGGGACCCTGCCCCCGCGTGGGAAATATGGAAGAAGCTCCCGGAACCTTGTTTCAGATCTGCTCAGCTCTGGCCATTGTGGTCTCTTGGGCAGTGAATCAGCAGACAGAAGATCTTCCTGTTTCTCCTTTTCTCCGTAAATCTGACTTTGCAATAAAAATAAATAAATCTTTAAAAAAATCCACCCCTGGGGCCTGGTGCAGTAGTCTAGTGGCTAAATCTTTGTCTTGCATGCCCAGGATCCCATATGGATGCCGATTCGCATCCCATCTGTTCTACTTCCTATCCAGCTCCCTGCTTATGGACTGGGAAGGAGAGGAGGATGGACCATGGTTTTGGGACCCTGCACCTAAGTTGCAGACCCGGAAGAGGTTCTTGGCTCCTGGCTTCAGATTGGCTCAGCTCCAACCGTTGTGGTTACTTGGGGAGTGAGCCAGCAGATGGAGGATCTTTCTCTTTGTATGTCCTTCTCTCTGTATATCTTCCTAATAAAAGTAAATAAAATCTTAAAAAAAAATCCAATCCCTGCCAACTTAGCTGTGTGGACCGATTTCTTTACAAAACAGTCATCTAAATCGTTCTCATGAGCAGCGCTATGGTCAATCTAACTCATATTAGGGAAATAAACACAAAGAAATTTGTTGTATAAAAAACTTTAAATGTTGATAATACATCTTAGAGTCACAAAGGTATTCATATAAAAAACTGTTATTTTTCTCAGCGTTTTTAGGTACAATGAGATGTTAACCGGGGTCAGCATTGTAGTGCATTGGGATAAGCAATCATTCACAATACCACTGTTCCATATCAGAGCACTGAATTGAATCCCAGATGTTCTCTTCTGATCCAGTTCCCTGCTAACATGCCTGAGAAGGCAGGAGAAGACAGACCAATCACTTGGGCCCCTGCTGCCCACGTGCGAAATGTGGCTGGAGTTTCTGGCTCCTCGTTGTGGCCTGGCCCAGCCCTGACTGTTGCAAACATTTGGGGAGTGAATCAGCCAATAGAAGACCTTTCTGTCTCTCCATCACTGTGGCAACTAAATAAAATCTTTTTAAAAAGAAAAATTAACTGCAAAAGCAATATTCTTAATTACCTATCTATATACTTTCAATGAGCAGAGTTTTTAAACTGCCTTTTTGTTATTGCTGTTCTGATTATATTTATTAAAACATAGTTTTAGGCCCGATAAACACAGTAACAGATGTGACTATGTATTTTGTGTTTGTCTTTTTTATGAGCTTTTTAACCTGATCTAAAAGTCTCTAGCTTTTGATTGGAGAATTCAGTCCATTCACAGCTACCCAATAACAATTTTTTTTTTGGTACAATAACTTTAAAAATCATGAAATTTTAAAACATGCACATTCCATGGCTTTCAAATATACTCTCCTGTATTCATTTTATAATCAATATCCTATTACCACAAAATAATCAGGCTTTACTGCAGCAGCTATGATGACAAAACTAGCGAAGTACAGAAATGGTAAAAGACTCTAAATGAAAGTTACCTCCAGGAGCTAAGGGACCAGGGCCAGGTCCTGTGACAGCAGCCGGCATCTGCCCTGGTGCTGGAACACCACCTTGCATAGTGGCTTGCATAAGAGGAGGTGCACCATTGACATGCATTCCACCCTGACCAAGACAAAAAGCATAGTATGTAGTTGCTTTCATGGAGACTTAACACACTAAGTCTGTCTTAAAGCTTCATCAAATTGACAATCCTAAGTATATTATCAAGTGTTCTTTTGGTATAGAATGTCTTACGGGACGTTAAATCTATCACACACTCTGAATTTCAAAGAAGCAAGTTGCAGTACTTATCACGAGCATGTTTATACGAAACACAGTTAAGATTCAGCATATTCTAAGAACTGAGACAGATAAGCCTTATCTCTGTGGCAAGGCAGCATAGAGCATAGAAGTTGTCAACTTTATAACTGGGGCCAGGCATTAAGAGCATTAACAACAACAAAGAATGCCCCAAACTCAAGACACAACCACTGGCCATCTGTTTTTCAGATGAAAAGTGGCTTTTAAAACTTTCATCAATTTTCCCTCACTCCTGTCCTCACATATAATTCTAGTCTGGGAGGGGAGAAATGTCAGATTTTTTTTTTTTTAAAGATTTAGAGTGACAGACAAACACAATGGGACAGAGAGACTGATCTATCTCCCATCTGCTGGTTTACTCTCCAAATGCCTGCGATATCTGGGACTGGGCCAGGCCAAAGCCAGAAGCCTGGAGTTCCATCTAAATCTCCCCTGAGGGTGGTGGAAGCCCAGGAACTTGGATCATCTGCTGTTCTTTCCCAGGAACCATCAGCAAGGAGCTAGACTAGAAGCTCAGCAGCTGAGACTTGAAGCAGTGCCCATATGGGATGTCAGCATCACAGGATGAGGCCCATCCCTCTCTCACAATATGAGTGCTGGAATGTTTTACATTCTAATCTTACTTTAAAAGATCCTTGGAGGGAAAACAAGGTTCCTTGGAGGAAAGGGAAATGTTATCTTTTTATCTTCTGTATTCCTTGGGAAACTGAGAACTATCTTTGAAAAGCAGAGTCCAATAAATAAAAAACTAAGCCATAAAAAAAATCACACATACACTTGGAAAACACAAACAAAACTGAAACAGAAAGGAGGAAGCCATACATAGAGATGGGTAAGAGAAAATAGGCTATGAGGTCAAATCAAACTAGGTTCAGATGCTAGACTTGCCATTTACAATTGTGTTAATTTTGGACCAGCTACTTTCTTTTAATTTAATCTTGCCTTTCTTTAGGGAAAGTATTTCTTGAAAGCAGAGGCTGGTAAACTATGGTCCAAGGGCCAAAATTATTTCGTATTATAAGCATCATCTTACTGGAACACAACCACACACACTTTAGGTATTATTTATGACTGATTTTACAGTAGTATGGTAGGGTAGTTGTGACAGAGATCCTGATGACCTGCAAAGCCAAAATTATTTACTATCTTGGAATTTACAGAAAATGTTTGCTGACCTCTGCCCTGTACATCTGTACAATCCATCCATCTTGTTTAGTTCTGCCACCCTAATAGGTAAAAAAATGGTAGATTATAGTTTATATTTATCTTGAGTTTGAATACTTTTTCATACATTTATATATTCTACTTTTGTAAACTGCTTACATTCACTGCCCAATTACTACTGGGTTATTGGTGATTTCGTAACTAATTTATAAAAGGCTTTTTTTTTAATTATGAAAAATTACAGTTTTAAATCATTAGAAAATAATACCCAACTTAGAAAAAAAAATAAGTCCAAAATCTTCCATATGATTTTTCCAAATTGCATGTTGAATCCTCTTCTTGAACACTAGACATTTTTTACATACTTAACAATTTTTAAACTTTGTGAGAGGGAGGGAGAGAAGGGGGTGACCACTTATACTCCCATGTGTTGGTTCACTCCCCAGTTGTCTACTGGGCCTAAGGCCAAAGATGGGAGCTGGGAACTCAATCTAGGTCTCCCACATAAGTATCAGGGACTCAATCACCTGAGACAGGTGCACTACCTCCCAGATTCTGCATTAGCAGAAAGCTGGAGAAGGGAGCTAGAGCCAGGGATTAAACCCAGGCACTCCAACATAGAATGCAGGCATCACAAACAGTGGCTTAATCACTATGTCAGAGGGTTGCACCTGATGTTTATAAGCTTTTTATATGAATCATTACATATTGAATATATTTTTTGTTAACTTACTCAACATACCTTCAGGATTTATTTCTGTAGACTGATGCAGAAACACAGTATAACACATTTTGGGAAATTTTTCACTGCTTCACTTCCACATGGTACTGTTTTTAACCTATCTAAGTTGATGCCTCACGTCTTAGTCCATCTTACTGCTTTAGAGAATTACGGTTCTGAAAGTCATCCATACTGACAGATGTAGTTTAACTGTTGCATAGTAGTTCATTGGGTGAATAAGTTTTCTCTATTCTCCAAGAATGCACATTTAGGAAGTATTCATTTAAAAAAAAAAAATCCATTATTTTTGTTTGAAAGGCAGATTTACACAGAGAAAGAGAGACAGAGATACTTTCATCTGCTGGTTCACTCCCCAAGTGGCTACAATGACTGGAGTTGAGCTGATTCAAAGCCAGGAGCCAGGAACTTCTTCCAGGTCTCCCATGTGGGTGCAGGGTCCCAAGGACTTGATCTGGACCATCTTACATTGCTTTCCCAGGTCATAAGCAGGGAGTTGGATTGAAAGTGGAATAGCTGAGACATGAACCAGCATTGATATAGGATGCTGCTGCAATAGGGCAGATCAGCATGTTGTGCCACCATGCTGGCCCAAGAATATTTCCAATTTTTTTGCTATTATAATACGGCAATAAATAATTTTAAACATCATTACAGCTCTTTATTAATCAGCCTTTTATCCCTCTTATGTGTGGTAAATAGTTTTTTCCTAATTTATCATTTGTCTTTGGTTTTCCTCTGTTCACATCTTTAGGGTTTTGTCATGTTTGGGAAGCGAATTTTTATTTCCATTGATAATAAAGAAAATAAAGGTGCAACCTCAGGACTGGTGTTGTGGCACAGCGGCTTAAGAGGTCACCTGCAACACCAGCATCCCATCTTAATCCTGGCTGCTCTACTTCTGTTGTAGCTCCCTGTTAATGCACCTGGGAAAGCAATGGAAGATGGCCCAGACTCTTGGGCCCTTGTCCCCAGGAGGGAGACCTGGTTGGAGCTCTAGGCTCCTGGCTTTGTTGTGGTAATTTGGGGAGTGAACCAGCAGATGGAAGAATAATCTCTCTCTTTTTTTTCTCTGTATCTTTGCCAGGCAAACAAATAAATAAATATTAAACAAAAAATTAAGAACGTTAACCTCGTTTAAACACTGTGAAGACAAATATGATAATGTACATGGAATAATGAAGGACCAACCACAGTATATGCATATCTGGTATACATACAAAATTAACTTGTAAGAAAATATAAAAAAAAAATCTCTATTTCACAGAACTAAAACTGAATCTTTATTGATTCAGATGCTGTTAATTTCTGAAACCTGAAAATTACCAACTATCATCTCAATTTCCTGACCATTCTTTTTCAAGACTTTCTCCTAAAAAATACATGATATTCTCAGACAAAAGAAATATGAAGGAATAAGTCCTACCAAAGCCTGGGCCTGAGGAGCCTGAGGATTCTGCTGGTTCATTGGCACACCGGGTGCTGAGCCAGGCCCAGCAGCATGGACTGGCTGGGGGTTGCCTGTAATCAGTGTTGGAATATTTGTTTGGCGATGCAGAATTTTCTAAAAAGTGAAAAGAAAACCCTGTGAGCTGTCTTGTTGAACAACACAATAATGCAGTTCCTATCCCACTCAAGGCACGTCGTCCCACTGCCATAGAAGAAACAGAAGCACTCACCAGGGCAATCTCTGGATCAACAATTCTCATCACCACCTGTGCCTGCAGCAGAGCATAAGCCAGCTGAGGGTTCTGAAGCAGCATGTTCCGTGCTTCCTGAGGACTATTCTGGACACAGAGCTGAGAAGAGAAGCAAATCCCATTATCAGGTTCCGTGTTTATTACCTGGAAACGGAGAGTGATCTAGAACTTTCCCATCTGAGAAAGGTAATACTCAAGAGGCTGCTTCAGCCATCAGATTTTTTTTTTAACATGGTACACAAAGTCTGGGTCATGGAAGTCAGAAGGAAAAGGCATTTTAAATCTAGTGACAAGGTCATTTAGGAAAAAAGCCACATTTAAATATCTGTATCTGATATCCATGGGTCATAAAAACCCAGCTGTCTGAACAGATGCATTTGTACATATAAAAATGGAAAGTTTTTGCACAAAATAAATATGCTGTGTACACATGGACTACTGAATGTGCTAGAAACACTGGTATTCAGACACAATTTCTGTTTAAGTTCTGTTTATTAACTCATAAATTTACTTCTTGAAAATCTAACGTAATCTGCTTTATCCTTAACCTAATGCCTCCTCCCACCTTCATTTGTTTCATCAGCTCAAACATCTGCTCTGGTGGAAGACTGGCAACTGCTTTGCTAATTGACTCAGGGGCATCCTCGGGACTGATGGTCTCTCCGTAAGGTGACTCAATGACTGGGGCACCAGTGCCAAGGCCTGATTGGGAAAAAAAAAAAGGTAGAAATTAGGGGGACAAATAAAAAGCTAAGTCATTGCAAGTATCTATTTCCCAGGATTGCTGTATGGGTCGGCTGATAACCTCACATTCTTTGAAGGTCTGAAAATCTGGTTTCCATGGAGGAAACTCAGAGGATAGTTAATGTTGTCAAAGGAAAGCTGGGAGCATAATCACACAGACAAAAACTAGAGAGCAATTTGTATTGACTTCTCAAGTTAGTTCAGAAGCAAAAAGTGTTAACAGAAAAAGATGCTAATTTCAAAACAAAACTCCCGGGTCTATTACTATCACATTTTTAGCACTACTAGTGGCCTGGTGAACCCAAATTCATCTTTAATTGGAACTTTATTCCACTTTGTGTTCTCAAAAGACACACATTTCCCTAACTCAGGCACCTTGATTAAAAAGTGGCATGGGTAAGCATGTCAAGATATGCTAAAACATATAGCAAACAGAACACTTTAATTATCACATTAATCATAATTGATATTGTATACAACTTGGGTTTACACTTACTCTTCAGCTCTTCTTTGTTCTTTTCACTGGCCGCATTGTCTACTCGAAGCGCTCTTCCACTGAACTCACGCCCATTCAGGTTCCGCATGGCACTAAGTGCTGTCTCTTGGTCTTGATATTCACAGAAGCCATAACCCTTTGGTTTTCCTGTCTCCCTATCATATACCAATCTAGAGAGCAGAACCAGAACAAATGGTACAGGTACATACACATATACACACACAGCATTCCTGCTAACACTGCCACATTCTAATTTGGCCCAGTATAACATAACCTTATATCAGCCTCACTGAAATATTGAAGAGGCTAGCATTTGTGTGCAGTGGGTAAAGCTGCCACCTGCAGGGACAGCATCCCATGGGATACCACTTTGAGTCCCAGCTGCCTCACTTCCCAAAGTTCCCTGTTAATGTACTTGGGAATGCAGCAGCAGATGGCCCATGTGCTTGGTCCCCTGCACCCACATGGGAGACCTAGATGAAGCTCCTGCTCCTGGCTTCAACCCGGCCAAATCCTAGCTGTTGTAATCATTTGAAGAGTGAACTAGGGGATGGAAGATCTCTCTTTCTCATTGCCTCTGCATCACTGAGTCAAATGAATAAAGGAAAAAGTCCTTTATTTATTCATTTGAAACATAGGGTGATAGGAAGAGATTGCCCATCTACTGGTTTACTTTACAAACAGCTTCAAGTTAGGTGTGAGCCAAACAGAAGCCAAAAATTCCATCCTGGGTGGCAGAGGCCACCTTCCACTGCCTTCTCAGACACATTAGCAGAAAGCAAGTAGGGAAGCAGAGCAGTCAGAACTCAAACCAGTACTCTGACATGGATGACAATATTGTAAGCAGTGGCATAATCAGTTGCACCATAATATTGGCCCCCTTTTAAAACATTTTTAAGGAAAAAATAAAATACCTTTTAGGTAAGAATGAATGATAATTACATAGTGTCATTTATATATTAATAAGGTTGCTACACAAATAAACACGTGGAAAATCACAAGTTTGAAACACAAATCAAAAAACTTTGCCATTATTACTAAAAGTCAAATTTGCTCTGATGTTTAAGAAACCAAGAAATAAAAGTATGTCTCACCTGAAACTAACAACAGGCCCAACCTCAGAAAAGATGTCCTTTAATTGTTCTTCGGTAGCTTCATAAGGAATGTTTCCCACTAGGGAAAAAAACAGATAATACTTCAATTTGGAGCTTGCAGATCTTTAGTTAAAGTGCAGTGTCTACTCACATCATTGACATGACAACTGGTTCAAAAGTGTTCCTAAAATCTCAGTTCCACTGTACTTATTCAGGCCTCTTTTTAAAAAAGATTCATTTATTTTTATTACAAAGTCAGATATACAGAGAGGAGGAGAGACAAAGAGGAAGATCTTCCATTTGATGATTCACTCCCCAAGTGAGCACAATGGCCGGTGATGCGCCGATCCGAAGCCGGGAACCAGGAACCTCCTCCAGGTCTCCCACGCGGATGCAAGGACCCAAAGCTTTGGGCCGTCCTCCACTGCTTTCCCAGGCCACAGGCAGGGAACTGGATGGGAAGTGGAGCTGCCGGGATTAGAACCGCCCATATGGGATCCTGGAGCGTTCAAGGCGAGGACTTTAGCCGCTAGGCCACGCCGCCGGGCCCTATTCAGGCCTCTTAATAAGTGAATAAACCATTGAGGCTAAACACAAAAGGTACAAGAATTGATGAATGTTAGTTTTCTGATCTGTCTACTATTAGCTTTGTTAAACTTTTGCTGAAATTAATATTGAGGCATTGGTATTTACCTGAAGGTCTGCAAGTTTTATCAATAGTTACTCAGCAAGAAGGCCTCTAATAAAATTGTTCAATATACCTTGATCACAACATACTAGACTCACCACAGGGCTTATATACACAATGTCATGATACATGTGAGGAGCAGACAGCTGGAGTCAGGATTACACCTGAAGGACAACGGGGAGAAGGGGGAAGGAGGAAAGGAAAGGGGAGAAGCACTATACCTTTAACACTACATAACGCAAAATAAAAATAATAATAAATGAAATTCTACCATTTGCAACAAAATGTTCCAAACTGCAGAGCATTATGCTCATACAAGCCAATCCCAAAAGGACAAATATCATGTTCTCTCTGTGTAACCTTCACACAAAAAATACAAACCAAATAACTACATAGGTGAATCAGTATAAGTATATTCTCTAGATGAACTATTTAATGGAGGTTAGCAAACAGGGAAGTTAAGATACGTTGCAATCTGTATCACTACTTCTGAATAAAAGGAGGACTCCTAAAGAAATGCTTAAATCTAGCTTGACAATCTGATACTAGATTTTCTACCTTTGTCTCTACCTACAATGCCATGGTGTAGGTGGGTAATATAATGTTGAACTTGTTACTGTTGCTGGAGGACTACACTACTGTAATTGTCTGGAAGGGGAAAATGCGAGGAGCAGATGGGGAGGGAGAAGGGCCAATTCTTATACCTACAATACTGTATCAGGGAACATAATAATTCAAAAAATTTTTTAAATGTGTAGGATTTTGAAAATGAGTTCATATGTCCATATTTTCAGATGCATATGCCCTTAAGGAAGAATGGCCATGACTCCTTTTGTAGGTTAAAAAAAAAAAACAAAAAAAAAAAAAGAAAAGCAAACTTACTCCAGCCGAACAAAATTACTCAGAATTGTTTTGGTCTTCTTAAAGTTCCTCTGAGGAGATCTTTATTATTATTCATTCATTTATTTATAATCCATTTCAGGAAGACAGATGATTAGTTGCCACTACCATTGAACTAAAACGTTACAACGAAGAAGCAAAGAATGAAAATCCTTATGATACAACGGAGAAGTGGACAGGGGAATCTATATACTCCACAAACAATCTGTATTCCGGGGGTGGTAAGTACTACGGGACAGTTCAGGACTATAGCCATGCACTCTGTCTTCTAGACAATAAGTGAAGCTCATAAAAGGAGAAACGGGTAAAGGCTGAACGTAAATCTAACTTCTTCAACGATAATGCAGAAAGCCTGCGAAACCTCTGCAAAAGGGAGCGTCTTTGCCCGTGAGTCCACCAGTTGGCCGCCCCGGAGGTTACGTAGGGAGAGTGCCACAAGTTCCCGGGGCGATTCAAGAAGGATGGGGGTGCCGGGGGGAGAGTCCCTCCCCGAAGATACTTGACTCGACCAAATTCCTCTCACCAAATACTGAACGTAGAGAACGATCCACCGCAGGGTCTCTAACCGTCAAACCCGCCATCGCTCTACTCCGGCGTCTTCCGGTGCACTTCAGCACACTTCCGTACCGCGCGTGTGCCCAGCACCGACCACGCTTCCCTACGGCGCGTGAGCGGAAAGCGACTGGGCGTGGCATACACAAGGCCCCGCCCACAGCGTCATTCCTTCGCCTCGGGGCGCTCGTTACGTCCGTAAGAGAGCTAACTGCTGCTAGGTTGGGCTGCGCTGAAGTCTGAGAGTAACTCTTTCTTGATTCCAATTCAGGCCGGAGCGGGCTAATTTGAAAGCTTTTAGTCTGCGAAATTCTTCTTGGTTTGCTATGTTTTTTCCCTAAGGCTGACACAAACACTCGTCGAACACAGCAATGTTGGACACGGCAGTTACCATGGTAACGATTTCATTTTTTTTTCAGCGGCCGCCCACGTCCTTTTGCTTAAACAGAGAGTATGAAGTGAGATGGGGAAAGAGGCGCGCCAGACAAGACAATGGGAGAACGAGCAGCTCTGCAGGTCTAGGAGTCCACATAACCAAAGCAGGTGAAAAAAGGAAGGGAAAACAAAGCAGATGCCTGTGTGCTCCGGTAACTCTAGGCTCCTTGTGCTATGTGGAGAGGCATTGTCGCACAGGATATTGGCAGGCAGGGTGTTGGAAACAGCAGAAAACCTTGAGCAGAGATACACACTTACTGTTCCTGGAACATGGCTTAATTGCAAAGCCAAGGTTAACTCCCCAAAGACAAATCCTGCCTGAGTCAGAGGAAGCACAGAAGTAGGCACAGGGTTAGAAGATGAAAAAAGAACTTGACAAGCCTTGGAAGAACTTGCTGTCTTCTAAAACAGAAAGATATCATAGAATAGCCAAAGAATGTGAAGCACTGACGTTTATACTCCACATGTATTAGAGGTGCCAAATCCTGCTTGAGATAGTTTAAAAATCAGTTAAGGTGCCCTGCACAATGGCCTAGTGGCTAGATCCCATATGGGCACCAGTTTGTGTCCCAGCTGTTCCACTTCCTGACCAGCTCCCTGCTTGTGTACTGGGAAAGCAGTAGAGGAGGGCCCAAAGCCTTGGGACACTGCGTCTGCATGGGAGACCAGAAAGAAGCTCCTGGCTCCTGGCTTCAGATCGGCCACTTGGGGAGTGAACCAGCAGATTTTGCTCTCTCCTTTTTTTTCTGTAAATCTGCCTTTACAGTAAAAACAAATAAATCTTAAAAAAAAAAAAAAAGAATAAAAGCAAGGTAAAGAGTTTTTTTTTTTAACCTGGTTGAGTGTGCCATTTCAACAAGTAATTGTGGCAAAGGTAACAAAGTTTTATAAATATAAATCTATAAATGTATATATGGAAAAGCAGATCAAATTTACGGAGAGAGAGAAGGATATTTCATCCACTAGTTCACTCCCCAAATGGCTGCAATGGCTGGAGTTGATCCAATCTGAAGCCAGGAGCCTAGAGATTCTTCTGCATTTCCCACATGGGTGCAGGGTCCCGAGCCATTGGACCATCCTCTACTGTTTTCCCAGGGCAGAAGCAGGGGGCTGGATGGGAAGTGGAATAGCCGGGATACGAACCTGCGCCCATATGAGATCCTGGCATGGGCAAGGTGAGGATTTAGCCACTGGGCCACTGTGCTGAGCCCTGCGGACACCTTTTAAATGATGTTACTTTGTCACTTTTTATTTTCTGCTTTAAAAATTCTCACTTTGGCTCCTGATACATGGATATAATGTATCATACTATATTTTGGGATTTATCCTAATAGAGATCCTTGAGATTGGTAGATTCGTCAATCTGATCTCCCTCAAATTTCGAAAGGTGTTGACCATTTTCTTTCCCAAGTAATTCCTCTATCCCTTTGTCTCTTCACCTTTTGAGACTTCTCTGATTTGTATCATTTAGCCTGATCATGTTCGATAAGTCTCTTAGTAACTGTCTACTTACAGTAATTCCTTTTTTCCTTCCCAGCCTGTGTAATTTCAAAAGACATATCCTCCAGTTTATTGATTTTTCTTCTTTTCGTCTACTGTCAAACTACTCTTGTGACTTTTTAAATTTTGTGATTATATTTTTACTATCAGAATTTATTTGCCTTCTTCTAGATAATATTTCTGTTGAAGTTATTTTTGTATAGGTTTCTTTCCTGATTTTCCATAATTGTTGGAGTTTTTCTTTAGTACTTTAAGCATATTTAAAGAAGTTACATCATATTTGTCTGGCATTTCTGATGCCTGTTTTTTAAAGATTTATTTGTTTTTATTGGACAGTCAGATATTCAGAGAGAAGGAGAGACAGAGAGGAAGATCTTCTGTCCACTGGTTCACTCACCAAGTGGCTGCAAAGGGCCAGAGCTGAGCTGATCCAAAGCTAGGAGCCAGGAGCTTATTCTGAGTCGCCCATGTGAGTTCAGGGTCCCAAGGCTTTGGTCTGTCCTCCACTGCTTTCCCAGGCCACAAGCAAGGAGCTGGATGGAAAGCCGCTAGGATTAGAACTGGCGCCCATAGGGGATCCCGGTGTGTTCAAGGTGAGGACTTTAGCCACTAGGCTACTGCACTGGGCCCTGTCTATTTTTTTCAGAGTTTCCACATTGTTTTTGTTGCAAATTAGCTCATTCTATCCCCAAAGTGAATTGGAGGCAAACTCTTACAAGCTCAGGAGTCTTCATTCGCTGGCTGGCAGACTGCCCCATACCACTACATGTGGAACAGGGGAGCAACCCCAAATTACAGCTGTCACAATTTCTTTTAGCTCACTCTGGCATGAAAAAATTAGCCAATCAACTAACATTGGCAAGGGTACGAAAGACTATGCAATGAACTAGGCTAACATTGGTGCAGTGTGATAAAAGCAGAACGGTCAGAAATTCTTATCTTCTCATGGTTGGACACATTTCTTTCCCAGGGTTGCTCTTCTTGTTTTATCGGATTCATAGGAACACCCAAGCTCTGAAGCAGCCAACTGGTTGCTAAAGTTGGTGATAAATGGACAAAAGACCAGTGTTTTAGCCTGGAGAAAATTTGTAGCTGAGTGTTAATCTGAGAATAAGGGGAGGATGGACCACCTGCAACCCAACTGCCAGGCAGCACTAGGAGAAACAATAAGACTGTTACTTATGTTACTATATCTCTAATCTCTCTCATTCTCTGGGAGGCCTGTGTCAAACAGGATGTGACTTTCAGAGGCTCTGCCAGACAAAAAGTAAGATCCCATCCCAGAATGAGATATTTTCTTGTTATACATACTCTCACTCTTGCAAAGGACTTCTCTAGAATTTGAGGTTATGGCAAGGGTCAAGACATGGACATTTCAGAATACTTTAGGGGGTCCAGCTTGACTGACCATTTTATGTTGCCTGGGCTGCCACATTTGTGTGTGTGTAGGGGGGGTACTGTGTTTTCCTGTTTCTTTGTATATATGGCAATTTTGTTATTGTTGAAAAGTGGGCATTTCAAAGAACAGCAATGTTGCCTACTTTTTATGGATTGACTCTGTACCAGGAAGAACCTTCATAATAGGACATGTTTTATTTCTTGGGTCTTTTTCTCAGGCCTTTTCTGGATGTGTGTTTATTACGCAATTTATTTGGATGCATGGATGCTTTTAAATGTCCTAATTTCCTAGAATCTCACCCCTGCTTCTTGGGGGTGGGGATGGGGCTAGACATTCTACTGTATTCTAAATTAAATCTCTTGCTCCAGATGGGCAGCTTTTCATGACCAGTGCACACTGTTTCTGGTTGCTTTTCCTAGCTAGAGATGCAAGCTTTGCCCTGTGTGAGTTAGATGAAAGAGAAATCCATTCCAGGCATTTCCTAGACAGACTAGAATGGTGCAAATAAAGTCTGTTTTAATCTCTTCCAGGGAAGCAGTTGACTCCTAGGCCTCCCCTAGGTCTTCGAGGAGAAAGGATGGTTAGATTGCAGGCAAATATGAATGCCACAGAATTTCCCGCTGTTTTGAATGCACTTTCATTTTTTTAACCTGGTATTTTCTGGGTTGCTGTAGATCTGGGGCTATGTTCTAGACTTTATATAAGTTGTTTTAGTCAATCTATGATTTTTTTTTAAATGCCTCTGTGCAGAAGAAGACAGTCCTGGAGATTCCTGTCATGCCATCTTGCGTATGTCACTCAGAAAGTGTGTTTTATGAGATTTTACAAGTAATAAGGAATATAGATGAGATTTAGCTCTTTGTTCCCTGTTTTTTGATGTTTCTAAAAAATTCTATATTTTGGTATAATTTTACGTATACTAAAAAGGTATAAAGGTATTTCCCGTAACCTGCACATAGTTTTATTAACACCTTGGATCAGAAAGGTACATTTGTTAAAATTAATAGGTCAGTGTTAACTGAATTCCACGGTTTGTTCAAATTTCCTTAGTTTTGATCTAATGTGTTTTTATATTCTAGAATTAATTTTACTATGCCAAATTCCATTTTGTTGTCACGTGTCTGTATGCTCTCTTGACCGGGACAGTTTCTCAGACTTCGCTTGTTTTGATGACACCGACAGTATTGTATTGGGGAGTACTGCTCAGGATGTTGTATGTTTATTTATGTATTTATTTATCTGAGAGAGGGAGACAGAGATGGATTGAGATGCAGTACTTCCATCTGCTGGTTCATTTTCCAGATGCCAGTGATGGCTGGGTCTGGGCCTGGGTCAAAGCCAGGAGGTAGGATCTCAATCCAGGTTTCCCATTTGGGTAACAGGAATCTAACTCCTTGATCCATAACTGCTGTCTCTGAGGGCCCACATTAGCAAGAAGTCAGGAACTGGAGCCAGATATGAAAGTCAGGCACACTGGTATGAGATGACAATATCTAAACAAGGCATATTAACCTCTAGGCTAAATGCCTGCTGCACTTCTCAGGTATTTGTCCCTAAGCTGGGACTTCACAGAGACTTTCCTTGTGATTAGATTGGAATTATGGGTGTTTGGGAGAAAGACTACAGTTAAATGCCAATTCTCACCGTATCGTATTAAGGCTTTGATCAGAGGGCAGTATAGCATTTGCCATGCTTCACATTGTGAAAGTACCCCCCCACCCCCCGGTATACTCTGTTCTTTGGAAAGAAATTGATAAATCCTACATTTTAGAGGGTTTGGGAATAATGAAATCTACTTCCTGGACTAGATATGTGCAGAAATTATTTAGAATTCTTATATAAGGATGAATTTTTTTCGTTTTATTACTCAAATTGTTTCAGCTTTGCCCATTGGAAGCTTGCTCCTTCAGGTTGGCCTCTGTGTCTCTTTGGAATGTCCCATATTACTGTGTTTAAAACACTGTAAGATACTCATTGTGTATGTTGCTTGCTACAGCCCAAGAATTACTCATTTCTCCAGTCAGCCATAGTTCCTTTTAAAATATCAAAATGTCTTTAATAATCATAAAATCTGGTAATGGCCAGAGCTGAGCTGGTCCGAAGCCAGGAGCCAGGAGCTTCTTCCAGGCATCCCACATGGGTGCGGGATCTCGGGCTTTGGGCCATCCTTTAGTAGTTTCCCAGGCCACAAGTAGCAGGGAGCTGGATGGGAAGTGGAGCAGCCAGGACACAAACTGGCACCCATATGGGATCCTGGCACATGCAAGGCAAGGATTTAGCAACTAGGCTATCGTGCTGGGCCCAGCTACTATTGTTATTATAGTTTTAATTCATTTATTACTATAATGCCATGAACAACTGCGAGAAATCACTTTTTTGTTTAATGTCCATGTTATTTAGCTATTCTTTGGTTGTATTTCATTGTGTAAATTTGATGTAACCCAGTGTGTATTATCCTTTGGACTCTGTAGGAGGACATTGTGACCGTAGAAGGCCAGTGAGCACAGGATTACAGTTGGTTGGATAATATTTGGAGGAGAATAACCAAATGGCTACCTTTTGTGTACCTTATTGGATATCATTTGCATAAGAACAGTTGAGTGGAGAGTATGTATATGAGAACCCCTGGTGGAATATACAAGACAAAAGAGTTCCAAACAAAAGCATTGATGGTTTTGTTGATGAGCTCAATACTTCCTCCCTTATCCTGTATGGCCCTCAGTGTATAATAATAAACTAATAAACTACGGCTTTTGACCATCAGTCAGGGTCCACGTGTGTTATTATCGGCTCCGTGCACCAAGTCCATCGCTGCGGGACAGCGACAGGACTCATCACTGAGGTGTTGCCCATGTCATCACTGCCCCATACTTGAGTTGTGCGTATGGATTCTTTGTATAGATGACAGATAATTGTAGGAACTTTTACCTTAAAATATCCTCAGAGTTTCCTGGGCCTCCATTTGAATTCTGTCTACTCTTAATTCTTTATCAGTGTTGTTTGTTCTATGCTAAAAGACATTTTTTGTTGAATTGTGATATATTTGTGTCAGGGTGTACTGAGAAACTTCTATTTTTTAGTAGAATAGAAATTCTTGTTACCCTATTAGAAATGGTAAGCTCTTTAATGTGATTCCTTTAAGAATCATCTTCCTTTGATCATGTGCTCCTCCTCTTTAATGCCTTTCTTACTGAGTGAAGCCCCTGATCTTTGAGTGTCAGAACCTCGTATTAGATTGCCACATGTTTTATAACTTTGAATCGTCCCCTATGTTTGAGATGTCTTTTCCAATAATTTTCACTAGACTGTCAGATAATTTTTCATGTGCAATATGTTGTAATTTATGGAGTAATAATACCTCCATGCTTTGTGTCTTTATAACGCTACTTTTACTAGCCATTGATATGTGCATGGTATAAATGCTCAAAATATTACATAATTTGTTACCTTTTGACATATCCAACAAACATTTGCATTAATGTCTTCTCTCTGTATAGGCAGCCCAGCCAAAATACTACTATGCATATGCTAATGAAGAGGAAAAGATTCACTCTAATGCCTATAGAAAATGATCACCTGCATTTTGAATTAAGGAGACTTCTTTACTCAAACTAAGATGAGTTTTCCCTTAGGAGATTCCTATTACTCAGTCTCACAACTTGGAATCTTTATTCAGAATATTCAGCCACTCACAGCCCATAAGTCTGAGTAGCGTCTTATTTTCTATAGGGATTGACTATTTTGCTTTGCCATTTTTAGTTCCTTTTGGTACTGCCTCTGTCCATACCTATGATTGGAGTCCTCTTGCTGTAAATGCTCTGAGCAAAAATGTAAATATAAATAGCAGGTGGTACCAAATCTACTTTGGAGATAACAGGAAGGTGAGTGCAGAGGAAATGTATTTTTGGTCAACACAGAAGTGACCTTTCATAGCTTCCAGCAGGTAATGACTTCTGAAAAATTTCCATTCCTCCAGAATCCAAACAGGAAAACTGTATTGCTTGCCTTTGTCGTCTCACTATACAAAGTACTGATGTTAAATTGAATGATTGTACCCAGAAAGATTGAGTGATGCAACTTATTTAGAAAGTGAAATATGTATAATGTGGTGGAAGAGGATTAAATAAGCAGCGGAGGTCTGGAACAAATACAGAGAAATTATAAAACAGTTGAAATGAAATTATGGGAATTTATGTTTTTAATACTGCCTAGCAATGTGTATTACCTTCTCTAAAAGAAATTGAAAGGAAAACAATGGGAGAGATGATTTGTTAGAATAAAAACCCATTTTCATATCCTATAACATAAAATAGAGATTTTTTTTCCCTTTTCTTCTCATGATAAACTTTTGGAATGAAGACCTGATAAGACCGATGCAGTCACTTTCTCTTTTGTTGTGCTGTGGCTTTGTCTCATTTGTTGAAACTACTGGTTTCACCTATTTTATTTTCTTTATATTTCAAACAGATAGCACTGCTGAACATTGCTGATGGGGTGATTCTGTAGAGGATTCTTAGCTGTGAAGAAGGCTGGTTTATCACTTACCAAATAAGTGCTACCTCAGCAGGGATGCTAGGGAGCAGGGTTTGCCATGGGCACATGGCTAAGAGAAAAAGTAAAAGCATATATGATGTAACTCTCCAGGACCCCTGAGGGAGAGGGTGACAGGAAACCTGTGGCTTGGAGGATAGAGAAAAAAAAAAAAAATATATATATATATATATATATGATTATATATACATATTATATATATAATATATATAATATATATAATATATATATAATATATATAATACATGTATCTGTTACAAAACAGGCTATTCCAATATAAGTTCCTTTTTTAAAAATACAGATGTTTCTATTTGAAAGGCAGAGATACAGAGAGAAAGTTGTGGGGAGAAACAGAGAGAGGTACATTCCATCTGCTGATTCACTCCCCACATGGGCACAATGGCTGGAGCTGGGCTAGTCCAAAACCAGAGGTTTCCTCTGGGTATCCCAGGTGTGCAAGGGCCCGTACACTTGAGCCATTCTCTACTGTTCACCCATGTGCAATATCAGGGAGCTAGATTGGAAGTGGAGCAGCTAGGACTTGAACTGCTTTCTATAAGGAGTGATGGTGTTGCAGGCAAAAGTGTTACCCATTACACCACAATGCTAGCTCCTTTTTTTCTATATACATTGTCAGTTCCTTGATTGTCTTGTTACTGTGCCTCATTAACATACACTTTCAGCTTTCTGATTGTTACAGGTGGCATGCCTTATTAACATATACCATCAGTTTTTAACATTGTTTTGCATAGTCTGTCTCATTAATGTACACTTCTACCCCATGATTGTTGTTATCCTTGCCTCCTGATTGGTTGCTATTCAAGCTCCTGATCGATGTTATTCTAGCCCCCTGATTGTTTGCTATTCCTGCTTCCAGATTGGTTGTTATTCCAGCCCCCTAATTTGGTTGTTATCCCTCCCTTTTGATTAGTAATTATTCTAGCTTCCTGATTGTTATCCTGCCTTCTGATTGACTATTATTTTGCTCCTTCCCTGATTGGCTAAATCTATATTTAGGTTTCAGAAAGAGATCTATCAGAAAGCCACTTTGTGTATAAAACAGCAAGCACTGGCAAGCTTCTCTGGCTACTCTGCATTTAGGGTCTCCCTCCTGAGTCCTGTAGTAGGAGGTTGCTCACTTTAAATAAATTTTACTCTAGTCACTACGTCTGTTTTCATGGACATTTTTTTCTATGTGAAACAAGAACTGACATTACCCTCATCATCCCTCAAAAGGGAACTGGGGGAGTTCTGCTGCAGGGAATTGATTCCAAGACCCCCAGTGGATGCCTGAAACTTCAGGTGGTACTGAACCATTTATTAGATCTTAACAACCACAGCATATGACTTTTTCCCTCAATAAATTGAGAACTTTCATGTATTCATTGAAAGTTGGCACCTTTTGGATTTTCTTTGGCAAGTCTGAATTTTCAGTATGACTTTTTAAATAAAGATTTATTTATTTTTATGGGAAAGTCAGATATATAGAGAGGAGGAGGAGTGAGAGAAAGATCTTCCATCCAATATGACTCTTATGCTTTGGGCCCATTACTAAGTAAAGTTTACTTAAATACACACAAAAATCCAATATTACAACACTTAATCTGATAATGAAGATTGTAAGGAGTTATTCCAATAGCCTTCCCTGGACCCGGCACCATTCCTTCTTCCTCACAGCTCATGAAGTTCGCGCCCGCCTAGCTATCCACCAATTGGATGTAACCTGGCATTCCACCTGAATCCCACCTCCCAATCTTCCAGCCCCCTCCCCAACTCCGCCCACTCGCCGATCATCCCTAGGCATTCACCTGCAGGCGCCAATCCCCTGGGGGCCTGGCCTCAATCCCTCCCAATCCCCACCCCCTACACCTGGCAGACAAAAGCCCCCCCCCCCCCCCCAGGTGCGGCTCGCCCTCTTACCCCTCTTACCCCGCTTTTACCCCGGTCTTATCCCTCCCTCTCTTATCCCTCCTGCTCTTACCCCGCTCTTACCCCTCTCTTACCCCTCTCTTACCCCTCTCTTACCCTCCTCTCTCCCCCTCTTTCTTGCTGTTCCTGCTCCGTTGGAATAAACCTCCTAAGATACCTCGTTGCGTCTGGTGTGTTTCAGCTCACAGTAAAGAACCAGGTTGTGGGAATTAACTGCGCGTAATAATATCGTAATAATATCGTAATATCGTATGAACTAGAACTCTAGCATCTTTTTAAATAACTAACAAAGATTGCTACAGACTAATGGTGGATAGCATTCCACTACGAGTGGAAATATAAAGCTATCAGGAATTCTGAAAGGAAAATGCTGGCAGCAATCAGCAAATTTCATGGCAAATGTTTGTTCAATTTATAGACACTACAATTGCTCTTCTTCCTCAGTAAGTGCACAAGAAAGCATTGAACATCCAGACCCTACAAAGTCAACCAGTGAAATCCTCTACTACCATGTAGATCATAGTCCTGGATTTGAAGTGTCACTCCTGTCCTCAAGTTTATCCATTCATCTGATGATGGATACCTCAGTTGGTTCCATATTTTGTCTATTGTGAACAGTGTTGCTATAAACGCAGTGGAGCAGGAATAACTTTAATTCGATGAGTTCATGTCTTTTGGGTAGTCAGATTGCTAAATCATATGACAAGGTGTGTTTTTTTTTTTTTTTTGCAGGGGGAGGATTTAAGACGTTTCCCACACTGTTTCCCATAGTGACTGCACTAATTTGCATGCCCACCAACAGCGTGTAAGTGTTTCACTTTCTCCACATTCTTACCAGCATTTGTTGCTTTCTGTCTTCTGGATAATAGCCATTCTGATGGGGGAAGGTTATGTTTCATTGTGGTTTTGATTTTCATTTCCGTGATGGTTGGTGATGTTGAGCATTTCTTCTTATGTTTGTGGGCCATTTGTAGTGCTTATTTTGAGAACTATGCGTTCATGTTCTTTGGCCATTTCTTAATGTGGATAGGTTTTTTTGTTGCTAATTTTTGAGTTGTTGATCTACTCTGGATATTAATACTTTGTCAGGTAAGTAGCTTGCAAATGTCTTCTCCTGTTGAATGTTCATCTTAATGCTTTCTTTGCTGTATAGAATCTTCTGTTTAGTTTTGCTTTTGTTTTCTATGCTTTGGGGATCTTATCCAAGAAGTCATCACCTACACCAACATCTTGAAGTGTTTTTAATACATTTTTTCTTCTAGGAATTTCATAGTCCCAGGATTTAAACTTAGGTCTTTGATCCATCTGGAGTTGACTTTTCTATATGATAAGAGTAGGGAATCTAATATCACTCTTTTACATATATATATATCTATATGTTTGTGTATATATATATATATATATATATATATATATATACTTTTGTCAGCATTATTTATTGAAGAGACTATTCCTTCTTCAATGTATATTCTGGTGCGTGACACTCCAACTAGGCTGCAGCTCCCAGTGGTTTGTTTGAGGGCCAGGTGTGTGCTGGGCAGAATCAGGCTGGACCTTAATACCCATTGGTTCGTGTGGAAGACAGGGCTGGAAACAGAACTGACCCAGCAATTGCAACCACCAGCATATGCATAAGCTGACTGGGATGACAGAGTGCTGGACCCAGTACTGTCAGGCACACACAAGAATCGGGTCTAGGATCACCTCAGACGAAGTTTCTTTGGGGATCCCTCCAACTACACTGCTGATCTCAGAACCCCAACCACGGAGAGAAGTGCAGGTTCCATGGTCTGACCATGGAATGTAAGAATCAAAGCTGAGCCTCCTCAGAGGCTCAGACAGAGCTGTGGACAGCATATTCAGGTACACGTGGAGGATATGGCAGTCCATCGAAATCTGCAGAGGACACCTGGTACCACAACAGAGGACGGAGGACAGAACAAATCAATCAATCAACTACCCCAGCCATGTGTTGGCAGTGAAAATCTGGGCAAGCAGAGACTCTAAGGTGGACTATGTCAGCCAGTGGATTCTGGAGAGATTTTATCTTGCTTGGGATGGCAAGATTGGCAGCAATTTAGAACCGTTGAACTATCACAACCACTTGAGCAGGACCCTTGGAGCATGCCCCACATCAGGGACCATTGGATGGGTGGGAAGCTGGGTGAGGCTTCTCCCATTATCTCTTCTCTTATCCCAGATACAGAAAATAATAATAATAATAATAATAATAATAATAATAATAATAATAATAACAACAACAACATGGAAACATGGAAACAATGGTCTTACCCACTTTCCCGTGACCCTTGACCCTTTGTGCCCTAATCAACTATGTGAAGATCATCAAAATAAAACAATTACAAATATATATATTTTCGTTATGTATGTGTGTATATATATATATATATTCTGGGCACTCTTATCAAATATTAGTTGACTGTATACACATAATTAATTTCTGGGTTGTGTATTCTCTTTGACCTATGTACTTGTTTTTATGCTATTTAGTTGGTGACAATTCAGGTGTGAGGTGATATTTCATTGTTGTGCTAATTTTGATTTTTTTTTTCTATAACTTTGCTTTATTCTGTAATCAGCTTTGGAGTGATATCTAGGATTCCAAAAACTACAAAATTAATATACCAGCCATTGTAACAATAAGCCTTGTATCACCATGACAATTGTCATCCTACTATGCAGTGCATGTCACCACTGAGATGTTCTCACTCAACTAAATAGGTGATTATCTAAAAGCTATTAAATTATTAATTTTTAAATATGTCAAAATGTTGTACAAGAAATGTAATCAAAGCAAATATACATGTTTTTAAAAAGAAAGTTCAGATGACACTTTTAAAAGTTGTAATTAAAGTTTATTTAACTTACAGTCTATGGATAATTTATAGTTCTCTGATGGCTAGTGATGTAATTCATTTTTTCACTTGTTGTCTGGCCATTTGTATGTCCCTTTTTTGAGTAATGTGTGTTCAAGTCTTTTGCCCATTTCTAACTGGATTATTTGCACATTGCTATTGAATTGCTTGTATTCCTCATATCTCATTATCAGATGTATGGTTTATACATATTTTCTCTCATTTGTAGGTTATCTCTTCACTGTTTGTTTACCTTGATGTGAGAAATATTTTAGTGTGATTTAATCCCATTCATTTATTTTTGCCATTGTTTCCTATGCTTTTAGGGATCTTATCTGAAAATTCATTGCTCAGGCACTTGTGAGATAACCCTGTTTTCTTCTAGTAGTTTGAAGTTTCAGAGCTTTGATCATGTATGAGTTGATTTTTAAAATACGGTGTGAGAAGAGGGTATGATTTCATGTGGTTATCCAGTTTTCCAAGCACTATTTATCAAGAGACTTTTCTTTCTCCATTGTGTGTTCTTGCCACATTTTATTTTTTACTGAGTGATAATATTCTGTTTTGTTTTTGTGAAATTTATACTTTTTCGGGCCTGGCGGCATGGTCTAGCGGCTAAAGTCCTCACCTTGAATGCACCGGGATCCCATATGGGCGCCGGTTCTCATCCCGGCAGCTCCACTTCCCATCCAGTTCCCTGCTTGTGGCCTGGGAGGACAGTCGAGGATGGCCCAATGCTTTGGGACCCTACGCCCGCATGAGAGACCTGGAAGAGGTTCCTGGCTCCTGACTCCAGATCAGCACAGCACCGGCCATTGCGGTCACTTGGGGAGTGAATCATCAGATGGGAGATCTTCCTCTCTGTCTCTCCTCCTCTCTGTATATCTGACTTTGTAATTAAAATAAATAAATTAAAAAAAAAAGAAATTTATACTTTCAACAGAAAACACTCATCTTGAGGGAAAAAAAAAATCTTATACCATACCAGTTTTTACATTAATGTGTTTAAATATGTATACTCCTCTGCAAACCAATTGCTGCTGTGGCCTGGCCCAGCCCTGCCCACCACATTCTGGGCCCTCAGGTATACCCAACAAAGCTCCAGCCCAGTCAGAATGACCCCCAATAACCCCCATTGGAATGATCCCTAGCTCTGCTTCCTGTGCCTGCCAGCATGTGCAATGGACAGGTCCGGTCTGTCCTACATCCTATTCAGATCTCATATACTTCACTGGGCATTGAAGCCTAACTCAACCCATTCAACTCTACCTTTCAGCCAACATTCATGCCAGCGGGTGCTATCACCTGTGTAGCCAGGCTCACCATTAGTCTTTGTTCTTATGCTCACTGGTGGGAGCATGAGTTCATCAGACAGGGGCCTACAGCTCCCTAATGGACCACTCCCTCCCCAGATCTTGTACTATGCAGATGGTTCTGCAGTTCCCCACTCCTGGCACTTGCCAGCAGATGCTGGGACAAAGCCCAGCCAGCCTGAACTTACTTTGACTCATGTATGTAACAATGGATACAATTGGTTAGCCCAGCCTAGCTCTCCCCATAACCCAGTTCACATGTAGGCCAGCAGGTGTTGCAGCCCTGCCCAGCCTGGTCTGCCCTCTGTCCCAGCTCTCACGCTCGCTCACCAACAGCAGCAGTGACTCACCAGGGGAGTCCCTAATACTTCCCTACTGGATTCACACCCTACCCCGAGTCTCAAATGTATTGGTAGGTGCTGCAGCCCAGTCTGGCATGGGCCTGTCTCACCTCCCATTTGCTGGCAGGTGCTGCAGCGTGGCCCAGCCCTATCTGTCCCCATTCCAGCTCATGCTGGTGGTTGCTGCCCAACCCGGTGCAGTCAGCCCTCAGCCCCAGCCCTAATGTGAACTGCCTGGTACTGTGGCCAGACCCGTTCTGTCCTGCACCCCTTCCTGGTTCTCAGATCTGCCACTGGGTGTTATGAACTGACCCAAACCTGAGTCACATGCATGGCACATTTAAAAAAAAAATCATTACTTGTAGATGTGCAGATTTTCGGGGAGCTTTCTATTCTGTTCCATTTACACACACACACACACACACACACACACAACATTGTTTTGATTACTAAAACTTCATAACATATATTTATTTATTTATTTGAAAGGCGGGTAGAGAGAAGAGACAGGCAGAAGGAGCTCTCCATTTCCAGCTTACTTACCAAATACCCACGAAGCCAGGGCTGGGTCAGGTCAAAACCAGGAGCTGGGAACTCAAAGTAGCAAGGACCTGATCACCCCTGAGCCATCATCATCTGCTGCTTCCAGTGGGAGTGTGTGCAACAGCAGGAAACTGGAATTATTTCTGGAGCTGAGACTCAAAGTTGGTCCTTCTAATATGGGACATGATGTGGCTGGTATGGTGGCCACAGCACGCTAAACCTCTGATTGCGGCACCAGCATCCCTCATGGCTGCCAGTTTATATTTTGGCTGCTCCATAAGTTCCATTACCTATTACCTGGGAAAACAGCCGAGGATGTCCCAAAGTCTTGGGACCCTGTACCCGTGTGGGAGACCCAAAAGAAACTCCTGGCTTAGGAAAGGCTCAGCTCCGACCATTGTAGCTGCCTGGGGAATGAAGCAGCAGATCTTCAAAAATAGTTTGAAAAGGTAAAGTGTAAGAACACAATATTGCCAAAACAAAAACAAACAAACAAAAAAAAACCACAACACAATGTAAAACAAGGGGCTATTTTTTTTCCCCATTAGGTAGCAGCCTTGGACACAGACACTCGGATAACCAGGGGTGATGATGAAGCAGCCTGGGTAAGGGGGGAGGGAAGGGTGCGTGGAAGTTTTGAGAAGTTGTGAGCCCTATCACCATACTTTCCTGGTCCCCCATGCAGCAATGTGGGGGAGGTTGTGACCCCAGCTTCCAACTCCCATTTTTCAAATCCCTGCACTTGAACTCCCCGTTAGTGATACTTGACTGGGCGACAGGGCTTGAGCAGGACCCCCCAAGGCCTGGACCCAGTGCTCAGCCACTAGGCCTGAGATGCCAGAACTCCCCACTGAGCAACACTCACCTGCTGACAGAGGTCAGAGGTCATAGGTCGTCCTGGCCAAACCTCCTCCCTTCTCACAGCATGTTCTATGGCCAGCCCTATAAGTGTATTTATAAGTTAAATAATGTGATGTTTCCAGCTTTATTATTTTTTGCTGGATTGCTTTAGCTGTTTGGAATTATTTATGGTTCTATACAAATTCTGAGATTACTTTTTGTATTTCTGTGAAAAATGTCATTGGCTAGAGATTGCACTGAATCTGTATATTACTTTGAATGGCAGGGACATTTTAACATTATCTCTTTTCCCATTTCCATGAATAAGAGATATATGTTTATTTGAGTCTAATTTGTTTCATAAATGTTTTGTAACATTTGGTCTATAGCTCTTTCATTTCTGTGCAGAAATTCATTCTGAAGTATTTTTGGTGCTGTTGTAAATGGGATTTTTTTCTTAATTTCTTTTTTCAGATTGTCATTAGTGTTTTGTGCATATTTCTATTTCTTAAAAAATAATTTATTTTATTTCAGAGGAAGGCATGCAGAGGGATGGAAGGAAAGAGAGAAAGGGATGGAGAGAAATAGAGGAAAGAGAGAGAGAATGTTTTATCTACTGGTTCATTTTCTCCAGGAATGCCAGCCCAAAGCTAGGGGTCTTGACATGGTGCATGGGTTCAAGCAGTTGGGACATCTGCTGCTTTTCCAGGCACATTAGCAGGGAGCTAGATCAGAAGTGGGTGTCTGGAGCTCAAACCAACATCCACATGAGATGATGATGACAGAGGCAATGACTTAACTTGCTGTGCTTAAGTGACAGCCCTGATAAAGAAAAGTTTTGTTAACAAATCTTTCTGGGACAACTTAATGCCCCACCTCACACAATATACAAAAATAAACTCAAGGGGTTTGCACTGTGGCTTAGTAGGCTAAGCCTCTGCCTGTGGCACTGATATTCCATATAGGTGCCAGCTTGTGTCCTGGTCTGCTCTACTTCCAATCCAGTTGCCTGCTTGTGGGAAAGCAGCGAAAGATGGTCCAAAGCTTTGGGCCCCTGCACCTACATGGGAGACCCAGAAGAAGCGTTTGGCTCCTGGCTTTGGATCAGCTTAGCTCTGGCCTTTGTGGCCATTTGGGGAGTAAATCAGCAGATGGAAGATTTTTATCTCTGTTTTGCCTTCTCTCTGACTTTCAAATAAACTGCCGTTCAAATAAAAATAAATATTTTGTGAAATTAAAATGGATTAAAAATACTATTTGCAAACAAAGCCAGAATTATAAATTTTTAAAAAGAAAATATAGGTGTATATCTTTCTGTACTTGGATTACACAAGAGTTTTCTTGGATATGATCTCTAAAGCAAAAGAAAATATAAATTATATTTCACTTTAAATAAATTGTGCTTCAAATAACACTATCAGTAAACTGGAAAGACAATTCACAGAGTTCTAAAATACATTTGCATCATGTATCCGATTAGGGTCTACTATTGAGAATATATATTGAGTCCTTACAACCTATAATAAAAAGAATGGTGGGTGGCTTTGTGGTTTAGTAGGTTAAGCTACTGCCTCTGATACTGGCTTATCCATATTAGCAAAAAACCCAGCTCCTCCACTTTCTGTCTGGTTCCCTGATAGTTCATCTGGGAAGGTGGCAGAAGATGGTTTCCTGTCACACACATTGGAGTCCTGGAGGGAATTTCTGATTCTTGGCTTTGGTCTGGCCCAACCCCAGCCACTGTGGTCACTTGGAGAGTGAAGCAGTCCATGGGGACCATCCCGTCTCTGTAACTCTGCCTGTGAAACAAATCTTTTAACAAAATAAAAGAATAACCTAATTAAAATTAGATAAAAATTTCAGTAGACTTTTTTCCAAAGAAGATGTGCAAATGGTCAATGTGCACTTGAAAAGATACCCTTCAGCCATTAGAGAAATAGAGGTCAAGATCACAATGAGATACCACTTCATACACACCAGGTGGCTGTCATAAAAAAAGATAGGTTCTGGCCTGCCTGTGGTCTTCAGATTCAAGGTTATATGTAAAGTAACAATTTTTATAGCCTGTTGATTCACCCTATAGATTTTAGACTTGTGCTATCCCATATGGGTACTGGTTTGAGTCTGAAAAGCAATGAAAGTTGGCCCAAGTTGTTGGGCTCCTGCACCCACAATGGGAGGCCAGGATGAAGCTCCTGGCTCCTGGCTTCAGACTGGTGCAGTCCCAGCTGTTGTGGTAATCTGGGGAGTAAACCAATGGATGAAAGACCTTTGTTTCTCCCACTCTTTTTCTAACTGTAACTTTCAAATAAAAACATAAACATTTTAAAAATGAAGAATCAATAGCAATTTTGCATAACCTCTTCCAAAAAGTAGAAGAGGGAACTTTTTCAATTTTCTAAGTATGACCTTGATCTCAAAAGTCACCAAATTAAAAAAAAAAAAAAGCTACTGGAAAAATAAATTAGGAATATGCATATAGTTGCCTTCTGTTTCTACTTTCAAAGACATTTTAAAATTGTTTGTTTATTTGAAAGATAAGAGTGACAGAGAGAGAGGAAGAGTGAAAGAGATCCATCTCCATTCACTCCCCAAATAGTTCTCCCACATAGGTGGCAGGAAATCAGTTCCTTGGGAAATTATTTACTGCCTTCCCAGGTGCGTTAGCATGAACCTGGATTGGAAGTAGAGGAACCAGGTTATGAACCAGCACTCTGACAAGGCATGCGACCACCCCCAAGTAGTTGCATAATTGGCTGTGCCATAATGTCCACTTTTTTAAAATTAAAGATTTATCTATTTTCGTTGGAAAGTCAGATATACAGAGAGGAAGAGAGACAGAGGAAGATCTTCCGTCTGCTGATTCATTCTTCAAGTGACCACAATGGCAGGAGCTGAGCTGATCTGAAGCCAGGAGCCAGCAGCTAGGAGCTTCTTCCTGGTTTCCCACGCGGGTGCAGGGTCCCGAGGCGTTGGGTGGTCCTGGATTGCTTTCTCAGTCCACAAACAGGGAACTGGAAGGGAAGAGGAGCAGTGGGAGGCATATGGGATCCTGGTACATGCAAGGTGAGGACTTTAGCCTCCAGGCTACTGCACAGGACACCACAATGTCCACTTTGAAACACTTTTTAAAACCTATGTTGAGATTTACATATGAGTGATGAACTGTCAAGTAGTTTGTAAAAATATTTATGTCTTTGAAATTCAGAATTACATAATGTGGAGATGAATAGATAAAGACAGACAGATCTGCCATCCACTGGTTTACTTCTTAAATGGTCTCAACATCTCATGCTGGATTAAGCTGAAACCGTGAGCTTATGGCTACAGATCTCCCAAGAGTGTAGCAGGTATTCAATCATTTGGGCTATCTTTCATTGCAATTCCCAGGTTATGAGCAGGGAGCTGGATCGGAAGTGGAGCAGCTGGAACATGAACTAATACCTACACGTGATGACAACATCACAGGCAGTGGCTTTTCCTGGTACGCCACATGCCAGTCCCTGAATTATCAAGTGTTTTATATTATGAGTTGCTATCTTGAGAGTCTTTTAAAAATTCACCTATTACTATAGTGGATTATGTTGACTGCTATTAAAGTAATGAACAAGGAATGGCATCATTGTTCAGTGGGTTAGCCACTGCCTGAAATACTGACACTCCATATTGGAGTGCCATGTGACATCTTCAGCTACTCTCCTTCCACTCAGTTCCTTGATAATGAATCTGGGAAAGTCTCATGAAAATGGCCCAAGTGCTTGGGTTCATGTCACCCACATGGGAGACTGGATGGAGGCTTTAGATCCTGGCTTTGACCTTGCCCTGCTCCAGCCACTGCAGCCATTTTGAAGTGAGCAAGTGGACAGAAAATTTTCCTGTCTCTCTCTGTCAATCTCTCCCTAGCACCCGCCTTGCCCTCTCTCTCTCCAACTGTGCCTTTAAAATAAATTATCATGAACAGCAGCTTACCCTACTACATCACAGTATTGTGGTCCCAACAAAATAAATCTTTTAAAAAATTTAGAGCCAATCCTATTTGTAATAAATTAGTCTTCACACATAATTCTTGTTATATATAGTGTTATTTGTTATTATTTTGTGAAATATTGCTGTATCTAATTGCACAGATATATTTGTCTCTGTATTTATTTACTTTTCTTTTGTGTATGTGATGTAACCACTTACTGTAATGTCATTTGGTAATTAAAAATAATGAAGTATTTTTAATACTAAAATGTGGATCACCTCTGAAAGTGCAAGAAGCCAATAAAGCTGTGTATTTTGAGTCCTTTCACATGCAATGCCCAGGATAGAGGACTCTGTGGAAACAGAGGATTGCTTAGTAATTGCCTTGGAATTTGAAGAATGGGGAATTCAAAGGGGAGTAGCAGTTAAATGGCATAGGACTTCTGTTTGAATTCAGGAAAATGTTCTAAAATTGACTGTGATTATGTTTGCATGCATCTGTGAATGTTTTAAAAACAACTGACTTGTAAATTTTAATTTTTTAGTTTTAATTTTTATTGTTATTGGAAAGTCGGATTTGCAGAGAGGAGAGATAGAAAGCTCTTCCATCCAATAATTTGCTCCCCAAGTGACAGCAATACCTGGAGCTGAGCAGATCCGAAGCCAGGAACCAGGAGCTTCATTCGGGTCTCCCACAGAAGTGCAGGGTCCCAAGGCTTTGGGCCGTCCTCGACTGCTTTCCCAGGCCACAAACTGAGAGCTGGATGGGAAGTGGAGCTGCCGGGATATGAATCGCAGCCCATATGGGATCCTGGCTCATGCAAGGTGAGAATTTATCCACTAGGCAACTGCTCCAGGCCAGTAAATTTTATTTTATTTTATTTTTTTAATAAAGATTTTTTTTTTATTACAAAGTCAGATATACAGAGAGAAGGAGAGACAGAGAGGAAGATCTTCTATCCGATGATTCACTCCCCAAGTGAGCCGCAACGGGCCAGCGCGCGCCGATCCGAAGCCGGGAACCAGGAACCTCTTCCAGGTCTCCCACGTGGGTGCAGGGTCCCAAAGCATTGGGCCGTCCTCGACTGCTTTCCCAGGCCACAAGCAGGGAGCTGGATGGGAAGTGGAGCTGCCGGGATTAGAACCGGCGCCCATATGGGATCCCGGCGCGTTCAAGGCGAGGACTTTAGCCGCTAGGCCACGCCGCCGGGCCCCAGGCCAGTAAATTTTAAATTTTAAATGAGTAAATTATATTGTATTTGAATTACAGCTCAGCAAAAACTATTTAAAGGGAGAAGAACGTGTTCACAGAAGTGACATCAGCAAAATGACAGAATAGGAAACTCCAGACTGTTAGATTTGCCAGACCACCCATGAAATGAAAACACCAGCAGAGATCTGAGGAATTGCAAGGGAACAAAGGCAGGCAGAGGGAGTTGCGGGAGGGTTTTACACACCTTCCAACATGGAAAATGGCACAGGCTCTGTTAAAATCCTAATTAGGTAAGGAATGCCAGCCTAGGCTCATTATTGACTGGCTGGAGTCCTGCTAGTCTGATGACGTGTCTGGCTCCTGAGGCCATTTCTGGTTCCAGGCTTAGGCCGGATTGATGTTGGGCAACTCATATCTCTTGCTGTGAGGAGGAGGATTGGCCATTTCCTGCTCAAAGTCCGGGGCAAGGTAGTACAGCTTCTCCTTGATGTCCCACATGAGCTCCCATTCGGCTATAGTGGTGAAGCTATAACCGTGTTCCGTAAGGAGCTTCATGAGGTAGTCAGATCCTGAACGATCCGGTCCAGATGCAGGATGGGTTGGGGGAGTGCGTAGCCCTTGTAGATGGGCACCATGTGTCTCAGGCCATTGTCTGAGTCCATCATGATATCCGTGGTGTGGCATGAGGTGTACAGCAACTATATGGCCTGGATGGCCATGTACATGGCCAGTGTGTTGAAGTCTCAAATATGATCTGAGTCATCTTTTTCCCGCTGGCCTTGGGATTCAGGTGGCCCTCGGCCAGTAGCACGGGGTGCTCCTTTGGGGCCATGCACAGATCGTTGTAGAAGCTGTGGTGCCAGATTTTTAAAATTTATATCATCTCAGTTGGCCACAATGCTATGTTTGATGGGGTACTTGTGGGTCAGAATGCTATACTTGTTCTGTGCCTCATCTATGTTGTAGTGATATAGGAAACTGAGATCTGGAAGGATAGGGGACATTTGGCTTGAGGGATATCTGAACAGGCTCATGGTGGGTAGCCACGACTGATGTGGAGGTGTCCCAAATCTGCGAGTTAATCTTGGAAGAAGTTAGAGGCCATGACTCATCTGACTGGGTAAAGGGAGTAGTGATGCAACATGGACTGGGCTTGGTGGGTTTGCAAAGGGCATGAGTTGGGGCACTGTTGGGACCAATGTTCCTCCTGCCTGAATTTAAAGCATGCTCCTGGAGGTGCCCAGGCTCCGTAAGGCCACCACCAGTGTGTGGGACCGGAGGGTCACCTTTGCCTGCAACTTTGCCTGTCTCGCCTGTTCAGCTGTCTCCTCACAAGTGTTGTACACTTCGAATGCCATTTTTTACCATGTCTTGGATAAGGGTCTGAGGACCCTCTTTTGCTCGTTTGAGCTTTTTCTGAATCTCTGGGGGGGGGTAGATTGGGTATTAAAATGGGTTGCCAAAACCGTGTCCCCTGAGGGAGACTCCAAGTCTAACTTAGTGTATTTAATAAGAGCCTCAGTCAACCTGTCCAGAAACAGTGCTGGATTTTTATCCAAGTCCTGTGTGACCTCCCGCAATTTATCCATGTTGACCATCTTATTAGAGAATGTCTGTATGCCTGCCAGGAAATGTTGGACCACATGTGCTAGATTGTTGTGGCCCCGTTGACTGTCTTGGTACTTCCAATCTGGGAGTACATTGGGAACTGGCTGAGCCCCTGGTAGGAGGGTCTGGTTAGTAAGCAATTGTTGATCTGCATGGTCCCTGCTGTCTGTAGAATGTGAGTCCTTTCCTCAGAGGTCAATGAGAAAGTGAGGATGACATGGATGTCTGCTATAAAATTGAGATAGGAGTACAGGTTTACAATTAACTTACATTGGACATTAGAGAAAACAGTGAGAATAACATGGTAACTTGGTTGATATAGGTGAAGACTTTAAACAGTTCTCAAACAAGTGTAGCTGAAACTATAACATTCATAACTGACAAGAGGCATCTGTTTGCTTATCTTAGAAACACATACAGGATTGTACAAAAAGATGTAACTTAGATCTTTTTGAATTTAGATAACAATATGACTGAACTGATAACAAAAGATCATTAAACTTGTGTAACTGGAGTATTCTATGTATGTATGTATGCATGTATGTATGTATGCATTTACAGACAGAAAAGTTTATTTGCAAAGGGACCAGGTGAGTGGGGAGAGAAGAGGGAATGGGAAAGTACCTCCCAAGAGAAAGCTGAGAGGTGGAGTACTTCTTGAAAGAAGAGAGTGAGAAACACCAAAGGGGTTTTTGGAAGGATGTTGGGAATTCAAAACTTCCCTGGCCCCTCCTTGTTGAGCAGGAACCTACAGGTAAGATGTTCCCCATTGGTGGTCTCCTAATCAATTAGGAAATGGGTGGGCAATGCTTATGCCACACTCCAAAGGTGTGGTGAAGACCTCATTTGGCCTGGATGGTTTCAGACCCCTCCTCTTGAAATCCCACATCCTACTTCTGTAGAGGTAAAGGGCGGCAACGTCTTCTGGCTGCTTCCTGCTGAAACGGGGTGTCATTTGGGCAAAGGGGTCCCTGGAGGTATGAGATCCACAGAGAGATGGTCTGGTCATCCAAGCTATTGTGGCAGAAGTTGGTCGTCATACAAGTTTGCATGTTCAGGGCCACCTGGAGTCTGAAGATCCCTAACTGGGAAACAAAGAACACAAGACAGTTAAGAATACAAGGGCCCACATCCTGCTAGACCTGTAGCAACAACAAAAAGCTACAATGATGGTACTGGGTGACAAGATGGGGTGACCCATCTAAAAAACATTTATTTATTAGATGTCTTTTTGAAAAGCAGCTCCAAATTCTCCAGAGGTTCACAGGTATATATTAGTTCTGGAGAATTTGGTTGATTAGGGATGTCCTCAGCAGGTGTTTCGGCTGTTAATAAATCTGTTGGATTGGCAGCAGCCCACCTCTTTACTCTGGTGTGATATATCCAAGTATCTATTCCTAGTACTTTGACGGCAGTGGGTGCAGAAATAATTACAGGGAAAGGTCCCTCCCAGAGAGGCTTGTTCATCTCTCTCTCTAAGGATTTCACTAAAACCAAGTCTCAGGGAGATTCTTTATGTAGCTCACTTAGGACTTGTTAGAAGGCTGATAACTGGGTAATATATTCAGCCATCCATTGGGTTTCTTGGTCCAAAACTATATCATTGGTGAAGAATGGCCACCCATAAAGCTTCTCAAAAGGAGAAAGACTTAACTTCCTAGGGATATTACGCATCCTAATTAAGGCTAAGAGTAGCGGCTGCCACCAAGGTGCCTGAACCTCTTGGGACAGTTTGTGAATATGTCTCTTTAAGTCCGTTGGTCCTTTCTACCTTTCCTGAGGACTGGGGATGCCATGTACAATGCAAGTTGAAATCTATGCCCACTACCTGAGTTATGCCTTGAGTCACTTCTGACCTAAAACCCAGGCCATTGCCACTCTGTATTGAGCATGGAAACCGAAAGCATGGAGTAATGTCCTGTAATAATATCCTTATTACTTCCTTTGCCTTTTCAGTCTTACATACCAATGCCTCAACCAATCCTGAAAAAGTATCTACCATGACCAGCATTACTCTGTGCCTTCTACCCCCTGGCATATGGGTGAAATCCACTTGCCAGTGCTCACCTGGATAGGTACCATGTCTCTGCTCCAATGGTGAGATTCATTTTGTCTCTTAAGCTTTTCCCCTGGGCTACATAATAACTGTTTTCAGCCTTACGAGCCTTTTCCAGCACCCTCTCTCTTTCTAAGGAGTTCAGAGCATTGTCTACAATGTTACCAGAAAAGCCTGATGGGTTCTTTCCTCAGCTTAATATATAAATAAAACGCCAGGAACCTGTTTCAGACAGAAAAGTTTATTTGTGAAGGGACCAGGTGAGCATGGAAAGAAGAGGGAAAGGGAAAGCACCTCCTGAGAGAGAGAGTGAGAGACACCCTGGAGTATTTTAATATAACAAAATTTTGCACCACTTTGCACCTTGACAGTATTTCTAATGTAGTCCAACTAGCCTAATCAGTCGTTGTCTCCACAAAATAAGAGACACATCCTTTGACGTTTGCAGGAGGCCTTACTGCAAATATCAAAATGCCAAAATTTAAAACTTTTGAGGTTTTTGAATGCCTGTCAAGGATGCCAACAAGGTTTAAAACATCTGATTGAAATAGACTCTCTTTGCATGACACAATATAGATCAGATTAATTATTGACATGTAGTGATTACTCAAATACCTTTAAAACAAGTACATAACTTTGCTGATTGTAAACATTGAGAACCTAGTGAAAAGCAGAGAACACAAGGATTATCTTAACGTAAAAATACTTGTAGATAAGAGGTCGTACACTGGCTTATTTTATATACTGGGATACTTTAACAGAGTCAGATCTAGATCTTGCTGGAGGTAGCTAGAAAACTTAGTGATCAATTAGTTAAAATCCATTTAAAAAGAGATGTTCAAATAACATGTGTATTTCCAAATGTTGTTATAGCAAAAGATTGGACTCTAATTTCAGGTATCAGTGATAAATATTTAGAAAATGCTGTAGACAATACTTTAAAGACAATGTATTCCTCTCACATCTTCCATGACTTCCCCGCCCCTTCCCCAACATTCTCTAACCTTTAAATATTTTGTCCTCTTTCATCTTTGCAGTCCAATGTAACAATTTTTTTTCTGTAGGAAAGAATATGTTACAAGCCATGCTTGTTTCTTTTTTTCTTTTACCCAAAGACTCTTATCTTTATAACCTTTTTCATCAAAAACCCATTTCTGTGTTTGCAATTATTTTTTATATTAATGGAAAAACCAGTAGATAAAAGTGCATGCATGCATCTCACACCTTGGAACAATTTAATAGTGGATTAGATTTTAATTTTGCACCACTTTATCCTTGATGTAACATTATATTTTTTTGAGAGAATACTTTATGAGGTGTATTTAATTATGTATAAACTTTGTCCATAGGGGGCTTGATAAAGAGAGAAGGAACAAAAAGTTAAAAATATCCTTTAAAAAAAATACTGCAACTGTGGGCAAAGTGGCTTAGCAGAGAAAGAAGGAGGAGTACAGGAGAAGTGAAGGTGACTGTTGCTGAGGAAGGGGAGTGTCAGACAGAATTTAACCCTGAGGTTGCTGGGTAGGAGGAGGAAATTAGGAGGAAAGGTGGATTTTTCCTGGGGAGAATGTTTGGTAGTCAGATTGAATTATAGGGTTTTGAGATTTTTTGAAGGCAGCCAAGTGGCAACTCTGTAGGGGGTTGAACTTTCCAGCCTGGCCAGAATGTCCAGAGTCCAAGGTGGTGGGATTAGTGTAACCTCAGGCTTACATGGAGGGTAAAGTTTGAGAATTGACATGTGGAGAGGAAACCGTTGGGAAGGGAAGAGGTTACATTTTTTCATCACCTAGAGTGAGTAGTATGCCACCATTAATCTGATTGGAGTAGTATATTGTGTCAACAGTTACTGAAAGGCTATGAAGTCAGTCTTTTTTTTTTTTTAAACAAGTAGTCCATGTCGGAGTCTGAGAGGGTAGTGGGAGGAGGAGGGTCCAGTTTAGTGCCAGGAGGTCAGCATGACTGAAGGAGGAGTAATCACTGGCTGAGGTGGTGCAGGCCTGGGATCCAAGGCCACGGTGGCCAGACAGAAGACGGAGGAATTAGGAGGGTGGAAGAGTAGTTAGAGGTGTTGGAGAAGTTTCCGTTTGGTAAGGAGCTGGCAGTAGAACAGGTGAGGTTAATTGATGCAGGCACAGAATTTGGGGACAAGGAATTTGGATGACCAGGAGGACTGAGAGGGCTGGTGAAGTGGCTCCATCAGCTACTTTGAATCATTTTGTAAGGCTAAGCCGCCATGGAATAAGAGATGTCTTTGGCATGAGTCCTGGCCTAGCCCCAAATTTTTAAAGTTATCCAATAGACACCATAAGGGAGTGTGGTGATCATAGGCTTGTGACTCAGTGTTGTCCATCCTGTGTTAATCAAGTGCCTCATGATTAGTTCAGTATGAGGAAAGTGTCCCCTCCTTGGAGTCCAAGCTAGGAGGGAACCTATTTCCCTAGTGATGAGGGTATGTCAGTGAAAGGGACATTTCCCATATCACTGAGGACCCTAGAGACAGATGACCAGTGTGAGGGGATTCTCCCACCTCACAAGATGTCCAAGAATTGGAGGACCAGCCTGCACATAACTCAGAGGTCTGGAATGAAACAGAGATGACTTTCAAGACAGCAGGGACTAGGTGGAGGGACTTGCCTGCTCACATCTGTTCTGTGGCAGGCAGAGGTCCCAGGGGGTCAGCTGCTTGAAGGTTGAAAGGGAGGCCTTGGCCCCAAAGTGGGGGCAACCTGGCAACCCTGCCTGAATGTCGGCAACAAAATGTTGGATTTGCTGATCACCCATGGAAAGAAAACACCAGTCAACTGTAAAAAAAAAAAAAAAAAAAAAAAAGATACATAGAGCTTTTATTTGAAATCTGCCCTCAGGCCTTTACCCCCACACAGTGGGAAGGAGGAGAAAGTAGAGAGAAAGATCTGAGTAATTGCAAGGGAGCGAAGGCAGGCAGAGGGAGTTGCAGGAGCCTTTTATACACCTTCCAACATGGAAGATGGCACAGACTCTGTTAAAATCCTAATTAGGTAAGGAATGCCAGCCTAGGCTCATTATTGACTGGCTGGAGTCCTGCTAGTCTGATGACGTGTCTGGTTTCTGTGGCCCTTTCCAGTTCTGAGCTGAAGCCGGAGTGACGTGTTGGGTCTGAAATAAACTTAGCCCCCCTCCAGTACCTGTGGCAGCTATCACAGATATTACTCCCTCAACAGAGAGACAATGATGCAACATTAGTATGAACAGTATAAAAAACTTATAGAAAATATGCGTTACCTTTTAATTTTACTTTGGTGTGAGGTTTATGAAGTATTCTTATACAGTCAGTTGTTCTTATGAGAAATTCAGAAAACAGTAAAAAGAATCCTACAACAGTGGGAGTCTATGAAGACTAGTAGGAAAAGTCATGATGCTTACTTGCTATAGACTACCTTCCCAGAACAGCAGATGCAATTGGCAGAAAACTCTCAAGTCTTCCCTTATCCATGAGTAGGGAAGGAGAATAATGGAATATACACACAACAATGAAATCTAAAATTTATTATTTATTCATTTTCATTTCCAATGGAATGAGAAGGAGAGACACAGAAAGAGAGGGATCTTTCAACTGATTGGCTTCCCAACCACCCCCAACAACTAGGTCTTGGCCAGGCTGAAACAAGCGACCACAAATTCTTTCTTGGTCTCTTCATGTGGGCTACAGGCGTCAACTACTTGTACTATCACCTGCTGCCTCCCAGGTGCATTAACAGGGACTGGAATCAGGCCTGGAGTAGAACACATAACTAGGCACTCTGATATGGAATGCAGATGTCCCAAGTAACATCTTGACCTCTGCATCAAATGGAGTGTGAATTTCTGGGTTACCTAAAGCCAAGTGTTGACATCAGTGTGCAGTATCACGAACAGACACTAGATGGAGCAAAAGTACCATTTAATAGCTTTATCAACAGTGAGCCTGCAATGCCACATATAGATACCAGAGGATGCTACATAATTTAAATCAGCAGGCTTTTTAAATTAAGAAGCCCAGACAGGGTAGATTCCTAGAAAACCTCTTGAGAGGTCTTCAGGTCTCTAGCCAGACTGGCTTGATAAAATCTTTCTTGTAAGAAGTAAAACTCCAAAGACTGGGTGGGGTAGATGATTTTTTTGAACGCTAAAGGGCCAAACGAAGATAAGTTATACAACCAGGTAGGAAATGTGACCTGTCAAAAGAAAAAGTATGGGCTGACATTGTGGAGCAGCAAGGTGAGCTTCTGCCTGCACTGTCAGCATCACATATTGCAGCGTTGTTACAAGCCCAGGTCATCATCCTGCTTCCAATTCAGCTTCCTGTTGATGTGTGTGGTGAAACAGTGGAGTTTGGTCCAAGTGCTTGGACCCATGACATATTTGTGGGAGATCAGAAAGGAGTTTCTGCCTCCTGGCATTGTTTAGACCTGGCCCTGGTTTTTGTAGCCATTTGGGTAATGAACCAGCAAATAGATCTCTTTCAGTCTCTGTCTTTTTCTTTCTCTCCATCAAATCAATAACCAAATCTTTTTTTTTGGTAAATAGTTTAAAAAGAGAGAGAACAGATTAATATCCAGAAACTGATCCTGGCAAAATAGACATATATAGATTACAAGACAAAAAATTTAGAATAGTCAGCATAAAGATACTCAGTGTGATTTAAGAGAGCATAAAATTGACAACTAAGCAAAAACAGGGAAATGGCCCATGAACAAAATGCAAACATTAGTAAAGAGAGAGAAACTGATGAGGAGGCAAGCATGTGTTCCCAAGCTGAAGGGTCTATAATAATAATCCTGAAAAATAAAAAAAAAAAAACTATTACCAGAATCCAGTTGTGGTCTTAACCAGACATCAAGAATCATTGGGCTTCAGTACAGGACATTTGAAACTATCCAAGCACAGGAGCAAAAAGAAAAGAAAAATAATTAAAAGTAAACAGAGACTGAGGAAGAACTGATGGAACACCATCAAGCATAGCAACATATGCATCATGAGACTACTAGAAAGAGAAGGGAAAGAGAAGCTATTTGATGAACTAGTAGCTGTGAACTCCCCACCTCTAAAGAGAGAAAATGTACAAATTCAAGAAGCTCAAATGGATTCAACTAAGGTAAATGTAATGAGACCTACACCAAGATACAACACAATCAAAATGTCAAAAGTCCCAGAAAATCTTAAAGCGGCTGGAAAAAAGTTAAATAAAGTAAGCTCCTACCAGATTATCAGCAGATTTCTCATCAGAAATCTTGTAGAATAAAACAGAGTGGAATGTTACAATTAAAGTGCCAAAAGGAAAATTATTGCTGTATTACTGTATCTGGCAAAACCATCCTTCAAACATGCAAGTGAAATTAAGACTTTTCCCAGTTAAAGCTGATGGAGTTAATCATACTAGACCTGCCCTTTAAGAATGCTGAAAGCAGTGTCTGCTAAGTTGAAGCAAAAGGATAAAAACGGACAGAAAATAATATGAAAATATAAAACTCCATGATAAAAGTTAACTTACAGAGAAATGTATGATTCTGTCATATGGTAATGTGAGTGTGTAAAACACTATTCAAAATGTGGTCTTCAGTTTACAAAACAACAAAAAAGACATTAAAAAGTAACTATAGATTAATGTATATACAATTTAAGACATAATTTGTGGGGCCGGTATTGTGGTGTAGCAAATTAAGCCACTGCCTGCACTGGCAAAATGGGCTCTGGCTCACTTAAGCCACTGCCTGTGATGCCAACATCCCATATGTATTATGATTCATGTACTGTTTTTTCCTATTTCTGAACCAACTCCCTGCTAATGTGCTTGGGAAAACAGTGGAAGATGGCCCAATGGCTTGGAACCCTTCAACCCACATGGAAAACCTGGATGAAGCTCCCAGTTCCTGGATTCAGCTTGGCCCAACCCTGGCTGTTGTGGACATTTAGTAAAAGTGAACCAGTGGATGAAAGATCCTTCTCTCTCTCTTTAAAATGCATTTTTATAGATTTATTTTTTTTTTAATGGAAAACTCAGATTCACATAGAGGAGAGACAGAGAGAAAGATACTCCCTAAGTGGCTGCAGTGGCCGGGGCTGAGGTGATCTGAAGCCAGGAGCCGGAAGCTTGCTCCAGATCTCCCACATGTGTGCAAGGTTTTAAGACCTTAAGCCATTCTCTACTGCTTTCCCAGGCCATAAGCAGGGAGCAAGAAGGGAAGAGGAACAGCTGGGATATTAACTGGTGCCCATATGGGATCCCTGTGCATGCAAGGCAACGACTTGAGCTACTAGGCTACAGCACCAAGCCCCCAAATAAAATCTTAAAAATTAAGAAGTAATGCGCATCATCATTAATGTAAAGTGAGAGGGGGACAGAAAAGTAGAATATATGACTGAAATTAAGTAGTTACCAGTCTAAAATACTTGTGATTTACTGTGGTGTGTGTGGTTTGTCCCCTCTGAAACTCACACTGAAATTGGATTGCCATTGTAGCTTTACTAGATGATTTGGCAATCAGGAGAGATTTTTAGTGCCTTTCTTGCAGGGGTGGGTTAGTTTTTATGAGAGTTGTTTGTTACAAAATGAATCCAGACCCTCTTGCTTCCTCTCTTCTGCATGGGTCTGTGAGCCTTTGTCCTTTCCCATCATGTTATGATACCCATGGATTGGAGGATTTGCAATCTGAGTACAGATCTATGAATAAACCCAGTCAAGGTTAATAGACATATCAACCACCTCCAAAATTTTCCACAGGCTGCTTTGCTTTGTTTATAGTAAGAATGGTTAACATAGGTACCCTCTTAACAAATGTTTGAATGTGAAATGCAGTATTGTTACCTATAGGACACTATGCTGTACACACCGACTTACTCAACTTGTCTAATTGAATTTTTATACCCACTGAACAACAGCTCCTTATTTTCCCCTTTACTAATCCCTAGCAACTATAATTCTATGTTCTACCTCCTTGGTGAGACTATTTTAGATACCTCATATAAGTGGAATCGTGCAATATTTGTCATGTGACTAGCTTATTTCACTTATTGTAGTGTCTTCTAGGTTCCTCCATGTGGTTACAGTGCCAGAATTTACTTCTCTTCTGTGGTTGGACAATATGTTATTGTATGTATAAGTCACATTTTCTTTAGTCATTCATTTATCAATGGGCATTTAGGTAATTTCATGTATTGGCTATTGTGAATACTGCTGTAATGAGCGAGGACTGATGTAACTTTGAAGTACTGATCTCAGGCCTCTAGGATGTATACCCAGAAGTAGAATTGATTACATAATTTCAGAAAAAGTAAAAGACATCCTAAAATTCATGAGAAAGCTCTGGAAACTGACGGTTAACACAATCTTCAAAAGAACAAAACAGAAGCTCTTATACTTTCTGAATCAAGACAAACTATAAAACAACAGTGATCAAAATAGTGTGGTACTGACATAAGACAAATCTATACACTGATAGAACAGAATAGAAACCTTTCATTTATGGATAAATAATTTTGAAAAGTCTGCCATGACTTCAAAAAGGTGCTGGAAAGCTAATCATCTACAGACAAAAGAGTGCATTGGGGCTTCACCTCACACTTTATACAAAAAATAACTCAAAATGGTTTAAAGACCTGAAGTAAGACCCAAGTCTATAAAACTACTACAAGATGACTGGAGAAGAGCATCAGGAATTGGGCCTGGTAATGATTTAACACCAAAAACACAGGCAAAAAAAAAAAAATTGACAAGCAGGAACCTTCAAACTTAAAATCCCTGCACATCTCAGGAGATGATAATGTAAACCAAGTGAATAACAGTCCATAAAACAACATAAGATATTTCTCACTCACACATCTGATAAGTGGTTAATATTCAGAGTTCCTAAAACTCAACGACAATCACAAAATAATCCAATTTGCAAATGATCAAGGGAATAGAATGGGCGGTTCTCCAAGAAGAAATGCAAAAGGCCCACAAGTATGTGAAAATATGCTCAATGTTAAGACTCACAAGAGAATTGCAAAGCAAAATCTAGTGAGATATTACCTCACACCCAACAGGGTAGCCACTCTTCCAAGCAGAAGTATTATTAAGGACAATGAGAGTTGTGACACTACTGAATTGTTGTTGGCAATGCAAAATGGTGAGACTACTATGAAATCCAGTATGGGGATTCCTAAAAATTTTTCAAAATAGAATCGCCAATATGACCTGGAGATCCTACCTCTGAGTGTAAATACAAAGAAATTCAAAGCAGGACTTCAAAGAGACATTTGCACACTAATGTTCACTGCACCATTATTCACAGTAGTCAGAAGGTAGAAGAAGCCCACATGTCCATTGACAGATGTGTGGGGTAAAATGTAACTTACACACAATGGAATGTACGCAGCCTTCAGCATGAAGGAAATCCTGTTGCATGCTACAGCATGAATGAGCCTCAAAGACATTATGCTAAGTGAGATCAGTCAGTCAATCACACAAGGACAACTACTGTATGATTACACTTATATGAAGAACCTAAGTAGATAAAATATTCAAAACAGAAAGCAGAAAGGCTGTTGTTACTACACTTGATCTTAGCCAAAAGGCCGAGAAACGATGCAGAAAGGCTGTTTTTAAGGGCTGGATGAAGAAATAATTAATATTTAATGAGTATAAAGTTTAAATTCCACAAAATGAAAAATTTTAGAGATTGAATAATACCCTTGTCACTATACTTATTTTTTAGGAGATTTAATTTTATTGGAAAGGCAGATTTACATAAAGAAAGAGAGGCAGAAAGATCTTCTGGTTCACTCCCCAAATGGCTGCAATGGCCAGAGCTGAGCTGATCTGAAGCCAGAGGCCAGGCATCTCCTCCAGATCTCACATGCAGGTGCAGGGTCCCAGGTTCTTGTGGCTTCCTCAACTGCTTTCCCAGGCCATATGCAGGGAGCTGGATGGGAAGTGGGGCAACCAGGACAAGAATTGGCGCCAATATGACATCCTGGTATTTGCAAGTGGAGGATCAGCCAGTTTAGCCATCGTTGCTGGGCCTGTGATGATATTTATAATATGTGCACTTAAAATGTTTAAGATAATAAGTTTAGAGAAATTCTTCTAAAGATAAAAGAAACAGTAAAGAAAAATTATAAATTTAAGAAATGAATAAAAATTCTGCTTAAAATAGGAATAAATATAATAGATCATCCTTTTCCTCATGTTTTAAATTGATTATTGAAGCAAAATTACGCCTTATGACAACATCTAATATGTTGATTAATGTATGTGGAAAAAAATACTCAGGAAAATTTATTCAAAATGTTTGGAGGATGAAGGGACGTAAGTGGAAATAAATTTTCTACAATTCACTTAAATGTTAAAAGTTTAATACCAGCACTCTGTGGTAAGTAAACAGCATGTATATTTCTCAATACCTAGATCAGCCACTTCAGAACCTGTACAAAGAGGAACCATCGTTGCAGCATAGTGAGTTAAGCCACCACCTGTAATGCCGACACCGTTTATGGTTGCCAGAGAGGAGGGGATTGAGAGAGAGAGAGAGAGAAAGAGAGAGAGAGAGAGAGAGAGAGAGAGAGAAACATATCTTCTGATGTGCTGGTTCACTCCCCAAATGCTGCCGTAGCCAGAGCTCAGGTACTATTAAGCCAGGAACCAGGAACTTCTTCCAAGTCTCTCATGTGGGAACATGGGACTAAGGGCTTTAGCCATCCTCTATTGCTTTCCCAGGCGATGAGCAGTTAGCTGGATTGAAAGTGGGACAGCTGGAGTTGAACCAGCACCCATATTGGATGCTGGTGCTTCAGGTTCAGGTTTAGCATGCTATGCCACAGTGCTGGCTCCAAATCACATTTGCTTTATGCATTCATCAGTTGATGGACATCTGGGTTGATTACATATCTTAGCTATCGTGAGTTGAGCTGATAGAACTAAGGAGTCCAGATAATGTTTTTTAAAGTTCATACTCTTTAATTCAGTTATTTCATTTTGAGAAAATTTCAAACCATGAATATGAGGAATAATTATACAGAAATTGCACATCACAAAAAACCAGAGCATGATTGCCAACATAAATTCCATCTATATTCCTTTTTTCTTTTTTTTTAAATTTAACTTAACTTCTTTTAAAATTATTATCATCATTCTATGATACATTTCCATAGACCCTGGGATTTCCTGTGCCCTCTTCTCCTCCCCACTGATTTCCTCTATATTATAACTATAGCATAGCTCTTCATAAACAGTCACATGTTCATCATTGTGGGCATGGACGATGGCAGATTCCAGCTTCCTATTGTCAAAATACAGCTAATAGTTCCATCTTTGATCAGGAAGTAGAGATGCACACTACACTGCATCCTCACATCTGGACAGGATAGTCTCCATTACACAGTCACCACACATTCCTCTTAAATGAAAAACCGCAATACAAAATCAACAACAGGAAGAAAAATAGAAATTTGCAACACCGTTAATTTCTCAAGAGGTTTTAACAATTCAACAGTCCTGAATTGCTGGCGATCCCAAATCCTCTGGCTGCTATAGTCCACCTTAGTGTCTCCATCTGCCCAGATCTTCACTGCCAATGATTGGCTGGTAGTTGATCAATTTGTTCTGTCCTCCATCCTCTGCCATGGTACCAGGTGTCCTCTGGAGGCTCTGATGTACTGCCATATCCTCCATGTACATTTGGATATGCTGTCCTCTGTTCCATCTGAGCCACTGAGGAGGCCCAGCTCTGACACATCCACTCCCACAGTCAGCCCGTAGAACCTGCAATTCTCTCCATGGTGAGGGTTCTGCGTCCAGTGGTTCAGTTGGTAGGGAATCGCCCAAGAAACCTCATCTGAGGCCATCCCAGACCTGATTCTTGTGTGTATTTGCCAGTACAGAGTACGGCAGAGTCTGTCATCCAAATCAGCCTATGCACACACTGGTAGTTGCAATTGCTGGGTCAGTTCTGTCTCCAGCCTCGCGTTTTTACAAAACACGATGGGTGTTGGAGCCCAGCCCGATCTTGCCCACCACGTACTCGGCGTTCACTTAAACCAGTGGGAGCTGCAGTCTAGTCAGAGCAACCCACAAAACCCCCACTAGGCCTGCCCCTGCCCTGGTTCCTGTGCTTGCCAGTATGTGCAGCAGACTGGTCTGGTCTGTCTCACATCTCATTCAGTTCTTGTACATGTTGATGGGTATTGAAGCCCAGTTCATTCCAACCAGCGCCACTATCCAGCGCCACTATCCAGTCCACACTGGTGCCAGTTGGTGTCACCATCTGTCTAATCCATGTCTGCGCCTGACAGATTTTGACCCCTGTGCCAGTATCTGCCAGCTGATGCTGCCACAAAGTCTCCAAAGTAGAATAAAGGAGGCAGAAGGAAGAATCTCAAAATTAGAAGATATTTCCTGTCACCAGGGGGAAACAAACAAAAAGCTGGAAGCAGAGCTTGGCTCAGGCTAAAAAAAGTATTCAAGAATTGAAAGACACTATTAAAAGGTTAAATATCAGAGTTATGGGAGTCCCAGAAGGTGCAGAAAGAGAAGCTGGGTTTACAAATGTATTTAATGAAATAATGAGGGAATATTTTCTTTATCTAGAGAAAGAATTGGGAAACAACATATGGGAGAGGCACAGAACTCCCAACAGGGTTGAACAAAAGCGGTCTTCACTACAACACATGATAATCAAGTTCTCGTCAGTCGAACACAAGGAAAAGCTCCTTAAATGTGCACGTGAAAAAAATCAACTGACATATAAAGGAATGCCAATTAAACTCACAGTAGACCTCTCACAGGAAACTCTACAGGCCAGAAGAGAATGGAGCGACATATTCCAGATGGTTTCAGGTCTTAGATTTATAGTCTTGATCCACTGTGTGTTGATTTTTGCTTAGGGTGTAAGGGTAGGGATCTCATTTCACACTTGTCCTTGCAGAGGTCTAATTTTCCCTATACCATTGCTGATGAGACTGTGCTTTCTTTAGGGAATGATTTTAGCTCGTTTGTCAAAGATTAGTTGTTTATTGATGCATGGATTGGCTTTTTTGTGTTTTATTCTGTTCCATTAGTCCACATGTCTACTTTTCTGCCAGTTCCATGGTATTTTAGTTATGACTGCTTTGTAGTATCTTGAAATCTGATATTGCAGTGCCTCTGGCTTTGTTTTTGCTTAAGATCACTTTAGCTATTTGAGATCTCTTGTGTTTCCATATGAATTTTAGGATAGTTTTCTTGATCTGAGAAAAAAAAAGTCTTTGGTATTTTGATTGGGATCACACTGAATTTGTAAATAGCATACAGACATTTTGATGATGTTAATTTTTCCAATTCAAGAACATAAAAGATTCTCCCATTTTTGGTTTTCTTCTGTTCTTTTCTATAATGTTTTATAATTTTCGTTGTTGAAATTTTCACATTCTTGGTTAAGTTTATCCTAAAGTATTTAAATATTTTTGGAACTATTCTGAAAGGAATGATTTTACAAGTTCCCTCTTAACTGTGGCATTGTTTGTATATACAAATACTACTGACTTTTCAGTGTTGATTTTATATCCTACAACATTGCCAAATTCTCTCATGAGTTCCAATAGTCTTTCAGTGGAGTATTTTGGTTCCCTTATGTATATAGGAACACACTAGAGATACTACAAATTCCTTCTTTATGTTTTATATCCTTTTGATTTTTTTCCCAATAGCTCTGGCTAAAACTTTCGGAACTATATTGAAAAACAATCGCAAAAGTAGGCTTCCTTGTCTGGTTCTGTATCTTAGTGGAACTGCTTCCAGCTTTTTCTCATTAAATAGGATGCTAACTGTGGGTTTGTCATAAGTTGCTTCAATTTTGTTGAGGTACATTTTGTCTATACCCAGTTTGGTTAAGGTTTTTGTCGTGAAAACCTGTTGTATTTTGTTGGATGCTTCCTCTTGAATGTATGGAGATAATCATGTTTTTTATTCTTCAATTTGTTGATGTCTGATATCATATTTATTGATTTGTCTGTGTTGAACTGTCCCTGTATCCATGGGATAATTGCACTTGGTCTGTGTGGATGATCTATCTGTATGATAAGTTGCTGTGTTCAATTAGCTAATATTTTGTTGAGGACTTTCGTATCAATGCATCACTGATATTTTTGTTATCAGTGTTCATCAGTGATGTACATTGGTACATAGTTCTCTTTGTTGTATCTTTTTTTCTGATTTTGGAATTAAGATGATGTTGGTGTTATAGAAAGAGTTTTGGAAGATTCCCTCCTTAATAAATTCACTTTAAGTATACCAATATGAGAATATTTTAAAAAGATTGTGGAAAGTGGAAGTAAAAGATAAATTTATTTTGGTACATGCAAGTTTTCCAGGCATGTGATTCTTCTTTGTTTATAACTTATGTTATTTATATAAAGTGAACAAATTTCACATATTTCACAATTTCAGATTTGGGAGCATAGTGGTACCTCCCAACCTTCCCTTCTTGCCTGTATTCCCTACTCACCTTCCTCCCTCCTCCTCCTCCTCCTCCTTCTTCTTCTTCTTCTTTGTTTCTTTTTTTCAAAATTTTACAATGGTATACTTACATTTCACTTTACAATCACAGGCTCATTACATTTCATTAGGTAAAGATTTTAGCACATAGCAAGCAGAAAAAAAAACTAGTGTTCTTCAAGATTATAGACCAACACTGTGAATAATAATCAAATGTATAAATGTCAATCTTGCTCATATAGGGTAAAGTCCATGCACAGACATGTCTTTAAGTTTTGGGCACAAACGAAACAAAACAAAACAAACAAAGAAACAAACAGAACAACCCTTATCCTTTGCCCCCATTTTTTTTATGAACTTTTAAAAGTTCTCTCATATAGGTAGGTTGCAAGTAACATATTGGAATTTATATACACACATATATAATTTATAGTATATAATTATGTAGTAGTTATCATAGAAATTTTATATAATTATATACTATAAAATATGCATGTGTATGTAATTCAAATAGTCCAGAGAAATTGGAAGAAATGGAAATGATCAGAAAGAGACAAGGTTATTATCTGATAATGAAACGGTCAATTCACAAGGAAGTCATAGGAATTTTAGATGCATGTAAACCAGACAATAATATTGAAATATATGCTGACCAATCACTGTTAGAATTATGACACAACAGATTTGTAATTTAAAAGATTTAAAATAATTTAAATCAGACACAATATGCTTCATGACCATAAGGGAATCAAATAAAATCAGTAAAATCAGTAGCAAAAGCACAACACTCAGCACTGTAAAATTAAATCATTTCTAAATAATTCATGGATCAAAGAAGAATTTTAAGAAAATCAGGAAACTATTGTGAATTGAATTAAAATTAAAGTTTCATATTTCAAAATATGTATTTGTACTTAAATCTGTTCTGTGAGGAAAACATAGTGTTGAATCTACATATTATGAAGGAAGAAAAGTCTCAAAGCAGAAATCTAAGCTTTCACATTAAGAAACTGACAAACAAGAGCAAAATAAGACCAAACCAAACAAAATGAAGGAAATAATAAGGCAGAAAGGAGAAACAAATGATAAACACAGAAAGCAATAGATAAATCAAAGAAACTAAACTGGTTCTTTGAATTAGATTAACAAACTCAATAAACTGCTGCCATATTAACAAGGAAAAAGGGAAGACACAAATTACCAGTATCAGGGATAAAGAATAAATATCACTACAGAGCCTCATATATTAAAAGAATAACAATAGAATTCTGTGAGCAACATTGTACATACACATTTTGAAACTTGGAAGCAATAGAGAGTCACAAACTACCCCAAATCACTCAAGACAAAATGAATAACTTGAAATTCAGGAAATTGAATTCTCACTTGAAACCATTCCAAGAGAAGAAATCGCCTGGCACTGAAGCTTTCACTGGCTAATTCTACCAAACATTTAAAGAAGCGATAACACTAATTCCGTTCAATTTCTTTCAGAAAACAAAAGAGGAAGAAGCAAATCGCAACTCCTTTTTAAATTTCCATTTCTGAATTGTTAAAGTACTGATATGTAGAAATGATTGATTTTTGCATATTAATCTTGTCCCCTATAATCTGTGTAAATCAAATTATTATGTCCAGGAGTTTTAAAAAAATAGGTACCTTGGGACTGTCTATGTAGATAATCATGTCATTGAATATTGGTACTCTTATTTCTTTCTAATCTGTGGGTCTATTTTTATTGATTTGGCATAAATGTTAATAAAACATTTGACCTTTGATTACTACTCTAAGTATTGTAATAAGAAGCTAATTTGCTATATATTGTTTCATATTTTACCTTCAAACACTGAAACATTTGTAAAGAGATAATTAATAAAGTTGCTCATATTTTGATATCGGATTACCCTGATACTAAGACTGCATAAAGACAGTACAAAAAGAGGAAGCTGTGGATCAACATCTGCCATGAACACAGACATAAGAATTCTGACAGTAACAAATTCCATTCATGTACATACGAAGCTAATAATAACTAATAATACACCATGATAATATGGGATTTATATTGGAAATATAAGACCAAGTTAATAATCAACGCAATCCATTTTACTGCAGGATGAGAAGGAAAAACTACATGACCACATCAAGTGATGTAGAAAAAACTTCATTAAATTCAACATACTTTAATGGTAAAAGGTGTCAGAGAAATAGGAATATAAGGTGTAATGGACTGCAAGGGCTGCTGTAATGAAATTTTGAAGGTTGGGAGGCTTAATTAATAGACCTATTTTCTCATAGTTCTGTCATTCGGGAGTTCAAGATTAAGTTGACAATAGCATTGCTTCCTCCCAAGAGTTATCTCCTTTTCTTGTGGATGGCCTCTCCTTTTCTGAGTCTTCCCATGACCTTTTCTCAGTGAGCTTACATCTTTGGTATCTCTTCCAAGGACATCTGTCATATTGGATTGGAGCCCTACTCTTATGACTTCATTTAATTACCTCTGTAAAGGACCTATCTCAAAATGGTCATATTGGACGTCAGAGCTGCAGTATATGAATTTGGAGGAGCACAAATCCATTCAGAACACAGGGAACAAAGGTCATCTACAAGAAACACCTACAGTTAACATTACGTATAATAGCATAAGAGAGAATCCTAAGCATAGGAGCAGATAATAATGTCCATTCTCTCCATTCCTGTTAAATCAAACTGGAAGTTCTTGCTTATGCAGTAAGGTAAAGAAGAAATAAAAGGTCCTGGGTCATGCAATAAAATGAGAACAAAGAAACAAAAGTATGCAGAAGTGATGACTGTATTTCCCCACAGCTGTCTGGTTTTCCTGCTGTATCCTGTCACAGCCACTTCAATTGGCCCTACCAGAATTGTCTGTCTACTCATGCTACTGTCCAGTGGAACCTTCTCCGCTCTACCTGGTGTTACCCTTCATTTGTAACACTTCAACCCAGAGGAGTGTGTCTGAAAATGTTCTGAAAGTCTTTATTAATTTCTTCGACATCTTGGACTATTATAGGGAATAGCTTATGAGATTCCCCAAATTAATCAACTGGAGATTTGCAGCCTCCTTCTTTAAAATCACCAGTATAGAAATACAGCAGTAACCACCTATATGACTTCAATTCCTACTGGAAGTTGAATGCAGGAAGCTTCTCCACCATCTATCCCCAAGTACTTTAAGGTAAATGTGTACATTTCCATGGCCAGGATGGAAATCTTCTATCCTTTAATACATTCCAAGCATAGCGATCATTCTCCATATACCTGATCTGTATTATCATCCATCCTCTGATAATCACAAAATACAAAGACGTAGTAATGGAGAGATTGCGAACTATGGGCCAGTATGATTTGACCTGTCAATATTTACATGACAAACAGAATAATGAGATCATTTCTGGGCTCTCTGGCCCCATGTGCCTGAAAACTCATAGGTGGACATTAGGTAGTAGGAAGACATCCAATTCTTGAACACCAACCTTTGTGACCTTGCAGTGGAAAGTCTGGCAGAGTTACATTGCCTCCATGTCATCACTGAACACACAGGTCATTTATCTTTCAAGTGCTTTGTGTGGTTTTGAGCTGTCCAACAACAGAAGTGTTACATTTACCTTGGATCTCTATAGCCCCCAGATGAACATATGGAGAGTGGGCCTAACAGCAATTTTTAAAATATTTATTTATTTTTATCACAAAGTCAGATATACAGAGATGAGGAGAGACAGAGAGGAAGATCTTCCGTCCGATGTTTCACTCCCCAAGTGAGCCGCAACGGCCGGTGCTGCACCGATCTGAAGCCAGGAGCCAGGAACTTCTTCCAGGTCTCCCATGGGGGTGCAGGGTCCCAAGGCACTGGGCCGTCCTCAACTGCTTTCCCAGGCCACAAGCAGGGAGCTGGATGGGAAGTGGATCTGCCAGGAGTAGAACCGGTGCCCATGAGGGATCCCGGCACGTTCAAGGCGAGGACTTTAGCCGCTAGGCCATGCCGCCCGGCCCTAACATAGCAATTTTGATGTCACTATTCTTGTGCCTTGATGTTAAATATTTCCTGAAATGTTCTCCAGAATGTTACATGTTTCACAACAGGTGCAGAACTTTCCCATCAACTCTTGATTTTGTCTCAGAATTCATGGAATCAGTTGGGCAAACCATTAAGCCGGAATGATTGATGTCTGTCACATGCTAGCTGGACTTGTAAGTTCTGCCTTGTGGTTCCCTTTCTTCAGTTCACCTTGAGCTGTGCAGATTCAATATCTTATGACATATTTTTGATCCCATGTCTTTAAAGAGGATTCATATTTATATCTGTAACACAATAATCAGTTACCTATAGCCATGACCGTTCAGTGAAATTGTAACAAACGAACATTCAGTAAGTGGGCTATGGCATGTGTAGATTGGCTTTAACCTTGATGGATTTCTAGTTAGCTTCTAGAATATACATACAAAGTAACTATTTTTTAGATTCTGACCAATTAGGAATCTTAATGTGTAAAATTACTCCCCAGGGAATCATGTGGAACTTCCACATCAATGAGACCATGATTTTTTTCCACGATGAAAGGCAAGCATAATGCATACTCTTCCAGATAGTGAGAAATAAAGAGCTAGTTATTTTGTGATTACCCATAATGATGGAGATAATCAAAGACTTAGGCAATTTAAACATGCATAAGCAATTTTGTCTAAGAATGTGTAACAGTAATATTATTTGGTTTGCATTAATTTAAATTTGATAATAATTTATATCTGGAATAAAATTTCTCTCCACTGTTTCCAAATAAATTAGTCAGAACTCATTTATTGAATGTAAAGCACAAATGAACGAGTTGCAATTAAGCCATGTGCTTAGATATCAAGACCATAATAGTCGAATGTAGCAGCATATTTGAGAGATACATTAATAATTTATAACTTCGGTGCATTTTTAAAAAGTAGAGGTAAATGAGGATACTTGAAAAAATTCATAAAATGGGAAAAAAGCTAATAGGAAATGTGCATTATGAAAAAAGTTATGTATAGATTTCAAATTTTTTTACACAAAACAATTCAATTTCCCACAACCTTTTTGAAGTACTCTAATAAAATAGATTTTAGATAAATAAGGTAATTTTTTGTTTTTAATTAATATATTTTATTCATCCCAGTGTATCTAACATATTATCATGTTGACATGTGATTCATGCTTCTTTTAAAGTGTATAAATGATAATACTAAAATCCAAAGTTTTTAAGACCACTGAATACTGTTTAAAGGGATAGAAATTGTTAAAATCAAAGCCAACATTCATTTTTTTAACCTTGAAACTTATGTATGGCAGCCAAGCAGGACAAGGCAGCAGCACCTGTTGACACACTTGTGGGCCAGGTCCGTGGATGGGTCAGGTTAAGCTAAGCTGCAGCACCCATGGTGTGCAGGAGAGCCATATGAAATGTGAGACAGACTGAGCTAGGCTGCAGCACACGCTGGTACACGTGAAAACTGGGGATTGGACCTTGTGGTAGTTATTGAGGGTAGCCCCTACTAGGCCGTGCTGGTGTGTGTGAAGACTGAGCCTGTGACAGGCTGGGCTGAGTGAGGCTGCAGTACCCATGGTTCACGTGAGATATGGGGCTGGAGTGGAACTGACTCGGCAACTACATCCACCAGTATGTGTGTTGGCTGGAGCAGGTGACAGACAGAACCTAACCCTGGGCTGGCTGGTGCATACAAGGGTCAAGTCTGAGGTCACCTGAGGCAAGGTTTCTTGGGGGAATCCCCAACCAGTTGGCAGGACTCAAACCGTGGGCACAGGGGACTATCACGAGATATGTGGTCTGACCTTGGAACTGGCCATCATGTCCCCTGTGAGTATTTCTGCATGCTGTCCACTATACAGCATTAGCAACTAAGGAGACCCAGTCCCAATTCCTTAGTTGCTGATGCTGTGTAGTGGGCAGCATGCACAAATACTCACAGGGGACATGATGGCCAGTTCCTCTAGGTCAGGAAAGGACATCAACTACTATGTCAAAGGATGGAAAGCGGAACAGATTTGGTAACTCTTCTGGTCAAGCTTTGCAGCAAGTGTCTAGGTCTGTGAATGCACTAGGGTGGACTTTGTCAATCAATAGGCCTTGAATGATTTTCTCAGCTCTGGTGCAACAAAGCTAACAACATCTCAGAACTATCACAATCACCTAAGTAACACCTTTGGAACACTCTTCCCCACAATGAGGTCTCTAAGGTGTCATCAAATGACTGTCCCCGATCCTCAGGTGTTGATGCTGTTTGACAGTAAGGAGCAACCCCTCCCCTCTCTGCCCTAGCAGACACAGAAGAAAAAAATTGAAACATTTGTCCTACCCACCTTCATCCATACCTCGACCCTCTCAACCCTAGTGGGAGGCTTGCATGGATGTACATCCTTCTCAACTATGTAAACAATATTAAAAGGAGAATTAAAAATATAAACAAAAAAACTTTCGTTGCTTTTTCAGCTTTGTGGTATTGTGAGCTAAGCTCTGCCTGCAAGTTTGGCATTTTATTTTATTTTTGAGCACCTGTTCAAGTCCCTGCTGTTTCACTTCTGATCCAGCTCTCTGCTTATGTGCCTAGTCTAGATCTCTCATATAAGTGGAGTCACATATTGTCGTTTTGTAACTGGCTTATTTCACACTACAAAGTCTTCAGAGTTCATCAATACTGTAGTATGTAATAGAGTTTTCTTCAGTTTTTAAAGACTGAATAAATTTCTATTATATATATATGTGTGTATAATATACATATATGTATATATGTATTAGTATGTATATACACTACATTGTGTTTATTTATCAATTACTGAACATTTGAGTAGCTTTAACATTTGGTTGTTGTGAATAATGCTGATGGGAACCTAAGTATGCAACTGTCTTACTATAATCATTGCTGTCTGTTCTTTAAGGTATATACCTAAAAGTGAAATTTTCAAATAGGGAGTCATTGCTAATAGAGGAAAACATGGCTTTGCTCATTAGTGTTTTGAGCTTCACAGTAATTTCCTACTGGGGTCTGTCAGATATTTGTGCTGCTTCTTTACTGTTACAGACATGACATTGTGAATAGTATTGGATCGACTGAATAACATCAGCTTGCTGCAACTGGGACCTGCTACAAGTTTATTTCTGAGGAGGATTTTCATTTAAAAATGGAGTCTTAAGGGTCACAATAAATGGGTCAAAGCAGCATTACTAAATGTGATACATGTTACCTTTAAAATTCAGAGTCTCATGAAATACTGTGCTTTTTTCCAAAGAATAGATGGTACACAAGTAAGGACTTCTGTTTCATATGGAATATCCAGAATGCGCCATACCAGTGGAACCTTAGAAGCTTCACCAAAGTGACAAACCTCTGAACTCCAAGGATCATCCCCTATCCTCTGGCACACATGTTTTGCTAAGGTATTTTGGTCACTTGCTATTTTCTCTTCAATGAGTTTACACAGTATAATATTATCAATGTAATGGGACCACTGTGATACTTTCTGATATACGAAGAGGATCATCTATCATTTGGGCTGTGACAGTGAGCAAAATACCTGTGAGGAAAAAGTGAAGATACACTACTCTCTATCCCTGTAAATGTTAATTGTGATGTTGCTTATCAGTTAAAGTGGAAAGGAATGCATTTTGAGTTTGATAGCTGTACATGTATAGAGATGGCACATGTGGAACCCCAACAGTAATTGGTATCAATTATATTTATGATAATTTATTCTAACTTTCCACAAAATCACCTGACTTGCAGTGTCCAAATTGGTGAGTTACATGAGGATTTGGTATAAATTAGCTTTATAGCATCTCTCACATTTTCATAAAGAATTAATTTATATAGCTCTCCATAGACTCAATGTTGCCTTTGGTTTACCAACATGGTAGAGGTTGGGCAGTTCCAGGGACATCAACCAGCCTTTTTCTATTATAATAGTACTCACTCAATGGATCAGAGTATCTGTTCAGGAATTCTGCCAATCAAGAAGTATATCTACTGTATGTTGTGACTCTTGGTAAATAACCATAGGCGTTGGGGTAAAGGGAGAGGGGATACTGCTGATGTTTCAATGCCAGCATTTCATGAGAGTTCTGGTTTGAGTCCCGTTACTCTATTTCTGATCCAGCTCCCTGCTAATGTACACTCTTGGAGGCAACAGATGATGGCCCAAGTTCTTGGGTTCCTGCCACCCACGTGGGAGAGCAGGATGGAGCTTTTCTGGTTTCAGCCTGGCCCAACTCTGGATGTTGTGCTTGCTTGGACAAGTCAAGTGAACTAGTGGATGAAAGATTCTCTCTTTCTCCACTCTCCTTCCCTCTCTCAAATTAATTAATTAATTAATTGCCCTTAAAATGAGCTTAGGCTACATTCTTAGTCTTACTGTAAGACACATTCAAGACCTTCTGTGATCAGTGGATGATAACGGTGTTTCCGGTGTCTAGTGATCAGTGTATGTTCAGAGCCATTATCTGATTATGTCCAGAAATCTGAGTATGTGTCTTTCTCTGTTCAATTACCATGATAACTTGCCATGAGATCCTCAGGGAAGAATTTATGATACACATGTGTGGAAATATTGTTGAGCCCTTTCTTGACCAAGGGGCTCTGTATCTGCAAACTGGCTTAGGAATGGAAATTGCGTAAGAATTTCCTCCTATGACAAGAGTTAGGTTTCTGCCTAGAGACTTTTATTTTTTTCCACATGTATCTTATACGCACATGTACATTATATGATATCTATATAAGTATATAAATTTTCTTGGCAGATTTATAATTTATAATTTCTCTTCTCTCTCACTCCTCAGAGAAACAGAACCAATAGGAGAGATGGATAGAAAGATAGACATATGAGAGGGGATTTTTAGTGTTTTTGAATCACATTATTACGGAGACTGAGCAGTCTCACAATATGCTATGTAAAAGCCAGGGAGCCAGGGAAGCTGGTGGGTTCAATTCAAGTCTGCAAGCCTCAGAAGCAGGGGAGTCAGTGGTGTAGCTCTCCGTCCATGGCTGAAAGCTTAAGAAAACAAGAAGGGGCTGAAAGCGCTGGATTCTGAGGACCTCAGGAATCGAAGAAGCGTGTCCCAGCTCAAAAACAAACAAACAAAATATAGTGAATTCATCTTTCCTCTGTCTTTTTGTTTTTCTGTGTGTTCAATAAATTGGAGGACAGCCATGTACATTTGTGTGAGAGCAGATCTTTATTATTCAGTCTGTTCTCTTCCAAGATATGCCCCAAATCATGCTTTGTAAGTTCTCTGTATATCCTTAACCTAGTCAAGTTGACAACTGAACATGACCATCATAGTACATGAAGCAGCGCTTTTGTAGGCTGACCATACGTTTCACTCTTAGGTATCCTATGCTCAATTAATCAATGCTCTGGATCCATGTGAGTCAAGACACTTGTATTAATATTGTGTCCCTGCGTATTACTATTCTATCTTTCTGTAATCTTTTTGGGAGCTCATTGTTCCCAAGTGAGGTCAGGGGGACCAGTCTGTTTCTCATCATTATTTCTGTTCTTCAGAACACGGTCACCAATGCTTTTGTCAAGAATTTAGGTGCTACCCGTGTCAACATTTTTTGAATTTATTAGTTTTTTTTTATTGGAAAGTCAGATATACAGAGAAGAGGAGAGACAGAAAGAAAGATCTTCCATCTGCTGATTCACTCCACAAGTGGCTACAATGGCCAGAGCTATGCTAATCCGAAGCCAAGAGCCAGGAGCCTCCTCTGGGACTCCCACATGGGTGCAGGGTCCCAAGGCTTTGGGCTGTCCTCGACTGCTTTCCCAGGCCACAAGCAGAGAGCCGGAAGGGAAGAAGAGAAGCCAGGATTAGAACCAGCGCCCCTATGAGATCCCGGTGCATGCAAGGCGAGGACTTTAGTCACTAGGCTGCCATGCCGGCCCCATCAACACATTTTTATTGCTTTTTTATTTTAAAATAATCTTAAGTATACAGAAACATTACCAACAAATGGCAGGTAAAATATGTATTTTTGCATCCTTTTTAGAATAAATTTCCAACCGCTCTCTGTTGATTCCCAAATCTTGTGTGTTTCTCCATATATTTAAAAGCATATTTCTGATAAAAATGACAATCTTCTATAGCACTACAAGAGAACCAGCAACATCAAGAAATTAACAGTAATACATTACATGTCTGATTCCTCATTCAACTTGTGTCAATTGTCTTATGGATCAAAAGGATCTAGGACAAAATTATATAATGCACCAAATAATAATGCCCTGGGTGCTGGCATTGTGGCATAGAGGAGTAAGCTGCTGCCTGTCTGGCCAGCATCCTATATGAATGCCAGTTCGGGTCCCAAGTGCTCCACTTTCTATCCAGCTCCCTGCTACTGCCCCTGGGTAAGCAGTGGAGGATGGTCCAAATGCCTGGGCCGCTGCACCCATGTGGAAGTTATAGAAGAAGCTCCTGGTGGATTTCGCCAACCTAGTTCTGGCTGTTAGGGAAGTGAACCTGAAGATGGAATCTCTGTGTGTCTCTCCTCAGTCTCTCTTTTGCAACTCTGTATTTAAATAAATAGATAAACCTTTGAAAAGAAAATTATATTGTCACTTTCATCTCCTTTGATGTAGAAAGCTTCATCAGTTTTGTGATCTTGACATTTACAAACATTAGAATTATTTGGTAGAATCCAATTTTGAACATTCAAATATTCCTTATGATTGGATTAATATTGCTTATCTCTGGTGGCTTTATAATATGCTAACTGACCAGCTGAAAGGCATTTGCCTGAATTCCCCCCCCCCCTTGTTTTGTTAGGGCCACAAAAGAGATTATTGTGGGAGATTTGGAGGGTAGAAATGAAGCAGAAGGCGTTTTGTAGTTTAGACACGGTGTTGCTTATTGTTGACTCTATTGGTGTGGGGCACCATCTGGGCCTGCAACCGCTGCACTTTCCCCTAGATTGTTTCTCAATTCCTTTGACTCCTGGCCTGGTATGTGTTTAGCTCCATGACGAAGGTTCCAGCTTCTACAGGATAGTCACATCACTAAGGCCAGAAGGAACAAGAACTGCCAGCTTCTGCTTGTGGACTGCAATTTTCCCTTGTTCTCCTCCATGTTACATTTATCTTCCCTTTCTGATTCCAGAATCAGATGCAAAGACAGGAAACAGCCTAGTAGAAATTGCTTAAACACCTCCCATACTTGTAGGTCAAATCTGTAACAAATTCTTAGTGGATTGGTTTCTCTCATTGAACCTGTCTAGAAGAGTATGTTTGATAGGAACAACACAGAAATCACGTTACATTATTCTTGTCACTTTCTATCAGATGACAAATAATTTATATTTTTGATATTACCAATCATGCTCACTAATATGCTTAATGAAGTCAATGTATGCCAGGATTCTTCACTGTCAAAATTACTATTTTCATCTTTAGTAATTGATAAGCATATTGTGAGGAAATACTTAGCATGCACCTAGTCCATTCATCATGGTAATGGAAGTTTCCTTCTTTGTTTATTATGTCAGAGTGGGCTTATGGTTTCCAATTTTATTTAGTAGTTGGTTACTATCATTAATCTAATGCTAAAATTGTAACTGATTTTATCGCTGGGAATCCCTTCAAGCTGCTTCATTTGTGCTTTTGTCATGCTTCTTTTATTCCTGTGCACTTACTTGCTTTCTTGCTTTATGGCACAAAAAGTTGTTCCAGGCTCATGTTTACCATTTTCTTGCACCGAGTCTATAACCAGTATTTCTACACAGAACTCTGTTCCTTTGAACAGAAAATGGTATTTAGAAGCCAATATCTGGATGCTAAGTATGATAGCTTCTACCAAGTTGTCATTGGTTTTAGACTCTCTCAGAAGACAGATGTGTTTTTGCATGTAAATTTGTGTGCATCTAGATCTAAATGTGTATGTATGCAGATACATAAATTTGTATAAACATTTTATATTTAAAAATCATGTTTTCTTATTGGTACATCTGATTCCAATTCAATATCACAAGTTTTTCCCTTTTTTCTCTTCTTTCACAGTGAGAAACCTGGGTTCAGTTATCCTTAATAACTTGATTAGATCCCCATATATAATTAGTCTGCCTCTCCTCTATCATGCCTGCATTTAGAGAGAAAACTCCCTAACCCACTCTGACACCAACACCTGAGGTCAGAGGTCACCCCTCTGCTTGTATATCCTTTTCATCATCCTTCCCGGCCATTGGCATCCTACACTGAGATACTTCCTAGTGGGGATTTCTATGCTGCATCAGTCAGTCGCTGATGCTGAGCGCTGTGCATCACTGTGCCACCTCTGCTCTGTGGCTGACCTTGTAACTGCATGTGCATTCTGACACTCCATGCAGGCCATCCTGCTCAGGCTCTGACTCCTCAGTTCTAAGCTGCCAATGTTCCCACATGGATTTTTTTTTTTTTTTTTTACACTGCTTGGGCTCTGACCTCTGCCAGATCCTCCTCACTCTGCTTGAGTACAAACTCCCTGTTCTAGGCTTCTCTCTCACGTGCATGGAGCTTTTCTCATTCAACTTGTGTTCTTACTCCCTGTACCAGGAAGTTCCTCCCTTTCGATGGCACCTTACTCACTCTCCTTGGACTCTTAACTCCTCATGTCAGACACTATATATGCATGTTTTCCTTCCTCATCTTGCTTGTAATCTGGTGCCCTGTGTTGATCTGCCTGTCTTTATGTGGGTTTCCACTCAGGCTTTACCCCTGTATGCAGGTGGTGGGACGGTGAGGGGGGTAGCGGCATTTCTGTATGAATTCTTTTCTCCCACTGCTTAACTTTGACTTTGCATGCGGACTTGTACTCTATTATGGGTACCCTCCTAGCATCACTTAGACTCTAATACTCTGTTCTCAGGCTACTCATTCTGAAGGGATACGGTTTCCCTCCTCCCTGGCCTCTGATCTGCTACTGTAAGCAAACCCCTTCACTTCGTGTGGATATTCTCCTCACCATCTTTTGACTTTGCTGGCTTATTCCCAGGCCACTTCTTTTCGACAATGTCGTACTCACTGTGCCCTGGCTCTTATTCTCATGGATTGTTCTTCAGTGCGGACACACATCTAACCCTACTTGGATGCTAGTACTCAAGTTTGGGCCATAATCCTGAAAGTCACAATCCTGAATACTATAATTGCAAATTTTGAAATCCTAAAATATATAAAAATCCCTAAAGTCTAAAAATCCAAAAATATCGAAATCCTGAAAATAAAATTATGTAAAATAATTTGAAAAATTTTCAAAGGATATTTATTCACATTTGAAAAGGAAATTTATTTGAGAAGCATATAAAAACATGACAGAACACTTCATAGATAATTCCACATAATAAAGTAGGTAATAATAACTTTTTACAAGCAAAAATACTCAGGTATAGTATTTTGTGGGCACCCAGCTTTGTAAGTATGGTCGTCTGAAATGCCATGAGGGATAATCCAAATCTTCTGATGAAGCTAATTTCAAAAAATGGTATTGTGTCACCACCACATATCTGGTTGCTGAAAGAGCCCAGATCTCTAGAAACAATATCTTTCACGAAGGCAAATATGTAAAAAAAGTTATCTTTTCATTTGCTGAAACAGATTTAACACTTTTATAGACTCTCAAAATGCTTGCACACAAAGTCCACATTGTGATAATGCATTCTTGCATAGTCAAATTTGAAAAAAAAAACATATAATGAGGTAGAACTCTTAAAAATGCTATACAGTTGGGCCCAGTGGCGTGGCCTAGCGGCTAAAGTCCTCGCTTTGAATGCGCCGGGATCCCATATGGGCGCCGGTTCTAATCCCGGCAGCTCCACTTCCCATCCAGCTCCCTGCTTGTGGCCTGGGAAAGCAGTCGAGGACGGCCCAATGCTTTGGGACCCTGCACCCACGTGGGAGACCTGGAAGAGGTTCCTGGTTCCCGGCTTCGGATCAGCGCGCGCTGGCCCGTTGCGGCTCACTTGGGGAGTGAATCATCGGATAGAAGATCTTCCTCTCTGTCTCTCCTTCTCTCTGTATATCTGACTTTGTAATAAAAAAAAAAATCTTTATTAAAAAGATAAAATAAAATAAAATTTACTGGCCTGGAGCAGTTGCCTAGTGGATAAATTCTCACCTTGCATGAGCCAGGATCCCATATGGGCTGCGATTCATATCCCGGCAGCTCCACTTCCCATCCAGCTCTCAGTTTGTGGCCTGGGAAAGCAGTCGAGGATGGCCCAAAGCCTTGGGACCCTGCACCCGCGTGGGAGACCCGGAAGAGGTTCCTGGTTCCTGGCTTCGGATCGGCGCGCAATGGCCGTTGTGCTCACTTGTGGAGTGAATCATCAGACGGAAGATCTTCCTCTCTGTCTCTCCTCTCTGTATATCTGACTTTGTAATAAAAATAAATAAATCCTTTTTTAAAACGCTATACAGTTTATACCTTGAGTATTGGGAATGATGAGAAGATGAGGGGCTGGCTTTGTTTTGTGGTGGGTTAAATCACCATCTGTTACATCAATATCCTGTAAGAACACCAGCTACTCTGCTTCTGATCCAGCTCCCTTGCTAATGTGCCTCGGAAAGCGTAGAAGATGGCCCAAGTGCTCAGACCTCTGCTATGTGGCTCAGGATGGAATTCTTGGCTCTTGGCTTCAGCATGGCCTAACCCTTACCATAGTGGCCATTTGGGGAATAATTAACAGTGGATGGAAGATTCTCTCTCTTTCTAACTCTGCCTTTCAAAGAAATTTCTTTTTTTAAAAAAAGCTGGCTGACTTTCAAAGTCATGAATTATATTTTGAAGTCTTGCATTATGATGATTAGTTGTTTGCTTATTTATTTATTTTATTCACTTACTACGTGGCACTGGTCTTTTCGAATTTTTTGTGTGAGTTTGTATACACTGAAGTGAGAACTCCCTATTACATTTGCCTGTCTTCTGTGCCAGGTTTCTGTGTTCTTTTGGGAATGCAAGAATCCATTCTCCGTGCACTCATATAACAAGTCACCAGTTCAGTGGAAATGATATTGGTGATTGATCAGCAAATAGCATTGTAGTATGTGTTTTTATATCCTACCATGCATATAATTATTTTTTAAACCAGTCAGGAACTTCGTTGGCTTATTTGGATAAACTCAGATTTAATTGATTAAAGTACCAGGAATATTGTCAGCTAGAAGCAATGCTTCTATAGACAAATGACACATTTTTTAAAATTGGAAAGTCAAATATACAGAGAGGAGGAGAGACAGAGAGGAAGATCTTCCATCCATTAATTTACTCTCCAAGTGGCCAAAACAGCTGGAGCTGAGCCAATCCGAACCCAGGAGCCTGGAGCCCCTTCCAGGTCTCCCATGTGGGTGCAGGGTCTCAAGGCTTTGGGCCATCCTCAACTGCTTTTCTAGGCCACAAGCTGGGAGCTGGATGGGAAGTGGGGCCTCCAGGATTAGAACTGGTTCCCATATGGAATCCTGGTACGTGCAAGGTAAGGACTTTAGACGCTAGGCTACCGCACTGGGCCCAATGGTGTATTTTTAAACTGAAGTTTTCATTGTTGTTACATCATGTAACCAACCAACTCATCTGAATTTTCTACCAAATGTATTGGGTAAATTCACTTTATTGTACTTAATTCCAGATCTGTCTAAATGGCATGGGAGCCAATTGAAATCTAATTTCTTCTGCAAAATTCTACAGATCTTCAAATTAGAACTTATCAAGTGCTTTACTCTTTCCAGTCACTGTAAATAACTAAGCAGACATGTTTAAAATTTTCTGGATCTATCAGGGGCATCATTTGTGAATATTTCTTTAGATATTTATTTTTATTGGAAAATCAAGTAATACAGAGAGGAGGAGAGACAGAGAGGAAGATCTTTCATTTGCTGGTTCACTCCTCAAGCGGTTGCAATGGCCGGGGCTGAGCAGATCCGAAGCCAGGAGCCAGGAGCCTCAAGCCTCCTCCAGGTCTTCCACGTGGGTATAGGGTCCCAAGGCTTTTGGTCATCCTCAACTGCTTTCCCAGGCCACATGCAGGGAGCGAGATTATAAGCAGGGCTGCTGGGATATGAACCGGCACCCATATGGGATCCCAGCGCATACAAGGTGAGGACTTTAACCACTAGGCTACCATGCTGGACCCAGTGATTTGTGAATATTCTTGGAGGTCTTTTTAAACACAGAATGTCTGGGAGTGGTGTGTGTGTGTGTGTGTGTGTGTGTGTGTGAGAGAGAGAGAGAGAGAGAGAGAGAGAGAGAGAGAGAGAGATCCTCTATCTGTTTCGCAAATATCTGCAACATTCAGGGTTGGACCAGGTTTAAAGCCAGGATCCTGGAACTCCATCTTGGTCTTACATATGAGTGACAGAAATCTACGACCATGGGCCATCATCTGTTTCTCTCCAAAGTGTGCATTAGCAAGAAGCTGGCCTAAAAGTAGAGTAGATTGGACTCAAACTAGCACTCCAGAACTAGCAGTCCAGGTATGGGATGTGGGCGTTCCAAGTGACAGCTTAACCTATTATACCACAATACGTATTCCTGAATAGTATGTATTTGATTTAAAAAAATGGAGATAGTTTTAATATGTACAGTTCATTATCTGAAGGAAAACATATACTATTTTTCTATTTAAGATGTAGTTTATATTTTAAATAGAAGTCTATCTTCTTCAACAGTCAAATTCCTAGGCAATAAAGCAGGTTGTTCATCACTCAATGTGCTTGTGAAATTTGAAGAACCACTATGTCAATATCACTGATTCAGAACACTGCTGAGCTTGTTGAGTTCTTGTTTTCTGATGAAGGGTATTTTTTTTTTTAAGACAAGCAGGCATTATGAGTGAAGGGGCAAACACAGCATGCAAATAATTTGGCAACTGTTATGCACAACATTTGAAAATGCACTAATTCTCCAGAATTTGCCTGTCCACCTCCCTTACATAGTGTTTGCTTTCAATCAGAATTGCAGTTTTCAGGATGTCTATTTATTCATTTATTTATTTTTGAAAGGCAGAGTGGCAGAGACAGAAGGGGGCACAAAGATCTTGCATTGGCTAGTTTGCTCCCCAAATGGGTACAATGGCTGAAGCTGGGCGAGCCTAAAGCCAAGATCCAGGAGCTTCTTCTGGGTCTCCCATGCAGGTACAAGAACCCAAGGACTTGGCCATCCTCTACTGCTTTCCCAGGCCACAAGCAGAACTGAATCAGAAGAACTCTGACCGGCACCCAAATGGGATGCCAGCATCATAGCTAGAGTCTTAGCTTGCTAGAGTCTTAGCCGGATATGCTAGCACTGCAGCCCGTTTTTCAGGATTTCAATATTTGGGGTCTTGATGTTTTGGGATTATGATTCTTGAGATTTTAATATTTAGAGGTATTGATCTTTGGGCGTTTCAACATTTGGAATTATGGTGCTTTGGTTTGCGTCTTTGGGGAGTATTATCAGCACAGCTAATGTCTTATAACAGACCAGTCTTCTGCATGAATTCTCTCTATGCCTTGTCTGAATTTTGACACTTCATGGCAGGCTGTCTCCATGTGCAATGCCCTCCATCTCTGTGGGAGTGCCCTCCACACCCTGCTTATGTTCCACAACCCTATTCCATGCCTTTCTTCCTCCACTCAGACTCTAATGCTTTGCCCTCCAAACAACTTTAACTTTGCCCCCAACTAATATCTTTCAAACTAAATTTCTGAGAAATGAGAGGGAAGATCACCATTGTGATTTTAATAAGATTATTTATTTATTTGAAAGTCATAGTTATGTATAGAGAGGGAGAGACAGGAAGAAATCATCCATCTGCTGTTTCAATCCCCAGATGGCCACAATAGCTGGGGCTGCACCAGGTTGAAGCCAGGAGTCAGGAGCTTCACCCTCCCACTTGGATGATATAACCCATATACTGCTGCTTTTCTCAGGATATTAGCAGGGAACTGGATTGGAAGCAGAGTATCCTAAATATCAACTGGTGCCCATATGGGATGCTGGTAGTGCACGCAGAAGCTTTACTCAGCATACCACAACAGCGGCCCTAAGATCCTCAATGTGTTTTTAAAAAGCTTTGAAATGTCCTCCATGTCCCCAGGAGGTAAAATAGGGGACAGCTAAGCAGTTTGTATGGGGATCCATTCCATTATATCCATTTTCCTGAATCTTTGGCCACTTTTTCTATAGATGATTAGAAATGTTCAGGCATTTTTACCAAAGTTGATACAAACCATCTTTAACCCAGGGTTTGATTAATTAGTTTAACAGATCATTACAATATACCCTCATGCCTGAGTTTTGAAAATTTGAAATCCAAATGAGTACATTTATGTGAATGAATACATCACATCAGTATTATTTCTTTCCCATTGGTCAATACCTTTGGAATTCATTTCTGTATATGTTTATTGCAATCCTATCAATATAAACTGGTAATGTCTTATGATTGTTTCAGACTATAGGGTGGTGTCTCCCTCTGTCTCCTCCTCCTCCCCCTTGGCAACACACACACACACACAATCACCACACTATACCACACCACACCACACCAGGCTTTGTCTTGTATAATTCATGCCTTTTTCTATCTAAGTCCCCTGTCTCCTGTGGAATTGGAGAATGTGGATCTAGAAAAGACTTTAAATGAGTATATCCTGCAACTGTCCCAGTAGTATGTAATAAAAATATTCAATGTAGAGGAAAACAGATTTCCTGTGCATGTGGAAAGGGAGATAAAGAAGTTGCTATCTCTCAGCAACTGAGGAATGTTAACAATAATGCTTATTTTGTGTCAACAGTTCATTTTCTCATTCTCCTTCCTTTGCTTCCTTGATGAACAATCTAGTTGTGATGGGAATATAAAACCTTGATTAAGTATAGCTTTATAACGGAATCAACACTACCTCACGTTGATACTACACCACATAGAGTTTTGTGTCTCCTCTGTGTTAGAGATGGGATTTCTCTTGTACAAAGGATAGGAATTGCATCTGAATGACAAAGGTGTCTTTTGAAAACTATATTTTCAATAAACTGTATTGTAAAAACTAGACATCCACATATGAAAGAGGAAAACTGATCCCTTATCTTTAACTATGTACAAAATCAACTGAAAGTGAATTGAGGACACAAACATTAGACCTGGAATTATGAATCTTCTCTAGGAAAACAAATGGAAAGCTCCTTGACGTTGTCTTGCAATGATTTCTTGGATATGACTTCAATAGCACAGGTTTAAAAAAGCAAAAACAGGTGGGATTCTATCAACCTAAAAAGCAAAGAAAATAATCAACAGAATGGAAAAACACTCTATAGAATGGAAGGACATTTTTGTAAGCCATATATGTTGTAAAAGGTAAATGTCAAAAATATAAAAGGAACTCTGTAACTCAATAGAAAAGCAAATAATAAAACAAAACAAAAGAAAGAACTCTGATATCAAAATGGGCAAAGAAACTAAATAATTCTCCAAATAAAATTTTAAAAAAAGCATGGAGAGAATCAAGAGGGAGGAATAGGGTGAGGACATGTTCAAACAAATGGAGAAACATAAGCAAGTGTGAAGCAGAAAGGGCACATACCTGGAAATAGGAGAGGACAGAACAACAGCAGAGGGATTCCTGGAGACTGACAGACACAAGAAAGCAGCAGACACAACAGTGTGGTGTTGCAGTGACTGATACCACCAGTGGTATTCAGCGAGTGGCGATCTGAATTGCACTAGCAGAAGGAACTCCACCAGCAACAAGGTGGGAAGGGGCATTCACCGAGAGCTCAGGAACTGAACCCACAGGAAGAACTTCCCATCCTGCTGGTCGGCTGGACTTGAACAGGAGCAGGGACACAGCGGCAGATCCCAGATGATCACTGTGGGAACAGGGTGGATTTCACGGCCCAGTCAGCGCCCTAGAGCCAAATCAGGTGCCATTTTGTTTCAAATAGGAGGCAAAGGTTATGGGACAGGACTGCACATGCATTGAGTTGGGAGTGAACTCATTTCTGACTCAATGAATAACAACAACGTGGCATCCTACAAGATTCACTCAAGGCAGGTCTGGGTAGCCCTCAGACCTGACGGCCAACAGATCAAGAACTCTAGTAGTGGCATCAGGAGCCATTTTATACAGTGTGAAAAGGCTTTAAGACTGCAGGGACGGGAGGGTGGGGGGAGAATCTCAGATTCTATGTAATTACAACACAATGTAATTAATGAATAAATTTAATTTAAAAAAAAGACTGCAGGGACAACAAATGTGTTGAGCTGGGAGCAAACTCACTGAACTCAGTGCATTGCATACCAACTATGGCATTGTATGGGTCAAAATAGGTCCAGGTGGCCCTCAGACCTAATGTCCATCAGGTTCTGGCAATATCAGCACCACCGATAACCTAGCTATATAGGACACCTGGTGTCTCCCTAATTCTGGGACCTGCTCCTACCGGAAGTGGGAGAAAGATTGTACAGACAACGGTGCAGCCTCAGCATGCTATCACAGGAGAGAGTGGTGAGCCAGGAGCTGGGCTACAGAGACCATGGTGGAAATCTAACATAAGGACCCAGACCTGGAACTCACTGGAGGGAGTGCCACAAAGTGACTGCAAACAAAGACCTGTGTACAATAAGTAAAATTGAACTGTAGACGTGTGTGTGACAGAGCTTAGGAACCTGACCCAAAGAGAAGACTCTGAAAACCAGAAGTACAATGGCCAAGAGCAAAAGAAGAGACAGAGGCGCAATGAATATTACTGAAGACTCCCCTGCAAAGGAGCAAAACCCTATGCCAACCTTAGAGTTAACAGAGGAAGACATCGAGAAAATGGGGGATACAGAATTCAAAACACTTGCTATAAACCTTCTTATCAATAACGTGAAGCATGTAAAACAGGCATTTAGGGAATTTAGGGAATATGTCACACAGGAAATGAATCATATGAAAGCTGATATATCAGATATGAAGAATACAGTGGAGCAAACTAAAAGTACAGTGGAGAGTCTCCAAAGTAGAATAAAGGAGGCGGAAGGAAGAATCTCAAAATTAGAAGATATTTCCTGTCACCAGGGGGAAACAAACAGAAAGCTGGAAGCAGAGCTTGGCTCAGGCTAAAAAAAGTATTCAAGAATTGAAAGACACTATTAAAAGGTTAAATATCAGAGTTATGGGAGTCCCAGAAGGTGCAGAAAGAGAAGCTGGGTTTACAAATGTATTTAATGAAATAATGAGGGAATATTTTCTTAATCTAGAGAAAGAATTGGGAAACAACATATGGGAGGGGCACAGAACTCCCAACAGGGTTGAACAAAAGCAATCTTCACTACAACACATGATAATCAAGTTCTCGTCAGTCGAACACAAGGAAAAGCTCTTTAAATGTGCACATGAAAAAAATCAGTTGACACATAAAGGAATGCCAATTAAACTCACAGTAGACCTGTCACAGGAAACTCTACAGGCCAGAAGAAAATGGAGCGACATATTCCAGAGTATAATAGCCGAAAGTTGTCTGCCCAGTATAACATATCCAGCAAAACTTTCCTTTGTCTTTGAAAATGAAATAAAATTCTTCCACAGTAAAGAAAAGTTAAAAGAATTTGCCTCTTCCAATCTTGCCCTGCAAATGATACTTAAAGATGTTCTCTTGACAAAGAGGAATAGCACCATCCAAAGACAAATGTGAAGAACATCCTAGTAAAACAACAATAGAATACTAAATCAATGAACAACCCATTGCTAAAATGACAGGACCAAATTACCACCCATTCAATGTAACCCTGAATGTTGATGGCTTAAACTCATCAATCAAACATAGATTAGTAGACTGGATTAAAAAAACAAAACCCTTCTATTTGTTGTCTACAGAAGACATATCTCACCAACAATGACCAGAGGAAATTATATATCATGGATTTTTTTCTTTTGTTTCATATCTTCAAAACTCCTTGTCATTAAATTCTTCAATGACTCATAGATTGTGCAGTAATATTTTCTTCAAGAAGGTTCTTGATTTTCTTTTTCATTTCTTCAGCGACACATTAGTCATTATTTAACTTCATGGTGTTGTTAATTTCTTTTTCCTTCCTGTTGTTGATTTTGTTTTGTGGCTTTTCACTTAAGGGGATATATAGTACCTGTGTAATGGAGACTATCATGTCCAGATGTGAGGATACAATGCAGTATGCATCCTACTTCCAGACCAAAGATGGACTCCCAGTGAAATGGTTTACTATATTTTGACAACGGGGTGCTGGACTCTCTGGCATTGTCCATGCCTGCGATGATGCACATATGACTGTTTATGACGAACTATATTATAGTAATAATATTGGGGAACTCAGTGAGGGGGGAAGGGATTAGAGAGGGGGTAAGGGAAATCCTAGGGCCTATGGAACTGTAACATAACATGATAATAATAATAATAAATTAAACAAACAAAACAAAAAACCATTGCGGATGTTGCCGTATTGTTTAAGGCTCTACTCAAGATGTTTGCATGTTATACCAGGTTGCCTATATGTAAATCCTGGCTCCACTCCTAATTCCAGCTTCCTGCTAAAGCATACCTGTTTCCTGATTTTGGTCTCCCTATCCCTCTTGCTATGGCATTTGGGGAGTACACTAGCAGTTGGAAGATCTCATTCTGTCTTTGCCTGTCTGCCTTCCTCTCTCTGATTTTTAATTTTTTTTAATTTAAAGAAAGATTTATTTAATTTTAATGTACCTCAAATAAAGTACTTTTTAAAATTAAAAACAAAACTCCAAGTTCTGAGTATTCGGTCAAAGCAACTGAAATCAGGGTTGGAAGTGATATTTGATCCTCCCAAGTCCATTGCAGCATTATTTGCATTAATTGAAAAATGGAAACACCTGAGTGTCCAGCCATGGACAAATGACTAAAGATAACATGGTATACACATAAAATGGCATAGTTTTTCAGCTTTAAAAGAGAAGGAAATCTTGCCACTTGAAATACAAGGATTAGCTTTGAGGCCAATGTATCAAGTGAATTAATCCAGATCTAGAAAAGGAAATACTGCATGATAACACTCAGGAAGATTCTTTAGTCAAACTCATGAAAGTTGAGAGTAGAATGGTGGTTGGCAGGGGCTACAGGAAAGAGGGACTGGGAAGGTGTTAGTCAGAGGTCTCAAGGTCCCAGTTGTGCTAGATGAGTAAGCCTCAGAGAACTAGTCTCATTAACAATACTGGGCTGTATCCTTAAAAATGTGCTAATAGTAGAATTTATGCTTAGTGTTCTTGTAAAAAATGGTAAATAAATAAGACAGGAGGAAGCTTTTGGAGGTGATGTGTGTATGTAATGGCTGTGATGGATTTAGACACTTATAAAAGAGATCCTCAAAAAGTCTGCGTAAATGCATATAATGAACAAAACTATAAATTTCAAAAAACACAGTAAAATACGTTTATCTTAAAATTCAATTTCCATGAATTTTTCAAGTTTCTTTGTACTTATTTCCAACTCATCCAGTTACATATGTCGAATTTGCATACCTTTTGGCTTCTCTTTCACACATCCATGAAGTGGTTTTTCTGATCAAGCGTAGTATACTACTCACCAATTTTCTACTTTTCCTAAAACCCTTTCCAGTTCATAGGAGGAATGTTCTTGATTTCCTTGCCTGTTGTCTTGTAGTTGGGTTTGGTGATGGGGTAAGAATGGTATGAGATTAGAGTATTGGAGGTTAGGCTATTTCTTTCCCACCATCTCCCTGCAGTGGCACTGCACCCAAGGCAGTAGTCTCATTCTGCACAGTTACACCACTCATAGTTCCATAGTTCCAGCTCTCACTGGGCTCTGACAACTCTATTTCTTCCCTTAACTAGCTGGCTTTAGGGGTAGAAATGGTTTTTCACTCAAACCTCACTATCCTTTGTTTCTTCCTGTTGCTCTGACCACTCCCTATAAATAGCCTTTTTATAAAGGCTCTTCATTTAATCCATCTGTGGTGAATTATTTTCCTGCTGAAGCTCTGCTGATAAGGTCTGTTCATATCTTCATCCTTAGCCTTATCTGTAGGATTTTAGAGAACGATATTGCTGGACGTGGAAAACTCCCCACTTTAGGTGTTTTTCTGTGCACTTTCTGGGATGTTCTACAGTGTTTGTAGATACAACACCAGGGAAATAAGAATAAAAATGACTCATCTGGGAAGATTAACTTCATAATGAAAAGTTTAAAACGTCAGGTAATGCATGGTCATGTCAGAAAATTTAGGAAATCACAAAGAGAAACATAAAATTCTTCAATAGCACAGTACTGAAATAGCCACTGTTAACATTTTGATGAGTAGCTCTTTAAATTATGTGCATGGATGTTGTATGCTTCTTGAAAAAACTCCACCATTCTTGAGTCAGTGCAAGGCTTGGATTCTTGAGTTTTTGGAATTTCCATAATTGTCTTTATCTGTTCTAGGGTGTGCAAGGCAGAGACAAATTAAGCAGAGAAGCTCAGCGGAGGAGTAAGCTGACTTGGGGCGGATTTCACGGTTTAACTAACTTCTTTCTGAACTATCATAATGGATGCACTGGATGGACCCCACCCACATGAAGTCCTGCTGTGCTGGGCTGGGCTTGTGTGCTCTCTGGGAGGGGCTGCCTGCTCCGGTTCTCCCAGCCAGAGGAATCTATGCCAGAAGCATGGGTAAATATGCTGCAGTTGCACACCTGGCTGCCCTGCACAGTGCTCCTTTGGAAGCCAGGGAAACCTCTAGAGACTCAGCAGCCCAGAGAGACAAATTAAGAACCAATTGATTCTCCAGCAGCCTTGAAAAGGTTAATCCCAAATTGACTGTGCAACACAAATGTGTTCTCACAAGGCAGCATCTAATCTTATTGTGGGTAATAACTTCAGTCTTTGGAACTGTGGCTTATTTGCTTGATGCCAAGGTCATTTTGTTTTCCCTCAGATTTCAAAGAGCCCCAAATCCTTGTTATTTGATTCCTGAAGAGGAAACAACACTGTTATATACATGTAGAACATCATGTCACTTGTATTTGCTTCCCCCTGCCCAGCTTTAGACTAACCCCAAATATTCAATCTTTTTGTCACAAATTCATGAACCCTGCTGGGAAAATAGACCCTAGAAACCTGGAATGTACACAGATAAAGATGTACACAGAGCAGAGGCTGCTCTGCACTAGCTGACTTGGTGTCAAGACACAGTCATTTTGGGGGGTTGGGGCTCCCATCTTACTCTCTCTCACAACTTCAGGGTAATTGATTAAAACATGAATTTCCTACCCGAGTGACTTGAACATAACTTGCTTCCAGTTCCCTCTTCTGGACAGTTAGCAGTAGCAATAGGAGGATGGAATTTAGAATCATCCTTTTTGGCCTTCTTTTTGTGTTACTATTTCTCAAACCCCTTGTCTAGCCCTAAAATGATCTGAGTCTGCATTTTCAAGACCTAAAGAAAGAGATATGAATGTGGAACGTTACTCACAGACCAATCATAAGAATTGAAGCACAGAAGAACACAATCTTCACATTTCTCAAAAGACTAGATTTTGCTTTAATTCTCCTAGACCAATGCTTTTCTTCTGAGAATCTTTTTGTACCTTTTGACTTCATGCTGAGGTGAGATAGGTGTAAGTTTACTGAGCTTCAAATAGAAAGGTATCTGGAAAGGGTGGCCTCTCAATAAACTTGTTTGTTTGCTCAAAATGAGTGCAAGGACTCAACAAATTTACTGAAGCTTCCTAGTAATTTCCTGCACATCAAATTGCAGTTTATTTTTGTCAAGCTTCAGTCTCACATACCTTTGGCTACAAAGGTAGAACACTCTGAAGATTGTCAAGTAGGAGTGCAAGCAGAATCACAAAAAGAACTTGATGAGAAGGAAGCAGGGATTAAATTAAATGAAGAGATCTGCAGATAGCTCCTTGTAAGTCTGAAGACATGATGAACTGTATTATCCAAACAGCATGACAATAGCAAAGTAGATGGAGGTGTGACCTCAAGGTCCTCGATGATGAAACTTGTGATATTAAAGTAGACAGAAGCAAACAAAAAATCCAAAATATTAGAAGATATCTTCTTGTTTGGGAGCTTCAATATGCTGTGCTTTGAACACTGAATCATCCTAGCACGGTGTAATAGGCATTAGGTTGAAGTCCTTATCTCTTCATTTAGAATTAATGTTAAGTATTAATATGTTAACTAATTTTTCTGAGCCACAGGTTTCTTTGAGGAGATAATAACAGTGCCTAATATAAAGAGATAATGCATATTAAACATTTTGTACATTGTTTGACATGTGGAAATAGCCCCAAATGATTATTTTCTTTTCCACTTGCACCAGAGTTTGTCTAGTGTGTTTGGCTTGAATCAAAACAGCTGGCTCTGGAATGGGCCTTATGGATGCTGCAGATTAAACTGCCTCTTGGGTGCCTGAATCCCATATCAAAGTTCTTGGAATTGAGCCCCTCCTCCATTTCTGACACAGCTTCCTGCGAATGCACCTGGGGGCAGCAGATGATGGCCCAAGTACTCGAATTCCTGACAGCCACATAGGACACCCAGATGAAGTTCCTGTTTCCTGGCTTTGGCCTAGCCTAGCCTTTGTTGATGCAGTCATGTGTGGAGTGAACTAGCAGATGAAATCTCTCTCCCTGTCTGCTTGTGACTCTGCCTTTCTTATAATTAAATTTTTAAAAAGAAATCTTTAAAGCAAGTGACAATAATAAGGACACCAAATTGTTTTCTGAATTTAGTTAAAGTTCTTTGGGTCATTTCCTGTAAGTAAGTCTTTTTCCAAATATGGGTTTTAGCAGGCATTCAGATGTATTTGACTCAGGCAACAAGACCAAATGAAACCTCAACCCACAGGAACTTTATCTTTATGACTCGTTTTTTTTTCCTCCTCAACATTATCTTAGACTCCAGAAGGCAGGACTGAATTTCACAGACAGCTTTGTTGTGTAGCGGAAGAGAAATATGGCTTGAAGGTACAGCATAGTTGAAGGGCTTTCGTTGCCCTGGGGAGGAGTTTCATAGCCCCAAAACTATTTGCATTTTAGGCTTGGTTGGTCTTTGTTGTGCAGGGCACTCCTGTGCACTATAGAATGTTTCACAGCATTCTGGCCTTAACTCACTAGATGTTGGTTGCACTGCTCCATTCTGTTGTAACAACCAAAACTGTCTGCCTACATTTCTGGATGTTTCCTGAAGGTGATAACCTTGTCCCTGGCTGAAAACCAGCCCTAGATGAACAAGTCAGCCAAGTGCCTGGATTCCAAATACTTTGTAGAGATAACCTAAATTGAGTCTTCAGTAATGATTGGAAAGTCAAAGCAAAAGTAGGGGGCTGAGGGAAAGAAGAGATGAGGCGTAGGAAAGAAAAGGGTTTGAGCTTACAGGGACTATGGGCCTGTTATTCAGGGGCCCATATTTAATGGAAGACACAACCCCCTGAAAAGACGGTGAAAAGCTGGTCCAGTGAGTGCTGTGTCTGGAATACAAAAAGGTGATATAGAGCAATGGCTGGCCATCGCTATCCACCCTGGTTTGTTTCTTCACTTCATTTGTGCCACCTTCTCTGCTTTCCTTGACTAACATAAAACATCACCACTATTTCTGTCTATTCTTTTATATTGTTTGATTTTTTTGGTATTTCAATACCATCCCATATTATATTATTTACATAACACTTTAGCTTTCGGTTACTTTAGATGTTTATGATAGTTAAATTTTGAGACTTAAAAAATTTTAGCCTAAAGGACGCACAGACTACAGAATTGTACCATAAAGTTCAAACTTTTAAAATCAAATAAAAACAAAAAAGGAATGTAAGATTACTCTTATTGATGTCCTCAATCTTTAGGGCTCAGTCAAAAGGTGGGGAAAAAACAGAAAAAATTGCATTTAATGTTCTTTTACACATACACGTAGCAATACACATAATAAAATATAGTAATATACTGATATATTGCTACATATATACGCAAAAGAATATTAAGAATATGCTATGTACACCAGTATATATGCATACATGGAAAACTGTTTCAAAAAGTTCAGGAAAAGTGTAATGAAGAGATAAGATTATTTTGGTATGATTTTGAAATACATATAGTTTCTCTTTTTTTCTTTTAAATATTTATTTAATTTGAAATACAGATTTACAGACAGAAAAGAGAGAGAGAGAGAGAGCTCTTCCATCCCTTGGGTCATGCCCCAAATGTCCACAATGGCCACAGCTGGGCCAATCTGAAACCAGGAGCCTGAAGCTTCTTCAGGCTCCCCACATGGGTGCCACAGCCCAGTGAGTTGGGGCATCTTCCACTGCTTTCCCAGGCACATTAGCAAGGAGCCAGATCGGAAGTGGAACAGCTGGCACTATACCAACAACATCTTATGTTATATGTTATATAGTATGATATATGTATATTATACAAGTTAACAGATTATGTCTTGTTGCTGGCCCCAAGTTTGTTCATAATCTGCTTTATGAATTGATTTTATAATTACTTGCACCAAAATAAACCAATCATTTAACGCCATTTTCTATGAGTCTTTTGAAGTTATCGCATATATATGCAAACATATCATGACTATGTATGTGCATATACACAAATACATGTTATGGTTACTTACTGCTGAGTAACACTATAGCGCATTAGTTAAGAATGTTGATCTGGGACCCAGTACCATGACTTGATTGACTAATCTTCCCCCTTCAAGTGCTGAAATCTCGTATGGGCGCCGATTCGTGTCCCGGTGGCGCCACTTCCCATTCAACTCCTTGCTGTGGCTTGGGAAAGCAGTGGAGGATGCCCCAATGCCTTGGGACTCCACACCCATGTATGAGACTTGAAAGAGTTTCCTGGCTCCAGACTGACTTAACTCTAGCTGTTTGCGGCCACCTGGGGAGGGAACCAGTAGATAGAAGACCTTTCTGTCCTTCTCTCTGTAGACCCACCTTTCCAATAAAAATAAATCTTTAAAAAAGAATGTGGACTCTGAAATCATACTGTCTGGATTACATTTCAAATTATTTGTTATAACTCATTGTGCTTCCATTTCCATATCTGTAAAATAGAGGTGTGATACCAATTTCTACACCACAGGATTCCTTAGAAGAATTGGAGTTTTAAAATATTTCTAATTTTTAGGGCCCGACATGATAGCATAGTGGTTAAGGTCCTCGGCTTGAACACGCCAGGATCCCATATGGGCGCTGGTTCTAACCCCGGCAGCTCCACTTCCCATCCAGCTCCCTGCTTGTGGCCTGGGAGGGCAGTCGAGGATGGCCCAAAGCCTTGGGACCTTGCACCCACATGGGAGACCCAGAAAGAAGTTCCTGGCTCCTGACTTTGGATTGGCACAGCACCGGCCATTGCAGCCACTTGGGGAATGAATCATCAGACAGAAGATCTTCCTCTCTGTCTCTCCTCCTCTCTGTACATCTGCCTTTCCAATAATAAATAAATCTTTAAAAATATTTCTAATTTTTAGAAAGGCAGAGAGAGACAGACAGACAGACAGACAGATAAAGGAGATTTCTCATCTTGTCGATTCACTTCCAAAATGCCTACAATAGCCTGGGCTGGGTCAGGCCAAAGCCAGGAGCCCTAAATACCATCTCCCATTAGCAGGAAGATAGGATCTGAAGAGGAGCTAAGACTTTAACCAAGGCACTCTGGATATGAGATTTGGGTGTACTAAGTGATGTTTCAACCACTGTAGCGAATACTCACCCATATCACAGGAATTTTATAAGAATTGAATGTGAGTGTATCTGTGCACACATGCACAAGTGCTTGTGTATCTTAGATTAGTACATTAGAATAGTACTTAGAACATTAGTAAGTGCTGTGTATATTTGCTCTTATAAGTGCTATTGTTTATTTTCTCTGACTTAGAATGTAAGCTCTATATGTACTAAATACTTTTTTTGTCTACTGTTGATTTTATAGTACCTCAAGAGTACATTAACAGGTGTGAGTAAATGTTAGTAATGTTAAGGTGTGGGCAGAAATAGTGAGGTCTGAGAAGGTTAAGAAAGAAGAACTGGGAAACAATGATGTTCCAGAAACTAAGGAGACTTTAACAGGGCACAAGTGGGTAACAGTGGCAAATATTGCTATACTATTGTAAAGATGCATGGGGAATCAGTGGAGGGAGAGGAGTTGGGGAGAAGGAGTAGAGGAATTCCTTGAACTTATCGAACTTTATCATAAAAAAAATTGAAAGGCAAATAAAGATAAAAAGTGATCATTTCATTTTGCCAAAAAGAGCTTTGGTTTTTCCTTTTGTATCTTGGCAAATACTGGATTTCTTCCCCTAAAATATGCTTTCATTAAAATGAATGAAAAAGTTCCAGAGAAAGGGGGATAAGAAGAGTAAGAGATCTTCCATTACTATTTCGTTTCTCTAACTGGCTGCCACAGTTAGTGGTAGGCCAGGCTGGAGCCAGGAACTACCTTTGGCTCTCCTGGGTGGGGGCAGGGGCCCAAGCATTTGCGTCATCGTCTGTTTTCCCAGGCACGTTAGCCAGGAGCTGGATTAAAAATGGAGTATCTGGGGGCTCAAACTGTAGCTCTGGTTTGGGATGCCAGTGTTTTAGGAGGTTGCTTAAACCGCTGTACCACATCACTGGCCCTGTAATAAACCTTTGACAACAGTTCTTCACATAGAGAGCCAAAAAAACAAACAAACAAACAAACAAAAAAAACCATGTAATATAGACGAGTGAGATTGACATTTTGGGATTGAATGATTATTGTTTACAACCTTACATATTAAGGAATATGGGGTTTTATTTTTATTTTCTACTTGCTATGTTTTGATATCATTACCTAATTGAGGGTCAATCCTGTGATTGCTAAGTGGAATGAATGTATGCTACTCTAAAAATTTAGCTAAATGGATTAAGTAGAAGGGTGGGTAGGGAATGTGGGCAGGAAGAAGGATACGGTGGGAAGTACCACTTTGCTTCTAAATTTGTGCTGTGAAATACATTCACGTTACATAAATAAAAATCATAAAAAAGTTGTCAACCCAGGAGTTGATGTTGTTATACAGTGAGTCAAGCCACTGTTTATAACAGGAGAACCCCATAGTGGAGTGCAAGCTTAAGCCCTGGCCACTGGTGCTGGTGTTGTAGTATAGTAAATAAAGCCTCTGCCTCTGATGCCATCATTCCATATGGGCACTGGTTTGTGTCCTGGTTGTTCCATTTCCATCTGGGCTGTCTGCTAGTGGTTCAGCTAAGCAGCAGAAGATGGCTAAAGTTTTGGGTCCTTGTCACCCATATGGGAGACTTGAATGAAGCTCCTGGCTCCTGACTTCAGCCAGGTCCAGCCCTGGCCATTGTAGCCATCTGGGGAATGAACCAGGCAATGGAAGATCTCTCTATCTCTCTCACATCCTCTGTCTCTGTCTATAACTCTTTCAAATACAAATAACCAAATGTTTCTTAAAAGGTAGAATTAGCAGGTAGTTATTTTGGCATAATTTTTTTTTAAAAATACATGCTTAGTTATTTTCCCATAGTATGTATTTTCATGAATTTTATGAAACCCCCTTTATACAAATGGCTAAAAAGTGCTTAAAAATGGTCAACACAGTGGCATAGCATGCTAATTCTCAGTCTGTGGTACCAGGATCATATATGAGCTGCAATACATGTCCTGGTTGCTCCATTTCTGATCCAGTTACCTGCTATGGCCTGGGAAAGCAGTGGAGGATGGTTAAAATACTGGAGACCCTGCACCCACATGGGGGACTCTTTGGAAGAAGCCCCTGGTTCCTGGCTTTGGATCAGCTCAGGTCCAGCCACTGTGGCCATTTGCAGGAACAGTGAACCAGTGGGTGGAAGATCTCTCTCTGTCTCTCTCTGTCTCTCTCTCTGTCTCTCTGTCTCTCCTCTTTATAAGCCCGCCTTTCAAAGAAAAATGAATAGAATCTATTTTTCAAAGATGCTCAACATTATTAGTTGTTAGAACCATCTGAATCAAAAGTGCAATGAGATTATCACTTTTTGCTCTCTAGAATAAATGATAAAAAAGGCTGATAATAAAAAGTGTTATCAAGGATGTAGAGAAATCAAAACCCACATGCATTGTTGCTAGGAATGCAAAATGGGGCAACCACTTTGGAAAAAACAGTTTGGCAGTTTCTGAAAGGATTAAAAATAAAGTAACTGTATGACCCAGGGATTCTATTCCTAGGTGTATACACAAGCATTTTAAAGACAAATGATCACACAAACCTCGTACATGAATGCTTATGATGGCACTACTCATAATAATCAAAATGTGGAAACAGCAAGATGTATCAACTTCTGAATGGTTAAAGAAAATGTGAGCCTGGCATGATGGCTAGAGGGCTAAATCCTCCCCTCTCAAGTGCCAGCATCCCATATCGGCACCGGTTCCTGTCCTGGTTAGTCCACTTCCCATCCAGCTCCCTGCTTATGGCCTGTGAAAGCAGTAGAGAACGGTCCAAAGTCTTGGGACCCTGTACCCATGTAGGAGACCTGGAAGGAGTTCCTGGCTCCTGGTCTCTGTCTTAGATTGGCTCAGTTCCAGCTGCTGTTGCCATTTGGGGAGTGAATTAGAGGATTGAAGATCTTTCTATCGTTCTTTCCATAAATCTGATCCGCGTTTCCAATAAAAATAAGTAAATCTTTTAAAAAAGAAAATGTGATATATACCTTCAATGTAATATTATTCAGCCATAGCAAGATGAGCACTGATTTGAGTGATGTCATCAAAAATGGCAGAATAGGACTCTGTGAATGTACATAATTAGCTATTAGACAAAACCCAAATTCTTTAACGTATGATGTACAAGGCCTCTGTAGTTCTATCTCCTATATGTATATTATGAGTTGAACTGAGTACACCAAAATTCCTTTGTTGAAGTCCCAGTCCCCAGTACAGCAGAATGTGTCCTAAGTTAAAATAGCCATTACAGATGTAATTAGTTAAGATGAAATCACGAGGATAACACTAATCTCGTATCATTGCTATCCTAATGAAAAGGGGAAAGTTTAAACAGAATGAAAAACTCAGTCTGCTTTTTTTATGCTACACTCACTGTAGATACTAAGTGCATTCAGTTTTTAGTAAACTGTTATTCAACATGATATGAAGGAGGGTGTCTTGGAAATTAGAATGAAAACTTTGGCAATTAGAAAGTACCTGATCAGTAGGAGAACAGATGAATAGCTTTGCAATATGTTTATATCCTAGAATGTTCTGTAAAAGTGAAAATAGATGAAATAGAGTTGTATTTATCAACAAAACTAACTACCATAAAGATAATACTGAGTGAAGAAAGCAAACCTCAGAAAGAACATAGAGTGATAATATTTATGTAAGGCACTACATACTATTTAGAAATAGGCATTTATTTAGTAAATTTATATAGATATACATGGAAACAATCAAGAACAAATCTGAGATGGTACAAATTGTGTGATAAAGACTATACAGGTGGCTTCACTTCAATTGTTTTGGTAATGTTTTATTAAACTGGGTAATTGAAATATCCTGGTTGTTTCATTACAATAAATATTATTAGCCATTTTTAAATACTTCATAATTTTTTTAAAGGAATTGCCCAATACTGAGGTATCCTGTCTCTGGTACTGAAGAAAATCCCCCTCATTTTAAGTTTTCGCTAGTCAGAATTTCTTCTACGTGGCAAAGTTGAACAACTCATTGAATCCAGTTATTCATTAGACTGGAGATTACTTACTATACATAGGATGATAATCCATAAATTCTTGTTTGCATTTATGTATAGAATATGGCTTGAATTAGACTTTTCCTAATATTCTGTATAAGAATTTGAGTATGGGGCAGGCACTGTGGCATAATAGGTTTAGCATCCTGCTGCTCTTTGCCGGCATCTCATATGGATGCTGGTTTGAGTCCCTGCTGCTCCACTTCTGATCCAGCTCCTTACTAATGTGTCTGGGAAAGCAAGATAAAATGGCCCAAGTTCTTAGGTCTCTGCACCCACATATGAGATATGGAAGATGCTCCAGGCTCCTGTCTTTGAACCAGCCCAGCTCTGGCCTTTGCACCCATTTGAGGAGTGAACCAGCAGATAGAGGATCTCTCCTCCTCTGTCTCTTCTGTCTCTGTAACTTTGCCTTTCCAATAAAAATAAACAAATCTTTGATGAAAGAATTTACACACAGAACATTGTGGCAGACAAGGAGGATCAAGCAGAAATGGACAGCGTTTTCAAAGCTTGTGTTATCTAGCCATTGGTTCATGTGGCCTGTTTTGTTATTTATATTGATCTGTCTCCCTTTTTGTAGCTGGGCCAGTGAGACTGTCTCAGGGATGAGCAGTCAAACCCTCATATCCTCTTCAGTGAGGTGGGCTTGGGAGAGGGAGAAACTGTATGGCATGGAAAGAAGTGAAAATTTGACATTTTGCTCCAGAGAGAAAAGGGTTGGAGTAAACATTTCCTGATGTTATGTCTGGCCAAAAACACTTCCAGCTCCTGCCCAGCATTATCCGTAAAGAATGAGAGTAGAGCTTGATGTGAGTTTTCATAGGTCATGTTTGGGTAGGCTAAAACACATTCAAAATCCAGAACTGATTGAGGGTCCTGAGGGCAGGGCTGACTTGGAAAAGCTCAAGAGAATAAAGGGAATTTCTCTGTGAAACATCTTCTTCACATTTTAGGATAGAAATGGGATATGAGAGATTACAGGACAGAAGAAAATTCTGGATTTTCCAGGTCTCAGATCCTAGAACCTTGACTTTTACTATTTTGAGTGCTAGCATTAGAATGAATTTTTCCCCTTTAAAGATTTTCAGTAATATTTTTTAAAGATTTATTTATTTTTATTGGAAAATCAGATATAGAGAGAGGAGGAGACAGAGAGAGGAAGATTTTCTGTTCGCTGATTCACTCCCCAGGTGGCCACAATGGCCTAAGCTGCACCGATCAGAAGCCAGGAGCCAGAAGCCACCTCCAGGTCTCCCATATGGGTGCAGGGTCCCAAGGCTTTGGGCCGTCCTCTACTGCTTTCCCAGGACACAAGCAGGGAGCTGGATGGGAAGCAGGGCCTCTGGAATTTGAACCGGTGCCCATATGGGATCCTAGCACATTCAAGCCAGGACCTCAATAATATTTTTATATTATCAAAGCTATATATATTCATTATAAGAATGCTGAAAAATCCGGAAGTGTAGGAGAAAAATGAAATTCACTTAGTTCCACCATCTATAGACTTGTTTCTTTCTTGTTTCTATGCGTATCCCAATTTTCCCTATTATTGTTATCATGTTATATCTTTGCTCATTTGCATATTCAGACTCTATCTTCTTAGAAGTACCTGACAGTTTGACAACTTTTGGCTCAGTTGAACAGGAGGAGGTGATTTTACCATCTCAAGAGAGCCACTACAGATGGTAGTAAAACGACGTGGAGAGGGGAGGTGGGGGGCACATCTACTCTTGGACCCCTATCTTCAGTCCCCAAGTTCCCTTTTCTAACCTAAGAGGTCATCCCTTGAGTACCTTAAGGTTTTGACTGCCAGAGGTTTTCTTTGGGTTGAACGACCCCTACTAAGGAGCGCCAGCGCAGTGCGGCCCCTTTAAGAGCCCAGCTCCTCCCAGCTCCAGGGAAAGTTGCAGCTTTTTCCGCCTGCCGGGAGGGTGAGGAGGGCCGGCCGCTCAGTGGACTTCAGGTCTTCTCGGAGTCGGAGACCCTTCCCTGACTCTGGTCCCGGGACGTCTAGTCTTCTCGCGGCACCTGTTGCTTGTGACAGGTAGGGCTACAGCTAGCGGCTGCCCGCTCCCGCGCTGTCGCTCTGGGACTGCTTTAGACCCCCAGCCCCTCTTCGCTGCTGAAGCGCCCCCACCCCACGTCGGGGACCCACACTGTTCCCCACCTCTTCTTTGCTCCCCACGTCTTTGGTGCTCCGTGGCTGACCTCCTGACCCGTGTCCCATGCTTGCCTCTCTGAACCGCACCCCCACGCCGGGACGCCGTCTGCTTGGGGCGTTTCCTCCTTAGCACTTTTCGTTTTTCACTGGCAACTTCTGACCCACGCGTGGCTAACGCTGACTGTGTCCGTTGGGTGCTACTCCCTTGCACCCCTCTTGCAGAGTGCCCAGGCTCTTCCCACCAGCCGGAGCCCGGGTTTCTCCTGAGAACTGGCCCTTAGGGGCGGGGGTGGGGGTAGGATCCAGGCTGGGACGTACCTTTCCGTGGGTTCTTCTTTCGGGATCTCTGTCATGCACTGCCTCCTGACGCCGGACCTCCGGGCTGGCTGCCTTGGCCTTGACCGGCCCTTCACACCACCATGAGGTCAGTTGGCCCCAAAGCACTACCACAGTGGGCTTCTTTTGCACTTAGGGCTGGGAACTTGACTGGGGGCTCTGGAACTGAGCTATTTTTTTGGGTCTCCTTTCATTGCTTCTTGGCCTTTTGGCTAAGATCAAGTGTATTTGTCTCCCTTCAAGCAGGCAAGGTGAGATTTGCCCCTGAAGCAGGGTCTCCAGAACCCTCAGAAGGGGTGCAGAACACCTGTGTCTCCTGTGATAGTTCTTAAAGGGACATGCAAAGGTGTTCCTCTAGCCCTCAACATTAGATCAGATGGGGTTTGGGGGCTTGAAATCATTTGATTACAATTCTGGTGGCTTGAGAAAAAAAAATGTTTTTTTCATGAAGCAACCAACTTTCCGCAAGCCTCTGCCTCTTCAGGGCCTGAGACCTTAGCATTCCAGAAGAGTTCTTTTGACAGGTCCAGCCCCACACGTGGTGGACGTGTGAGGCAGAAATTAGTCTTAGGTACATTTAGGACCTCCTGCTTTTAACTGCCTTTTTTTCTGCTCTTTTACCTCCCGGCTCCCACCTCTCATAAATCCATTAATATCAACAAGTTAATGACCTAAAATGTTTACCCACTACTGTGGAGGGAACAGCAGTTTAAGCAGAATTGTGGCCCTGATGGTGTTCTGGCTTTCTGTTTAGTTTTTTAATCATCAGCAAGAAATCCCAGGAGAAAAAGCCCAAGAACTTGACTTGCAAGACTTGTGTATTTGATAACGGATGAACATTTTTGGTCACACAATTTCAAGTGCTTTACTCTGGGTCAGACCAGTGAAATGGAGCTTAGAGGCCATTCTAGGTTCTGGAGTAATTGGTGTGTGAGTCGGTGTACCATTCTGCTTGACGCTCTCTAGACTTTCCCTTTAACGGTGGCTAGTGGTATGGTTGTTAGAAAGCACTGAGTTAGGACTGTGGGAAGTTCTTTCATCCTGTCTCATACAATCCCCATGATGACTGCAATGCACACTATGGTTATAACCATGTTGGGAGGAAAAGGAGACTCCGAGGTTAGCACTGCCTTCTAAACATCCAACTGACAGAGTCAGGCAGAGCTTGGGTTCTTATCCTGTCATACCATGTCTGTAATGCTGGAAGTTTGGAATACTAAATCAATTGTGGGCAAAGACTACCTTGTTAAGAAACTTCCCTCCCAAGCTGCGGTGTATCTTTGGGTCCTTGATTTCACTTTAGATACAGTGCAAATACTAAGGACCACTTTCCTCACTGACGTCTTACCCGCTTCATTTACAACATGGGGCCAGCTGCCACATTGCCAACTATCAGCACAGCCGTCCCTCCTCCAGTGTTCCCGAATGATGAACAAACCCTCCTGGGCTGTCAGCTCAGGGCTAATTGTCCTGAAGTTAGAGGAGAGTAACCCTGGAATCTAGGCATGTGCGCCAGGCGCCTCTCCTACTGGTTCAGAGAGAAATGAGTACGTGGTGAGTGATAAGGATTTCCGAACAGCCAAGCAGAGAGCCTGAGGGTGATGGTGTACTTGTCATGGGATGAATGGAATATTGTGGGCCGGGTGAGGTGGGGAGAGAATGTCTACCCTGATCCCACCTCTGAGACTTTGCTGAAACTATCCCAGCTGCTCTTTTTAAATTTTTTTCCAGAAAATCAAGCTTGTCACCTATACCCCCTCTACAATCATTAATTCCTTTTCATCTGTCAACATTTAGCTCTAACATTACCTCCTTTGGGAAAACCTTACACACATTTACTCCCCCAATTGGAACTGATAGTTAGCCTGTGTCCTAAAGTGCTTCTATTAGACCTCAGTAAAGTCCTTACTACCACTCATAACTGCTTTTGTCACCTGGAAGGCTGTAACCTCTGCAAGGGCAAGCTATGGATCTTGGAGTTCCATTTGTCTAAAACACAAAAGATTAACAAACATTTATGCTGGAAATGGGGGAAATCATGCCTTTCAGAGACTGAGCTCTGGTAAGCCATCAGGGTTTAAATGGCTATCATTTGAAAATCAAAAAGCAATAAATTTTGATGAGAATGTAGGGGAAAAGGTACCCTAACCCATGTAAACTAGTAATGTAAACTATATAGAATGTAAACTAGTACAACCCTCATGGAGGGTGGTATGGAGATATTGTAGAAATCTGAAAATAGATCTACTAGCTGTCCCATGCGTGAGAATTTACCCATATTAAATGAAATCAGCATATGAGTTATTTGTACATCCACGTTCATTGCAGCTCATTTCAAAATAGCTAAGATATGAAATCAACCTAGATGTCCATCAAAGGATGACTGGATAAAATAAATGTCACACGCGCATGTGCGCGCGTGCACACACCAACGAACACTACTCAGCCATAAACAGAATGGAATATTGTCTTTTGCAAAAAATGGATGCAACTGGAAACCATTATGCCTCATGAAATAAGGTGGTCCAAGAAAAATAAATGTTTATACTGATCTGTGTATAAAAACACATAATCTATATGAGTGAGATTGACATTTTGAGATTTGATTATTTTTTACTGCCTTTGTCTACACTCTTAAGGGACAGTAGGGTTTTTTTCTTACTTGCTATTTGTTGAATCCCTTACCTAATGGAGTTTTAACCCTGTAATTATGAAGTAAACTGAAAATATGCTGTTATAAAAATAAAAAATGTAAAAGGAAGGAAGGAGGAGAGTGGGTGGGGGAACATGGGCAGGAGGGAGGGTAGGGCAGGAAAGCATCACTATGTCCTTTAGTCTGTATTTGAAATATGTGAAATTTATTCATTTCATTTAAAAATGTTTTACCAGTTTAAATGTTTTTATTTGTTTATGTAAGTAAATTAAGCTTATGTGTTTGTATGTGTGTCTATGTGTGTGTATGCACATGTGTGTGAAGATACCCTGAAGTCTTTAAAATCTTGTGCCTAGGATTTTGGACCTAAATGTCACTTGTATATGCAGACTTTTTTTTTTTTTTTACCATGTTATTTAAGCTTTCAGCCTCTCATCTACCTTAATGGATTTTCCTAGCTTTCTGTCTATCTTTCCTACCCTGGGCCACCCCTCTTCCCATCACATCAAATGGTAATATAAACTCTGTGTTGATAGGGACTGCTGTCTCTTGAATTCAACTGTAGACTCCAGGGCCCAGACCTGAGTCTGGTACATTGTAGAAACATATTACCATCAGTTAAATACACGAATTCCTGACAGTTCCAAAGTAAGAACTGACATTCTTTTGTGCTATCCTGGAGGTGAAAATAAGTCTGCCCACTTTGTAGCCCCATAAGTGTAAGGTTGCCCCAGGCTAGTTCTTGCAAAGATTTCCTTCTGCTGAGTTTGGCTTTAAGATTGAATTTCTGATAATAACCCTGGCCCAGTTGAAAGTGCTTACCTCTACCTGCCCCCATTCTCTTTTTTAAAGTGTGAGTCTCTGTATGGAAACTTCTGAAGTTTAGAAGGAGAACTGCAAAGATGCTATGCTCCTTAGTATAGGAAGGGAGTTACACTGGGAGGAGAGGGTGTGAAATATCAGATTTCTTGAGGCCTCTTGGGCAGTTGGCAAGCTCAGTCAGAGGCTGGAGAAAGTTGCTGTCCCACAGGGAAGTGAACAACTCAAAACATAAATGATTCCACCAGTTAGGCATCTGGCCTCATGTCAGCCTTAGTGTTTTAGGTGTAGGGTGGTTATTGGCTTGTGAACATTATGGAGCTATATAGATGAGCGTTGCTTCTGTAGGACCTGGTCAGTTTGATGTCAGGATTGTGCAGTATTAGAAAATCAGTATATGATGTTTTGAAATGTTTAGAAAGAAGTAAGTAAAAGGGCTGAGTCCATTTAATGACAGGTCTGGAAGGAGTTAGGACTTTGTTTAGGTGGTAAATATGTGAATGTCTCCTTTTAATACATATTCACTTTTTAAAAAACTCAAGTTTGTATTTTAAAAAAATGGTTTAGCCTCTTCTAAATTTGTCTCTTCCACCCATGAACATTGGAGTGACCAAGGGGCCAGTGTGGTCTTACCCCTATCTGGAATCTTCCTAGAGGCTCTTGCTCAGCCCCATGGCATTAAGTTGCATCTACCTAGATGCTCATCACTCCCATGTAGATGTATTCTGACTTTCGGCTTTTTCTAAGCTGCAGCCTGACGTATTCAGTAACTTATTTGATGCTTCTACTTGTCTATCAAATAGAAATGTCAAATATAATGTGGCCTAAATAGGATTACCTGATTGCTAAGGGTCACCTTTGATTTCTCCCCACATTCAGTTCATCAGGAAGCCCTGCTCACCTGAATTGGAAACTTACATTGTGGCCCATGCAGTAAACATCCATGTACCATGCTAAAGTGTCTCCTTGTAAATATGCATGTATTTTTGTGACATAGTATCTTCTAGGAAAATTTTCTGTGTCAAGGACATGTTCATTGAAAAGTACAGTATTTCTGTTAGGCTGGAGGGATACGTCTTAGCAATCCACTGCACTGCATTGGACCACAGTTAATAATGTATTGTGTATCTTAAAACTACTAAAAAATAGATTTTAAATATTCCCCCATGAAAAGAAAGATGTTGGTGAGGTGATCTATAAATTGGTTAACCTGATTAGATCTTCTTACATATATATAATTATCACTTACTAATTAGAAATACTCAAATAAAAGATATATACATTAAAAGATTTGAATGTGTTAGGTGAAAGTGACACTCAAAGGGATTTATATTATCACCACTCAGAATTTTTCCTCACAACCTTGCAGAGGGCAATCTTTTCATTTTTTGCCAATCTGATAGGTTATAAAACTACTATTCAACTGATTTAAGTTCACATTCTTCTGGTCAATAGTTAGGCTGAGGATCTTTTCTCTTTTCTTGTGTTTTAACTATTTTTTTTTGTTTTTCATGAGACTTGTTCTTTCATAATCTTTATACATTTTTCTTTTGGGTTATTCATTTATTTGTAAGAATCTATGTTCATTACAGATATCTACCCATTTCCTGTTATATAGTGCAAGTTTATGTTTTTCTCTCTAGTCTGTGATATGTCATAACTTTGTTTATGATGTGCACCTCTTTTGTAATCAGATAAACATGCTATAAAACATTTTAAATCACACACTCATTAGATTTGGCAATTAGGAAGTCAATGATGACATCAGTTCAGGAGGAGAGGAGGCAGATCATAAATGGTTGGGAAGTGGAAACTGAGAGGACCGAAAAGGGGTATAGTACACATATTGAAGGAGCTGGTTCATGGTGAGAAGGAGAGGATTTCTTATAGGCATCAGGGCACATAATAGACTGTTAATTGCTTTTAAAAATTTTATTTTATTTTCAAAAAAGATTTATTTATTTTTATTGAAAAGGCAGATCAGATTTACTGAGAGAAGGAGAGACAGAAAGAAAGAATTTCCATCTGCACGTTCGCTCCCCAAGTGGCCACAATGGCCAGAGCTGAGCCAATCTGAAGCCAGGAGCTTCTTCCAGGTCTTCCACATGAGTACAGGATCCCAAGGCTTTGGGCCATCCTCTACTGCTTTCCCAGGCCACAAGTAGGGAGCTGGATGGGAATTGGGGCAGCTGGGACGCAAACTGGTGCCCATATGGGATCCTGGTGCTTGTAAGGCGAGAATTTAGGCATTGAGCCAGGCCCAAACTATTAATTGTATTGTATTTTATTTATTTTTTTATATATATTCATTTATTCATTAAGTACATTGTATTACATGACACAATTTCATAGGTACTGGGATTCCCCCCACCCCCTTCACCCCAAACCCTTCCCCCATGGTGAATTCCTTCACCTTGATGCATAACCACAGGTCAAGTTCCGTTGAGATTCCCTAATTAAAAGTTCACACCATACAGAGTCCAGCATCCCACTTGTCCAGTTCAAGTTCAACGGCCTCTTAGGGAGGCCCTCTCAGGTTTGAAGGCAGAGCCAGCAGAGCGTCACCTCGATCAATTAGAAGCTCCAACATATCATCAGCAACAGTCCAGGTATGATGAGGCTGGTGCAGAGTCCACTGATTGACATAGTCCGTCTTAGAGTTTCCCCTTGTCCAGTTTTCCGCTGGAAGCATATAGCTGAGGTGGTTGATTGATCTACTCCATTTTCCATCTTTTCTTGGTTAATGTGTTGATTCCTCCATTTTGTTCAGGGGAATCCCCTAAAAAACTTTGAGGCATTCCCAGTCCAGGCTCCTACATGTACTACTAGTAAGCACAGTGCCCGCCACCGTCCATCACTCCGATCAGCTGGTGGTTTTACCCCCTGGGTTGGTTCTATTCTGAGCCCCGGCCTCCATTGGAACCAATGAGTATCGCAGCTCTTCCCGGCTCTGCCCATCACACTCTCGTCCCTCACCTAAACCAGTGGAAGGTGTGCTGGTTATTAATTGTATTTTAAATATAGGAGAAGGATGAGCCCATGTATGGGTAGATGGCATAAAGCTTGATGGTGCAAGTTTCCTTCAGAAACAGGAGGGTAGGGTGTCAGAATAAAAGGGGAGCTGGGACAAACTGGACGTAGAGAAAGGGCAGGAGATAAATGGTAAAGAGAAGGATTGGCGATGCCATGGAGATGAAAAGATCTATGGAGGGACAGGATTTTGAGGCAGGTTCCTCCTGACTAGACAAGTAAAGGACAGAAATGGCATTTAAAGGAATAGAAAGTGGAGTTTTGTTTATGATCGTATTGCCTACATTATGTGTATGTATGTCAAAAAAATCATGTTGCAAACCAGAAACCTGTACAAGGACACTATTAAAAGTTCACGAAAAGTAGAACTAGAAGCTAACTTAGTACAAAAACTTGAAATTCATAATAGGATGGAATCTACAAAAATATTGTGGTGGGCCCAGCGTGATAGTGTAGTGGTTAAAGTCCTCACCTTGCACACCCGGGATCCCATATGGTCGCCGGTTCTAACCCCAGGGACCCTGCTTCCGATCCAGTTCCCTGCTTGTGGCCTGGGAAGGCAGTTGAGGATGGCCCAAAGCCTTGGGACCCTGCACCTGCATGGGAGACCTGAAAGAGCTCCTGGCTCCTGACTTCAGATCAACTCAGTTCCAGCCATTGCGGCTGCTTGGGGAGTGAATCATCAGACGTAAGATCTTCCTCTCTGTCTCTCCTCCTCTCTGTATATCCACCTTTCAATATAAATAAATAAATCTAGAAAAAAAAGAAGAAAACTTATTAAAAAAAGATTGTGAAAATGTCTTTTTTAAAAAATGGTGCATGACTTCATATTATCTTTCAATTCCCTTTACTACAAACCTTTTCAAGTACTGTTACTGTCAATTATACTTCCATAAAGCTGGAGAAAAGTGAACCAAAAAATATTAAGAGGCTTGGATAAGTTGAATTTGTGTCTGCCTTGAATCAACAGAACTCAATATCTATTCTTTCCAAAAGCATCTGTCAGTTCAGGTATGTAAAGAGAGTGAATTTTCTAATTTGAGAGATTTTTGGAGGGAGCAGTGACAGAAATATGATAGAGTATCATGTTGGATGGTGCTGCCGGAAAAGTATTGAAAATTATGGACTTTTGTGGCTTCCATTATCTGTGACTAAACCCTACCTTTAAACATGAATTCATGTTTAAGATATTGAGAAATTTCATGATATTTGTGCTGTTTCTTTTTTTTTTTTAAAGAAGTTTTATTTCTTTGAAAGGGAGGGGAAGAGAGTAGGAGGGAGAATTTGAGGGAGTCAGGGGAGGAGGAAGAGTGGGGGAGAGAGAGAGAGAGAGAGAGAGACAGAGAGAGAGAGAGAGAGAGAGAGAGAGAGAGAGAGAGAGAGAGAGAGATATCTTTCACCTGCTGATTCATCTCACAAATGGCTGCAATAACCCCGGGCTGGGCTAGGCAGCAGCCAGGAGCTCCATCTGTGTCTGCTGCATAGGTGGTAAGAACCCAAGCACTAGGACTATCTTTTCTTGCTTTCCAGGTGCAGTAGTCAGATTCTGGAAGAAAAAAAAAAAGCAGAGAAGGCAAGACTCAAACCAGCACTGCAATATGGAGTGCTGATGTCACAGTGGTGGCTTAACCTGCTGTATCACACCAGTCCTTAAGGTTCAACTTTCTAGGAATCAAATTGTCACATTGCTTTCTAACAGGTTTTGCCAGTTTGAACTTTACCAAAAGGCATGAGAGTACCTCTTACATCTTCCTTTAAAAAATGTTGGGGCCGGTATTGTGGTATAGCAGGTTCTCACTCTGTAGCACTGGCATCCTGTATGGGCAGTAGTTCAAGTCCTGGATTCTACTTCTGATCCAGCTAATACACCTGGGAAGGCAGTGCAAGAAGTCCAGGTGCTTGAGCACCAACATGGGAGGCTGGGAGAAAACTCCTGGCTCCTGGCTTCAGACTCAGCTCCAACTATGGTGACCCTTTGGGAATTAAACCAGTAGATGGAAGATCTCTCACTTTCTCTCTCTGCCTCCCTCTTTCCCTCCCTCTCTGTCTTTCTGTGTGTGTGTGTGCACGCTTATTTTGGTCTGTTTCTCTGTAACTCTGCCTTTCAAATAAAATATTTGCTAAAAAGTGAATGTTGTTTTTCTAAATTTGACTTATTACAATCAAATATTAAAAAGCAATCCTTATTTCCACTAAGTGTGAAGGTTTCTTTCTGATATCTATTGGTCATTTAATTTTCCTCCTTTAAGAATGATTTTTTCATGGTCTCTACTGAATGCTTACCTCACTTTGGTTTGAGTGTGTCTCTTTCCATGTTTGAAACCTTTAAATACCTTTTTCTTCCACCTTCCTTTTGCTGGGGAGAGCTTGAAATGTTTTTCACCAGTCCCTATGGCCATTCCTATTTGATCTCCTTTGAAGTTTTTTCTTATTTAGTTTTGAAATATTGTTGTATTCAGGTATCTAACTATGGTTTTATTATTTATCACAATAAAGTTAACAAGAAGTCTTCTGTGCTTATCTCATTTTCCAGAAGTAGCAATTTTAGATTTATATTTATTTCTAAGACATTTTACATGCTTGTATATTTCCATCCATTTATCTATCCATCCAATATGTCTATACTTACAAGTAAATCATTTAAAGTGAATCATAATACATCTGTTTTTCTGTGTATCTTTTTTATTTGCTATGTTTTGAAAAGCTTTCAGTGTCAATATACCTAGAACTACCTCTTTAACTCACTGATCCATTATATGTATGGATCATTAACTAATCCATTTCTAGTTGCTGAATGTTCTTTAATTTTTTTTTGCTGTTTCAGCATTCAACATATTTATGATATATATTTAAAAATTTGCTTAATTATCTGTAGAACACATTTTTCACAGTGGAATGACTCCCTCAACAAGCTGTCAGTGGAGCTAAAGACTCAGAGAGGTCTGGGAGGATAAAGAGCAAAAATTGACTATCCGTTGGATTTAAGAGGTTCTTGGAGACCTTACAGTAATTTCAGGGGAGTGTGGAGAAGAAAGCCTACACTCCGATAAGGTGAGAAATGATTGTTGATTCCTTAGGTAAGTTTGGCTCTAAAGAACAGAGAAAGAATAGTATCTGAGGAGGAGTTGGAATCCAAGGAATTTATTTATTTTTAATTCAGGAAGCACTTAAGTGTCTTTAAAGGTTGATAGGAAGAAGGAAATAACTGAAAGAGCACAGGCCTTACAGGGCAAAGTCCTTATGCCGATGGGAGAGGAACCAGAATGAGGTAGGGAGTTATCCTGAATAGGTATGGATGAAAATGTGTTTATAGACTCAGCAGCAGCAACTTTTCTTACAGGATTTATGTTACTCTGGTGTAAGAGGGAATTCCAGACATTCAAGGCAGACGCAGCATAGGATAAGGTTTGGGTTGGATATTTGAGGTGTATTTAAAGAACTGCTATAGAGAACCAAGAGAGCAGGCGAGGACCAGGATAGCATAGTTGTAGTGCTGGGCAATCTTGTGCTGAGCTTGGTGACCAAGAATTCATATGGATAATAATCTACCAGACGGTGATTTTTTCCAGTAGATTACAGGAGTCCTTATGTGGGCATAAAGCACAATAGTTGGGTTTAGAAGGGTTATGTTTTAAATCACGTATTTGCAATAAAACTACATGTTATTGAGGATATTGACAAGAGTACAGTTGAAATAATGGACTCCAATTGCCTAGGAAGACAATGCATGCAGAAGGCAAATGACAAGGTGAGAGCAGAAGGGTCTACTGGAAGCCCACTTTCCTCTCATGAAGTCTGAGACTAGATATGTAGCTGGGGAGGTCATTGAGTGAACAGGCTAGACAGACAGGAGGTTGTAGCCAGAAAGAAGTAGGGAATGAATGATATCAAAGGTGAAGTGCTAGGTGATAAGTCCTTGGGTGTGACTAAATATGATACATAGTATTCTTCATGCAGCCCATTTATTCAGCAAATATTTGTTGTGTACATATTACAAGCCAGCCAGTGTTCTAGGCATTGAAGTTTCAGAGATGAACAAAACAAAGATCCTCTTCTCTCACACATCAGACAATCTAGTGAAGAAGATGATATGTTTTTATAAAATGAAAGGGAATCCTCATTGATATACTGGTCTTCTTACATAGTTTTATTTAGAACTAATATTACTTCCAAGATTGAATTTATGTCTACGGCCATGCTATCCTGAATGCGCCCAATGTCGTCTCATCTCAGAAGCTAATCTAGGTTGGGCCTGGTTAGTACTTGAATGGGAGACCAAGATTGAATTCACACATATGGTGCTAGGAAAGTCTGTTTAGATACTATGAGCGTAGGTTGTTTTTTTTTTTTTTTAAGATTTATTTTATTTAACAGACACTCACACAGAAATGGAGAGACAGAAAGAGAAATAGAGGAGAGAGATCTTCCTTTTGCTGGTTCTCTCCAAAAATGGCCACAATGAGCTGGGGTTGGGTCAGGCTAAAGCCAGAAGCAGGAACTTGATCCAAGATTCCCACATGGGTGACAGGAGCTCAAGTACTTGGGCTGTGTCTTGCTGTTCTCTCAAGTGCACCCACAGGGAGCTGGACTGGAAGTGGAGCAGCTGGACCCAAGCTTGTGGCCATATAGAATGTCAGTATCTCAGGCAGCAGTTCAACCTGCTATGCCACAATGCTGGCACAGACTATTATGCTTTATGCTAAGTTACACTGAGTGAGTTATACTATTTCATACCTCTTTTTGCTTATAACTTATTCGTACTTTAACTTACTACGTCATTATTGAACATAAATATATGCAGATCTAATTTGAATATTTCAGTGGCTTTAATGTTTTATATTCATTTAAAAATATTAGGACACTGCTTCTAGCTGTATACCAGATGTTGATAATGCATGCACTGATTTTGCTCTAGAGATCTGTTGTAATGTGCAAAGTAAGTATGGTTAAGCAGTTAATCAGGAGAGAAATAGGGTTTGTAGTAAGTTAATAATTTAAATTGATTATCAATTTCCAATTTATACTACCTTTCATATGTATATGGTGATACATATTTATTAATATTTTATTTGGAGCAAATTAACACTTAATGTCTTGTAGGCCTTAAACAACACTTTAATTTTTTTCTGCCACATATACAGCTGAATTTATCAGGTTATTAGACTGAGTTTAATGCTTCTATGCCCATTGCTAGATCACAGCCTCTCTTAAATTAAAAGAAACTAACTGTGTGAGATCACAGTTATGTGTGAACATGGGTCAAATTAGTCATGATCATCATGATTTCTCAGTTGTGGAGACTGCGTAGGTGAATTTTAGGTGACGTGGGCTGCAGGAAAGAGACGGCTATTAGCTGGAGTTCAGTTAGGAATCCCCACCATCTGAGACGACAGCAGAAGAGGTCTTCCATGTGGGGGCTGATGGTTCGTCAAAGCTTGTTGACTTAGGAAAGGTAATGGTGTTCTGTGTGGTAATGAGGCTTATTGAAAGATAATGGATTGGCTCTTAGGAGACTTTTAAACATGCTTTATGGATGTGGATGATCAGCATTTTTACTAGTCATTTTCAAGCTTTAGTTGTGGATGTTAGATCTTTTTGAGCTTTTGGTCTGTTGGATAAGGTGACATTCACAAAGAAGAGGATAAACTGGCCATCCTTCATCCATCAACATCATTGGACTCTTGTAGCCAGCATGGCTATTGCGAGTGAGAGATTCACATTTAGATTTGGAAAGCTAGAAAGCTAACCCATGTATTTCCTTTTTTTTTTTAACCAGGTTTTAACACTGTTTCAATTCTGTGACTTACACTTTATAATTCTATATTTTATTTCTGGAATTCTGCCTTTGAGGTTGATGACTTTGAGGTTCTTGGAATTGCTAACAATCTACAAAGAATATTTAAAATTATGATAATAATGAGACCATATTTTCATGTATCCCAAACAATTCTGTACAAAAAATGTGTGGGGGCCTTTAAAAAGTTCATGAATAGGAGGCAACTTGGTGGCATAGCAAGTTAAGCTTCCTCCTGCATTCCATATAGGTAGGGTTCAAGTCCTAGCCACTCCACTTATGATCCAGTTCCCTGCTTAGGGTCTGGGAAAGCAATGGAGGTAGGCCCAATTTCTTGGGTTCCTGAACCCATGTGGAAGACCCGAAAGAAGCTTCTGGCTGCTGTCTTTAGACCAGCTCAGCTCTGGCCATTGAAGCCATTTGGGAAGTGAACCAACAGATGGAAGATTTTTCTCTCTGACTTTACTTCTCTCTGTGTAACTGCTTTTCTAATGAAGACAAATAAATATTTTAAAAAGTGTGTAAGAATTGGCATTATGATTGGGTGGGTTAAACTAGTGTTTTGGATGCTTGCATCTCATGTTAGAGTGTGGTTCAAGTACTAGATACTCCACTTCCAATCTAATTTCCTGTTGATGGACCTGAGAAGTAGTGGATGGTGTCTCGAGTGATTGGGTTCTTGCCATCCATGTGGGAGACGTAGAGGAAGCTCTTATTTTTGGCTTGGTCCAGCCCCACCTGTTGCATGCATCTGGGGAATGAACCAGCATGTAGATGATCTGTGTCTGTCTCTGTGTGTCACTTTGCCTCTCAAATAAATAAATATTATTAAGTAAGCATTTAAAAAAACTAATAGAAAGTAGGATGAAAAGTATATTTTTTTAAATATAAAAGTTTTTAAAATCTGTACATAATTTTCTCATAATTGATATTCTCCATGAAGTTTTTGAACTACCTTTGTGTACATTAATGCATCCAATTCCTTTCTGGAACTCATTTTAGAAAAGCATATAGTGTTTTTTCCACCTAGAAGAAATTGCCTCCATAATGATTGTGTGAGACAAGTTACTCCCGGTTACCCTTTGCCATTGTGCTCCTGCCATCCTTTGGAAGGGGAGCAGGGAATGTCCTAGATGAGGAGGAGGGATCCTTTCCTGAGTAAGAGAGTAAGGTTGAGGAAGGGAAAGTAAGCCAGAACAATGGCTTTCAAACATTGACCTGTTATTACTAGCTGGGGCAATCCACCTTCACCTTAAGTTCCTGAGGTTAAGATACACCTTTTTTCAAAATATTTCCATATAGGGCACAGTTTCTAGTATGTGACGAGTCAGTGTTAGTGTAATGAATAAGCTTAGAGATTAGAGCTAGGCTGCCTAGGTCCCAAAATTGGACTGTCACTTAGAAAGTATGTGATCTGGAGCAGTTTATTTGCTCAGTCCCTGACGTACCTTCCTGCTTTATAAAACAGGCATAATATGATACTTCCTTATAGTGTGATTGTGAGGATCAAATGACTCCTAATATGTAAAGTACTTAGAAAAGTGCTGAGTCCACAGCATGATAGAAGTGTTAGCTATTGGCATCATCTTTACTTTCATTATCCTCATCTTGATGTTCACTTTCATTAATCGGTGAATATTTTAAAAGGACCTAAATTGGCAGAAGCCCCACTTTTGTCAAACCAATTTTGAAGAATATTTTAGGGCATCACAAAGTGCAAAAACACTTATCAGAATCTTGAGTAAGTGAGAGTAATTTCAAGTTTATTGTTGCTAGGAAATATTAAATCAGATTTGCCAACATAAAAATTTTAGGAATAAACCCAGTGAGCACAGACATGTGTCACTGATGGGTTGTTGGGGGCAGGGTGGAGAGGGTCAAGACCCCAGCTCAACACCAGGAAACCCCAACTGCCCTTTGGTTCAGGAGCTTTGAGTCTGACTCCTGCACTTTGTCCCCATTCTTGTTTTCATCCTTTTGATCCTATTTTTTAAAAGAATTGTGCTATTCTGTTATGTTTTATGTATCTTTGTAAGCCACTTTAAATCCTGTCTGGAACAGTGTATAAATAAATATCTTTTAAACTGATCATATCTAATTACTAACATTGACTTAATATTTATGCTTGTCAGCCTACCTCCATGTGGAGAGGTGCGGCAATTTTCCATCTGGGCAAGAATACTGATTAGATTTCTCAAATTTCATAGAGAGATGTCAAAACAGCCATATGCTCTTATATTTTTCCAAAGCATATGGTTAATAGTCATGACAATTAAACATCTACCAATATTGGGTTCTTCCTCTAGGCCACGCTCTATGCTCTGCCTTTTACTTGTGCTGCATACTTGAATCCTCACAGGACTTATGCAGGAACTCTGATTAATAGTCACCATTTTTGTAGATGGTGAAACAGATTCAGTCAGTTTCAAAAATTTGCCCAAACTTCATACAGCTAAAAAGTAGTGAAGCAGCAATTTGAACCCAGGAACCCTGACCCCAGATCCAGCTTTAAATGCTATCCTGTACTAGTTTGCCTTTAACTAGGAATTGGGCCCATCAGAACTCCATGTCCTAGTGGGAGAGGCTTTATCTGTGTTATATGAGTGGAACATTCACAGTTCTGCATATTTTACCCTAATGTGTCTTCACTGTGCTTTGTATCTTTCCTGGCCTGTCCTTTTATCTGTCATTTTCCCCCTGGATTTATGCCAGAGCCTTCTCAAATTTGTATTATGCTTAACTGACAGAGTACTCTAACAAGCCCTTACCTTACCTTAGGCTTTGCAATGATTCCTGTTGTGACAGGCTAACTGGCCATGTTTCTGAGCAGAACATAGCAACCTCCTGCCTGCGCTATCTGATCTAATCTCTATGTGCCTGTTGCACATTCTCCCTTAGCTACCCTCTCAGCATCCTGGCCTTGCTTGATCATATAGCAAGTTTCATGATGTCTCCTGCTTTTGTGAAAGCTGTGTACTCTGCCTGGAAAGTGTTATCTCTCCTGATAACATGTGACTTTGTAATCAGTTCATGTCCTACTAGTGAATAATCTCTTCCTTGATTCCCTTTCTTTAAACTGGATAGGTGGTCCTCCTTGGTGGTCTCATAATATCCCTTGCATAGATTTCTTTGCTTGCCATGTTCTTTTGTGATGAATGACTAAAGTATCTCCTTCACTAGACTGTTAGCTCTTTGCTGGCATGGACTGCTGTATAGTTTATCCTGAAATGGCTAGCACAACAGTTAGCATATAGCAGACCTTTAAAACTACTGAGTTTTCTGTAAATAGTGCAAAACTTGGAACTCTAGGCCAGGGAAAGCGGTAGGATTCTGAAGGTCCCAACTCATACAGACATTTAGAGATTATCACTACCAGGACAAGAGAGAGAGAGAGAGAGAGAGAGAGAGAGAGAGAGAGAGAGAGAGATCTCAATCTCTGGGGCTAAATTTTATGACTTAATTCGGGAGCCCGATGGGGCTGTGTACATGTGAGGGGAATGAGTATGAGTACAGGGGTTTGTATCCAAAGGGAACTGTGCAACTTTGGAGAAGGTAGACTTGGCAGCTTTGCAATTGGAAACTGCATTGAGATTGTTTGAGTAGCCTGCACTACATAAGATTTGTATAAACATATTTGTTTTAATAAGATTTTAATAAACATATTTGTAGTTTTCTGGGAGAGACAGCACCCTATAATTGAAAAGGAAAATTGATTCAATAACCAACACCGTGTTACAGTGCAAACAATTTATTGACTATAAGCAATATTGCATGTTCCCTCCGATGTTAGCAGTAAGATGCTATCGACTTGAGCCTTTGTGTGTAGGTGGCTGGATCCAGACTAGGGGGTTTCAGGAAGCCCTGCCTCATGCAAAGATTGTTTTCTCTTTTGGAGGTTCATTTTTCTTTTATTTTTTTCTCTGGACTAGTTTTGTCATTTATTCATCAGTATTTCATTTTATTCCAGGCTGTGAACGTTAAGATTTTTAAATTTTTATTAAACTGATTTATTTTACTATTTTACAATGCATTTCCATAGGCTCTGAGATTTCTCTTCCCTCCTCCCCAAACTCCCACTCCACATTGATTTCCCCATACAATGCAACATGCATTCCTGCTTCCAAACAGAAGATGGATTCCCAAAGAAACTGTTGGAAATGTGTAGACAATGGGATGCCGGACTGTCTTGGCACACTTAAATAAGAGACTGATGGAATTGTGACTCGTTATGAAGGACTATACTATTGTAGCAATGTGGGGAAAATCTGTCAGGGGGTGGGAGTTTGGGGGGGAAATCCCAAATAAAATAAAATTTTATTTTAAAAAAGATGGAATGGTGCATAAATTTGCATGTCATCCTTGCGCAGAGGCCATGCTAAATCTCTGTATTGCTCCAAATTTAGATTACATGCTGCTGAAATAAGCACCATTTATTCTTTCAATTCTGCAAATTCACTACATGACTTGGGCTTGATAGTATATTTTCAGGTTTTAAAACTGTTTTACCTTCTGGCTTTCAAATAGCTGAAATCAGCCACCCACTCCACCATTTGGGTGGCTGCAAACTTTTACAGCTGTTTCATGTGTTTTGGAAACACATTCACATTAATAAATTGTTTAAAGTTAATTAATAAATTAATACATTATGGCAGTAGTTTACATTGGTCTGCTTTAGATATTGTCATTTTCTTAATCACAATTAGATATAGAGACTACTTTAGAATGTGCCTTATGTCAGCACAAATCCTTATTCATTTGGTGCACTACTTGCATCTCAGAGGAACTACATTACAATCATCAGAACAGTTTATTATTTCATAATTAACATGTCATCTTTATCCTAGCAGAACCATGAAAACATATAGTAGCACTTGGTCAAACAGTCTCCTTTAACTCTCCTCTAAGCAAAGGAATTGCTAACATTTTTTGATCACTTACACTTGTCACCCAAAATTGTAATCATCTTTATAATGTGTATATTTATTTACAAGATATACAGTTTCCACTGTCTTATATTTAAAAACGCACAAAAAATTAGGGTAAGAAATAAAATGTTGATATTGCAGTAACCTTTACTCTCATTTTGATGAGAGTACTGATGTTAAGCTTGCTTCATTTAGATAAAATTGCAGTTTTTGATACAGTTGCTTCAGGTTTGATTAGAACTTGTGCGTTTTTATACTTGATTTTGGTGACTAATATCTCACAACATATCAGCCTGAAATTTAAGGATGTGCATTATTAGATGCATTTATTAAATAATCATGCTCACTACAGTTCCAGGATTCAGTTGGCAAAAATTTTGTTGCCATTCCCTTTTCCCTGCTGTGAGCATATATTTTTACTTTTATATTTTTAACAATTGCTCAAGGTTCTCTGGAATTCTTCATTTATAAGAGTTAGAAGGTGAAACACATCTTATAGGCAACAAAGTTGTATAATTGAGGAAACATTTTAAACTGGCTCTGTATTGCTCATTTTCTGTTTAAAACACCCTTGAAGTAGAAGGGGACATATCTGAGCCTGTGGAACTGTATCATGAAGAATATTATAATACACTCTTGACATGTGTCAGTTGAGTTAAAGCCTCTGAGCTTCCATTCAAATATTTTTATAAATATTCTGCAGTTGTAAAATTTATGATTACAAGTAGAAAGTTTACTTACATTTAATCTTAAAAATTTTACAAACCGATGTTATTGAGTTGTAATTGTTACACAATAAAAATGCATATTTCAAGTGTACAATTTAAAAAAAATATTTTTTTCTTTGAATGACAAAGTTACAGAGAGAAAGAGTGTTCTATTTGTTTCAATGCCTGGCCAACATTTGACACGTTGTTAATTTTAACCATTCTAATAAATGTAGAGTGATATCTCATTGTGGTTTTATTCTGTATTTCCCTAGTGATTAATGCTGTTGAGCTTCCTTTAATGTGTTTATTTGTTGTTTGTACAAGTTCTTTGGTGATATGTTTATTAATATATTTTGTCTGTTTAAAAGTTTGATTTTGGGGCCAGCTCAAGCAGGCTAATCGTCAGTCTGCAGCACCAGCATTGCAGTTCAAGTCCTGGCTGCTCTAATTCCCATCCAGCTTGTAGCCTGGGAAAGCAGTCCAGGATGGCCCAAAAGCCTTGGGACCCTGCACCGTGGGAGACCTGAAAGAAGCTCCTGGCTCCTGGCTTCAGATCGGCTCAGCTCTGGCCCTTGTGGCAATTTGGAGAGTGAACCAGGGGATGGAAGTTTTCCTCTCTCTCTGTCTCTCTGTCTCTCTTTTGTCTCTGTAAATTTTGCTTTTCCAATAAAAATAAGTAAGTCTTCAAAAATATCATTTTCTGTTACCCTCTATTTTTTCAGCTGTAAACCCTTATTAAATATACTATTTGCCAATATTATCTCCCATTATATGGCTTTTTGGTTGTTTCTGAAATCATTTCCCTTCAAAGAACTGGTTTTAAATGTTGATGAGGTATGGTGTAAGAGATCTTTTCATTTTTACAATATCTAGTTTTTCCTTCATCACTGTTGAAAAGATGTTTTCCCGCTGATCTCCCCTGAATCTTTATCAAAAATAACACAATTTGATTATAAGCATAAGAATTTATTCTTATATTGCCTATTCTGTTTTATTGATGTGTTTGTCTTTATGCAAATACATCACTATGTACTGTTGCTATTTTCCTTGAAATAATTATTTTTAAAATATATTTACATAATAAAAAGTGTATTTACCATATAGTTACCATTCCATGTACTCTTCATTGTTTTTCATTAACCTGTATTTCTTTGTGGTGTCATTTTCCTTCTGCTAGAAGTACTTCCTGTAGCAATTTTTAGAGTTGATCTGATGGTGATTAATTTTTAAAAATGTACATGTCTGAAAAAACTATTTTACATCTATTTCTGAATGTTGTTTCTGTGGATGTAGAATTTTAGGTTGACAGTATTTCTTTTTTTTTTTTTCCCTTTCAGTATTTTGGAGATATTGTACACTATCTTAACATTTGTATTGGGTCAAATGATGCAAATGATATCATTAGCCTTGTTCATCTCCATGTTACATGTTCTTGTCCCCTTCTCTGTTTGCTTTTCACATTTTCTCATTATTTCTGGTTTTAAGTAATTGACTATAATGTGCCATATGGTGTGGTTTTGTTTGTACTTCTTGTATTTGATGGTCATTGAGCTTCTTGGATCTGTGAGTTTATTGTATTTGTCACATTTAGGCAATTATTTCTTTAAACATTTTTTCAGTCTTCCACTTTATTTGATGAGTGACTCTCCTCCTCCCCACTATACCCCTGAAAGATTATGATTATCCTGTGGCTCATCAATTCTTATTTCTCTGTTTTCATTATTTTTTCTTTGTTGAATTCATTTTGGATAGTTTCTTTTGAGGTGTTTACAAGTTCACTAATTTTTTTTATTCTAATGTCTTATCTACTGTTAATTTTATCCAATGTATTTTCCATATCAGACATTATAGTTTTATCTCTAGTTTTTATGTGAGTCTTTTGTTTTACTTTTAAAATTTATGTAAGGGGAACAAATTTCATGCAGTTCATATATACAGTTTTAAGAGCCCAATGATACTTCTCACTCTATTCTCCCACCCTTACTCACTCCTACCGACCCTCATAATTCTTTTTTTTTTCAATTTTTTGTGGTGACATCTTTGAATTTTCTTGATAACTACAAGGTTAATCCTTCACTAAATAAATAATTCAGCAGGCAGTAAGTAGGAAAAAAAACACTGTTCTTAAAGAGTATAGACAAAAACAATAAATAATAATCAAATCTCAAGATGTCAATTTTGCTACCATATATTTACATTTTTGTAATCTGTATATTAGTTATCACAAATCAGGGAAAAGTGATATTCATCTTTTCAAAACTGGGTTATTTTACAAAACATAATGGTTTCCAGTTTCACCCATTTTCCTGCAAAAGAATTTCATTCTTTTATGGCTGATTAATATTTCATTGTGTATGTATACCACAGTTTCTTTATCTAGTCATCATTGTAGCTATTATCAGTTGAGCTACTATAAACACAGAGGTGCAAATAACTTTGATACACTGATTTCAAGTGTTTGTATGAATTCCCAGAAGTGGAATGGCTGGGCCATTTTCGGTAGATCCATTTTCAGATTTCTGAGGTATGTCCATACTGTCTTCCATAATGGCTATATTAGTTTTGATCCTCATGTCTCCATTAACTTTTTAAGCATATGGAATGGAGTTAAAATAACTGTTTCAGTGACTGATAATTCTAATATTCATGTCAGTTCTCAGGTCACTTTAACTAATTATTTGCTTTATTATGGATCATATATATTCCTGCTCTTTTGGGTGCCTGGCAACTTTTAGGAGGGGGTGTACCAGACATTGTGAACTTTGCCATGTTGGGCATTGCACAGTTTTGTATTACTGTAAATATTCTTGAGCTCTATCATGAGATGAATGTAAGTTACTTGGAAATAGATTGATCCTTTCCAGATTTGCTATTTAGATTTGTTAGGGCCAGAGCAATGAGCAGTCAAGGACTAATTATTTTCCACCACCAGATAAGACCCTTCTGAGAATTATAGTTGAACACTGTGAATCATGACATGTTCCAGTTTGGCTGATGAGGATAGGCACTATTTCTGACTGTGTGTGTCAGGCACTGTTCTTTTCCATTCTTCAGTTGATTCTTTCTCTCGCCTACAGTAGTTTCCTTATAAGTATATCATGCACTCATCTGTCCGTTACTGAATACTTGATGGTGATCTTCCTTAGGTCTTTGGAGGCTCTCCCAGGTCCTACCTTCTGAATTCCAGACATCTGAATTTGCTTAGACCCTCCACGATGTCCCCTCAACTCACCAGGCTTTGCCTGAATTCTCCTTTTTTATACTTTGAACTGGTGACTCCAAAACTGTGAAGCTGGGAAAATCAAAGGGCTTATCCCATTTGCTTTTCATCTCTTAGAGGCCATAGTCCCTTAGTCCCTGCTGTTCAATATGTTTGAAACACTGTTTTGTATATTTTGTCTGGTTTATGTTGCTGTTGTTTCCGGCGGGATAGAAATTTATTCTTTCTTATCCTACGTATTGTCTGCAGACATTCTTAGTATCTCTAATCATTAGAGCCAATGATAATTTGTAGCCCAGTTTCAGCTCTCATCTTTCAGGAATGTAGACAGCACCACATTATTTGTTTGACATAGGTAAATCAATTCTAAATACCTGTGTTGAAAAATATACAGAATTCTTCATGCAGCAGTGTAGCTATCAAATTACTGATCGGTCTGTTTATAAAACACAGTACCCATTTGCTTAACAACAGTTTGATTCAGGATTTTTTGGTTAGACTAATGTATCTGTTGAGTGACTTTGGATTACTTTTTCCTGTTCTGTGAGGTGTAAGTTTTGCCAACATTGTCTGCTGTCCCTAGCCCAAGCAGAGAAATAGTTTTATCCTATCATTTTTATCATATCCCCTTAGAGAGATGTGGCCCATAAATCATTAGAATTTTTACACAAAGCCATCACATAATTACCACCTATAACTTAAAGGAATAATTTAATACCTGTTGTGGCTTTTAACTTTATAAACATGGATCAGTTTTGCAGAAATTCTTCTGTCGTGTATCAGGTTGTTAATATAGTTCTGCACTTCAAATTTTAAATGATGTCTGGACACAGTTTAACTTACAATTCATCTGTATTTCATAAAAGAAAATGAATTTCATTTCCGGAGACCCCATTTCTGAAAGCATGAATATACATATTCAAAGTGGCAAAGTTAAAATAGCTAACACTTGGAGAGTATTATCTCTGTTTGCATTATTTTAAATTCTTTACATATTTAAAAGATTCATTTTACCTTAATAAGCTGCAAAGGTAGGTGCGATTATTACCTTCATTTACAAATGAGGAAATTGAAACACTGAGAAGTTTTGTAACTTGCTCAAGGTCACGCATTTAGCAAAGATGAAGTTGAGATTCAAATTCAAGTAGTTTGTTTCCACAGTCCACATTTAAACACATCATACCTACTGACTCATGAAAATATTTTTCTCTCAGTTCTGTTACCACTCTTCTGTTTCTCTGGGCTTAAATGTTTGTATTCATTTTACTTGAAAGTCAGAGTTAGACAGGTCTTCCACCCTCTGGTTCATTTCCACTAGTTCTACTTAAGATGAAATGGCCAGGGTTGAACCAGGGCTGGGCCAGGTCACAACCATGATCCAGGAGCTTCATCTGGGTCTCCCATGTGGGGGTGACAGTTGAGTCATATTCTGCTGCCTTCCCAGGCCATTAACATGGAGCCAGGTTCGAAGTAGAAGATCTGGGCTTCAAACTGGTATCCATATGGGATGCTGGGGTTGCAGGCAGAGGCTTTAACCACTCCATCACAATGCCAGTCCCAATGTGGGTCTAAGTTGAAACACAAAAATAGATTTCTAGGTGACAACACTCACTAAACATTTAATGGTCTCATATTGTGTGTCAGACATTGTGCTAAGCTCCAGGAGGTATGAGGTCCAGATGCAATACCTGCCCTCAAGGAGATCACATCTGGAAGAAATTTCTAGTTTGAGTACAAGTATTATTATCTTCACATTTATGTGCAGAATGGCACATTTGGCAGAGAGGGATACTGGTGTACTCAACAGAGGTAACAAGGCAAAATCTTTGTACTTGCTTCCCAGGGCAGGGATATTACTCGGTGTTTTCCTAATTCATATCAGCTTCCATTTTTAGAACACCAACAATGACATACTATTTTATTTTACATGCTTACGGGATACAGTGGATAATCTTAGCTGTGTTCAGTGGGTCATGATCAAATCAGGTTAGTTAGCATTTCCATCTACTTGAACTTAAAAATATTTCAGATTAGCATTTAGTAATTGTGCATATTTATGGAGTACAGACTAATTGTTTTTAAATTATTATTATTTTGTTTTGTGACACAGTTTAATAGGCACTGGGGTCTCTCTTCCCCCTCCCCAGGTTCCCTCCCCTCCAGTTTTACAATGGCTGTCTTTTGTGAACTTTCATAAGTCCATTATGCTGCCACTGAGGTCAGACCAATTATTTTTAAGCTTTATTTTAAAGAGTTATAGACCAAGAGAAAGGGAAAGAGAGACAGGGGGAGAGAGAGTGAGTGGTCTGTATAGGAATGATTTTTAAAATCCTTTGCAAATAAACCTGAAACTTGCGTTACAGCCTAGAAGACGCCATATGTGTTTAAAAATAATGTGATTCTTCATTTGGAATAGGAGTCTTCATATATCCATTAAGTCAAAGTCATTTTGCTGTTACACACAACTATATATTTACTAGCATTTTATCTGCTGTACTATTAATAATTGCAACAGTAATTTGGAGAAATATTAATGTCCCATTTTGATGGTTGATTTTTCAAGTTCTCCCTCTAGTTATACTTAATGTTTTATACAGGGAGTGTTTTATTAGTGAAAGCAGGTTTATTATCTCTGATGGTTTTCTCTTTTATAATGCTTTTATTTCTCATTATTTTACTTTTATATATTAAAACAACTGGCTCAACTTTCTTTTGGACAACACTTACCTTGTGTATTTTTCCCATATTTTTGGCAGTTGCTCTTTCCTTGAATTTATGCTTTATATGTGTCCCTTATGAATGGAACATGGCTGGATTCTTTCATTTTATCCAGTCACTTAATGTGTATTTTAAAGAGTGACTTTTGCTTGAATATATGTTTCATATTCATATATATATTTATACTAAATGAACTTATTTCTACTAGCTTACCCTTTGTCTTCTCTTTGTCTGTTTTTTCTACATTTTCCTTTTCCTCCCATGCTTTTTAATTTTTGTTATTGTGTTTTCTTCTCGCCACTACTGTTTTGAAAGATCGTATCTCAGTGGGCTAGCTGTAATATGCTTAGTGTTGGAAACAGCAGCAGCCTGCGGTGGAAGGTGAGGGTGTGGGTGGGTTATAGCTGTACTAAAAGAAATCAGATTGTTGTGTGATGGGAGAGAGGAAGCAGAGAACTGATAACATTCATTGTTTATGTACTTCAAAATTGTTTTTACAAGTATGATGTCTGCTGAAGGGGCTAGAGAGAAAGGAAGTGGGAATGTGAGATAAAGGAAGACTTCAAATAAAATCCTGGGATGGATGTTGTGGTTTTGTGGATTAAGCCACCCTTTGTAACTCCCATGTCTCATACTGTAGTGCCTGGGATTGAGTTTTACCTCTGCTTGCTGCTAATGTGCAAATTGGGAAGCATCAGATTTAGGCTCAACTACTTGGGTCCCTGCCACCCGAGTGAGAGGCCTGGATGGAGTTCCAGATTCTTATCTATGGCTTTTGGGCATTTTAAAGGAGTTAGTCAGCTTATGGAAGTCTCTCTTTCTCCCTCCCTTGCTCCCCCTCTTGCTGTCATATGCCTTTCAAATACATAAAAAATTGATAAATTTGAGAGAATAAAATGAAACATGAAAGCACCAGGTAAGGGAACTGAACACGTGTAAGTAACAAGAGATATATATATATACATATATATATATATATATATATGAACTTTCACAAGTCCATATATATATATATATATAAAACATATAACATATATATATGTTCAGGATGAACAGGGAGAGAAGACATAGCAGAGTTACAGAGAGAGGGAGAGACAGAAATATCGTTCACCTGTTGTTTCAGTCCCAAACAGCTACGAAGGCCAGAACTGGGCCAGTCCAAAGCCAGGAGCTTCTTTTGGGTCTTCCACTTGGTTGCAGGGGCTGAAGTAAGTACTTGGGCCATCTTCTGCTACTTTCCCAAGTACATTAACAGGGAGCTTGATTGGAAATGGAGCATCTAGAACTGAAACTCGTGCCCATATGGATTGCCAGTGCTGCAAGTAGATGTTTAACATGCTGCACCATAGGGCTAGCCCCTGATTGTTCAGTGTTTTATAGCAGTCCTGGTCATGATTCTGCCTGGACAGAGTCAGTGTGACATCAGCTCTGGAATCAAATTGCTTAGGTTTCAATCCCAGAAAACCTCGTGTACTTGTTGTTTTTTCTTATCCTCATCAATACAATGATGATGGTAATTGTCACTCACCCTCAATGTGGGAAAAATTAAGTTAATTATTTCATATTTGTAGAGCACTTACCAGAATGCAGTAAATTCTTGATATGTGGAATTGCTGTGGTGATGATATTTATGATGATCACCAATATTGGGAGCATATGTGATAGTATGTGCTAGATAATCTATTAGCCCAGAGAAGCAGAAACATGTTGAAAAAGTTCTTGTGTCCATAGAGAGCGTATGAGAGTACTTCAGAAAGTTCATATAAAATGCAATTAACATATAAGTTTATTTTATAAAAAAATTGAAATCCATGCATTGTTTTCAATAATATGCATTTTTCATGAACTTCTGCAGAACTCTGATATGTTTTCCTTGTGGATAAGAACTAAAAAGCTTTCCTGAAGATGATCCAAGGGCCTTTGAAAGATGCCTACTTTCTCTACTTTCTCTTAGTTTAGTAAAGCCAAGGAAATAAGAAAACATTCAAGTTTCAAGAACCTGTATAGCTTTGCTATATTCTTTATGCTCTTAGATGTCTTTCTGGTAATTAATAAAATAAAATTAAAGTGAAAGAGGATTGTAGTTTTAAGGTAAGAACAAGGAAAGTAAGTACAATCCTCATTTTCTTTCTCATATTACCTAAGCTGGTCCCTTTGACTGCAATGACTAGCAAATCTCTAGTTTCTCTCTTTGTTTTAGAGTTATTTGAAAAGCAAGGTGATAGCTGAAACTGGGTGAGTCCAAAGCCAGTAGCCTGGAACTCTATCTAGGCCTCCGAGTACCTGGGCCATCTTTTGCTGCTTTCCCAGGCACATTAGCAGGGTGTTGAATTGTAAGTGGAGCAGCTAGACTCAAAATTTGCACTCATACGGGATGCCAGGATTGCAGGTCGTGGCTTAATTTAGTATGTCAGGAACTGTATCTTTCAAAAATTTACTTTATTTTTTATTTAAAAGTTAGAAATACAGAGAGGAGGAGAGACAGAGAGGAAGATTTTTCCATCTGTTGATTCACTCCCCAAATGGCTGCAATGGTCAAAACTGAGCCGATCCAAAGCCAGGAGCCCAGAGCCTCCTCTGGGTCTCCCGCATGGGTGCAGGGTCCCATGGCTTTGGGCCATCCTCGACTGTCTTCCCAGATCATAAGCAGGGAGCTGGATGGGAAGCAGGGCCACCAGGATTAGAACCAGCATCCATATGAGATCCTGGCGCTTGCAAGGCGAGGATTTTAGCCACTAGACTACCACACTGGGCTCCAGGAACTGTATCTTAATGAGCTCTGTATTCAAAATACTTTGCACAATGCCTGTCCTAGTAGGACATGGCAAATGTTTATGAAATGGGACAGACCTTCAGGTAGTGATAGTATAGTAAGAGCTTACTTTCTTTACTTTCTCTTAGTTTAGTAAAGTCAAGGAAATAGGATTTACCATTTGATGTAGTAGGGATGTATTTGATATGTAGTAAGATTACTGTTTGATGAAGTGGGTGGCATAAATGTTTGAAGTATAGCAGGAAACTGGCTGAATCCTGGGAACATGGAAACTGATCATGAAGAAAAATGGGTATAAATCGCCAAGAGTCCTTCTGTGCTTTTTTCCCTCTCTTTCAGAGATCAACTATCTCATTATTTGGGTTAAGAGACTTGGGAGTTGAACAAATTTGAAGAAATAAATATTGTATGATTGAGGATGCATTTTGTGAAGGGGGAATTTGAGTCAGTAATTCTATACTCTTTCCTGAATAATATGGTTATGCTGAAAGACCCAAATCTCTTCTAGAGTCATGAATAGCTTTTTCTTCTTGTAAAAGACCTTCTACTTTTCAGGGCATGAGTCAGGTGAAGTAGGAGTGGTAAATAAATCCATACTTGTTGTTTGTCTCTTTAGCCTGTTGTCTACTGAAAGATTTTTAGGGCTGTGACTCTGTTCTGGTGCAAGCCATTTGTGTGAAATTAGTTCTTCTCTCATTGCAGGCAACTCAGTGCTATCCTTGTCTGGTTATTTTGAAGGAAAAAAAAAAACCCTAGCAATCATGTCAGAGATGCTTGATCTGTCTTTTCTGTCGGAGATGGAAAGGGATTTAATCCTTGATGTCCTACAACGAGACGAGGAGCTCCGAAAAGCAGATGAAAAAAGGATTAGGTAAGAGTCTCAGAAAAAGCATGTGGGGGTCCCAGTGATGTTTGGATTTTGCTTTATGCCACCCATCTGACTCTCAGAAATTATATACACAAAACTAACAACTCTTCGTTGGGTCAAGTTGGGGCTCAGAGTTTGTTGCCTTAATAGAACTGAATGGCTTTACTGTGTTTACTCCTCAAGCCCTATCCAGACAACCTGTGCAGATCTTGAATCTACATGTACTTCTCTTTTGGATCTTGGCAGGCGACTGAAGAATGAGTTACTGGAAATAAAAAGGAAGGGAGCCAAGAGAGGCAGCCAACATTACAGTGATAGGACCTGTGCTCGTTGCCAGGAGAGCCTGGGACGTTTTATTCCCAAGACCAATACTTGTCGGGGTTGTAATCATCTGGTGTGTCGGGACTGCCGCATCCATGAAAGCAATGGAAGCTGGAGGTGCAAGGTGTGCGCCAAGGAAATGTAAGTGTCACTTATGGCTGAAGAGATAGGGCTTGATGCCCTGGGCTGTGATGAGAATTTCTTCCCTTGGCCTCTGTTGATAGATGACAAGAGCCATTCTTTATCCAGCTACTGTTTTCTTTTATCTCCCCCAGAGAGCTGAAGAAAGCAACTGGAGACTGGTTTTATGACCAGAAAGTGAATCGTTTTGCTTACCGCACAGGCAGTGAGATAATCAGGATGTCTCTGCGCCGCAAACCTGCAGGTATTAACCTCATCTAAAGATGAGGCAGGAATTACCCATGGCGCTGGAGCCTCTGGAGTGGAATCCTAGTGGGTGCTGTCTGGGGATGCCGTAACTGCATGGGCTCAGTGGTTTGAGGTGGAAGGGGTGTGAAGGATTGTATGCACATGTGTAGTGTGTCCTGGGACAAGTTTGAAGGATTGTTTCCAGGCGCTGGCTTCATCACCACCACCCTGACATGCTTTTGTTTGTGTTGAAGTGAATAAAAGAGAGACGGTGGAGCAACCCCTCATTCATCAGCCTCAAATGGGCAATGTCTGGCCTGGGAGAAAGATCATTCAGGAGCAGAACAAGGAGCGCAGGTAAGAGCCAACTGTTTAAAGCAGATGCTGCCACATCCTTTTAATTTTCTTCTTATTATTTTAAGTCTTCTGTTTTTAAAATGATAGATGCTCATTAAAGAAAAAACTTAAAAGTGCAAAAAAGAGTAAATAAAGAGGAAAAACATCATTCCAAACACCACTGCCCATATGTAGGCTGTAACAACTTTAACATTTTAAAATATACTTTGTTTTTTTATAATTTAAGATGAATCAAAATGACACATACTCATTATTAAAACTTTGACCAATATAGGAACAAAGAAAATAAAGCAAAAAATCACTCAATTTCCTACTATCCAAGGTCTCACATGATATGAAAATCATTTCATATATTTGATGTGTGTATAAGTAGAGAAATGACTGAGTGAATAGACTGAAAACTTTAAAAATTGGGTCATAATACAATAACATTATTCTGTTACATTTTATTAGAATTTAAGTAAGCACTCAAAAGGAGACAAATTGATAATCTTCAGAGAAATGTTTCTTTACTTAAAAGATATTAGCTATTTAACATCCCTGTAAACATAATAAAAGTCTTACAAAAACTGTTGAGTAGTTATTTTTAGGGCTTTTTATGGTGTCAGCATTATTGAGATTCAATTCATGCATTATAGAATTCAACCATTTATGATATAAAGTGTAATGAATTTTATTGTATTCACAGTTGTATGATTATCACCTCTCTTGATTTTAGAACATTTTCATCACCTTAAAAAGAAGCCCTGTGCCCTTTGGCAATCATTTTCTTACAGCCTCCATACCCTTTCACAGCCCTAAGCAATCACTCATCTACTTAACTATTGTCAAAAAGTTTATGAAAATGCATTCTAAACTTCTTGCACCAAAATAAGCTTATCTTTTTATTCCATTATTTTGTGGAATTAAGTTGAAGTATTCTTATATGTTTCCTAGATATTTCACATAAAAACTGAACATGCAGCATGTGCCCCCCTGTGACTCTGTCTCCCACATGGGTGGCAGTGACCCAAGCACTTGGAATGTCATCCACTACCTTCCCAGGCACGTTAGGGAGCCGAATCAGAATTGGAGCAGTTGGGGATTCCAAAAAGCACACTAACATGGGATGCCAGCATCTCAGACTGTGGCTTGATTTGCTGTTCTATACCAGCCGCTGCTTCATTCCTTGTTCTTGCCAAATAATATTCTGCTGTGTGTATATGTGGTATTCATCTGTTCGTGAATATTTGACTTATTTCTACCTTTTATCTATTAAGGTTAATGCTGTTATGAATATTTGTCATAAGTTTTGTGCAGATACATATTTTTATTTCTGTTAGCACCTGAGAGTAGAGTTAGTGGTTAGTCATTTAATACCATTATTATTTCTTAAACTCATTATTTTTAAAAGTTTGTTTTTAATTGAAAGGCAGAAAAACACACCCCAACGTACTCACATGTCTATGTACACGTATAATCTTCCATCTGCTGGCTCATTTCCTAAATGCCTGCAACAGCTGGACTGAACTGGGCCAGGCTGAAGTTAGGAGCCAGGAACTCGATGTTGGTCTCCTTTATGGGTGGCCACCAGCTTTTGCCCCCAGGGTGTGTATTAGCAGGAAGCTGGATCAGAAGCATATCTCAGGCACTTTGATATGGGGTACTGGTGTCCTAAGTGGAAGATTAACCCACTGTGCCGTAATGGCTGCTGCAGTTCATCATTTTTAAACTCTGTTTCACTATTAAGCATTATTGGAGCACTGTGCTGTGAAAGAGGAAGTGGGTAGCTTTTTATACTTTACCTCAGTCTTTTCTTCCTATTCTTAATATTTGTTACTCAAATTTTTATGAAGGTTCATCACATTTATATTCTGTTATGCAACCATCACCTTTTTATCTGTGTAGTTTTAGTTTCATGTTTAAAAGAATTATACATTTACAGCCAGACCTTGTACCATTGCTTTACTGCTTCTGAATCCTTCACTTTGATTTATTTCTGTTGTGTGGTTTTCACCACTGACAAGTTCTTTCAAGAAGAACTTGCAATATGTATCACATTCTTTCATTTTATGAACATCTGCCAAGTGCCTTTATACTTGCACAGTATCTTGGCTAGATATTATATTTCTGGGTCACGTTTTCTTTCAGAATGGTTTAGACATTGCTTCATTGTGTTCTGTCACTGAATGTAACTGTGAATAAGTCTGAGGCCAACTTGACTCTTGTTTTCTCCATGCTAGGTAATTTTGAGTGTGTGTGTGTGTGTGTGTGTGTGTGTAAGAGAGAGAATTTGCCTGAAAATTTTCTTTTTCTTGAAGTTTAGTAACTTAGCAAGTATTAACTCAGTCTTTATTAACCTCGTGAGTTCTTTCCTTATTTACCATCAGACTTTCCTGTATCATTGTGATCCAAGTGCATCGTTGTGTCAACTCTGGGTGAATCCTTACACTCTTATCCATGTCCTAGGAGATGACATAGGCCCTGGAAATCTTTGTGTCTCTTGGGGTTCTGCAGTGGCACCTGGAGTTACAAATCTTGGGTTTGTTTTGTTTTGTTTTGTTTTGTTTTTAGCTTGCTCCAGGATTGCCCACTCAATTGATGCATTGCCTTGTTCGAAGGAATAGTGAAGGATGTGTGCTAAGGCAAATCTTCTGTTTCCTTAGCATGGATTTCTGAACTTTGTGATTTGAGGATTTATTCCTTGCCTCATGAGTTACTGCTGGTGAATATTTTGCATTGTGTGTGTGTATGTGTGTGTGTGTGTGTGTGTGTGTAGTTTCCCCCATAATTTTCCCTTAACCAAAGGGAAATGATTTTTTTTAATTTTATTATTTGTTTGAAAGTCATAGATGTGGGGTAGAGGAGAGAGATAGACAGACAAACAGGCAGACAATCTTCTATCTGTTGGTTCACTCCCCAATGGCCACAAAAGCTGTAGCTGGGCTGGTACTTGAGGCCATGAGCTTTTTCTGAATCTCCCATTTAGGTGCTGGGACCCAACAACTCAGGCCATTTTCACTGCTTTCTCAAGAACTTTAATAGGAGCTAGATAAGAAGTAGAGCAGCCAGGACTCAAACCAGCACCCATATGGATGATAGCAATACAGGTGTTTGGCTTATCCATTATGCTGCAATGCTGGCCCTGGAAAATAATCCTATCATGCTTCATGTTATTGTTGAAAACAATACAGAACTATATAAAGTCCTCTATTAATGTCATTGCTTCTACCTTAGACAATTATCATTAATCATTAATAATTTTGACATTTGGACCACCTAGGTAGTATTCACATGAGCTGGATTCCTCACATTTTTAATTTTATATTTAAAATGGATGATGCTATATACGTGTTAAGTGAAAATGTAGTGATATTGGAGTGGTTATTTTGCACAGAGGTGAGGATACCCAATATTGGAGTGTCTGGGTTCAAGTCCTGGCTCCACTCTTAATTCCAGCTCTATACTAATATGCACTCTGAGAGGCAGCAGTGAATGGCACAAGTATTTAGGTCCCTGTAACCAACATGGAGATACAAATTGAGTTCCTGGTTCCTGACTTCAGCCTGGCTGAGCCCTAGCTGTTGCAGACATTTGAGGAGTGAACCAGCATAGGGGAGATTATTCCTCACCAAATAAATAGATTAGCACATATTTTTAAAATGACTTTTCCTGGGTGTGCTATTTTAAAAAGAAACATTAATTGGGGAGACATTATGACACAGCAGATTAAACCACCACTTATGACACCTGCATTCCGTATCAGAGTGTCTGGGATCCAGTCCTGCCTCCACTTCCAATCCAATTTCTTGCTAAAGTACCCCCTGGGAGTCAGCAGATGATGGCACAAATACTAGGATTCCTGCCACTCAGATGTAATACCCAGTCTTCTGGTTCCTGACTTCAGGTTGGTCCAACCTTGGTTGTTATGAGCATGTAGGGGAAAGGGTCTCTCTCTCTCTCTCTCTCTCTCTCTCTCTCTCTCTCTCTCTCTCTCTTCCCCCCTCTCTCTCTCTCCTGTTGTTCTCTCTTTTAAATAAAAACTTGATAAGACTTTAATCTCAGTGATTGATTTGGATAATCCCATAGAGAATGGGCAGAAGATTTTAATGGACATTTCACTGAAGACAATATGCAGATGTCAAATAAGCACATGAAAAGATATTCAGTGTCACTTATCATTATGTAAGTGCAAATTAAAAACTCACAATAATATACTACTACATGCCCATTAGAATTGCTACAATGAAAACAATTGACTTTATCAATTGTTGGTGGGGATTTAGAACAAGATTTCTCATACATTGCTGCTGGTGATATATAGTGATGTAGCCACTTTAAAATAACCAATTCAGTATTATCTTGAAATGTGCAGTGCGCATGTACCCTGTGATTCAGCCATGCTATTTCTAGAGGTGTGCAAGCATATGTCTATACAGACAGACTGATTGCCCATTGCATCTTTGTTTTTTAACAGCCTAAAACTGAAAGGAAGCCAAATGTCTACCAACAGGGGAAGGGACTCTGGTTTGTTTATACAATGGAAAACTATTCAGCAATGGGGAAGAATGAATTGTGGGTACATGTCACAGCATCCAAGAATCTTGAAATAATCATTCTGAGTGAAAGAAACTAATTTAAAAAGAGTGTTAGTCTATCTATATAACATTTAAGAAAATGAACAGCATTGTCTTGGGGATGGGCTAGAGAGAAAGGTTCAGGCTTTTTGTTGTAAATTATTTATTTAGCTTGAAAGTCAGATATATATATATATAGGGAGACAGATCTTCCATCTGCTGGTTCACTCCCCAAATGGCCACAAAGGCCAGCATTGAGCTGATCGGAAGCCAGGAGCCAGATTCCTCTTCCAGGTCTCCCATGTGGGTGCAGAGACCCAAGGCTTCTGGCCATCCTCTCTGCTACTTTCTGAAGCTATAGCAGCGAGCTGAATCAGGACCCGGACTTGAACCAGGGTCCATAAGGGATGCTGGCAGCATAGGGAGAGAATTAGTGCATTGTGTCACTGTCCTAGCCCAAGATGTAGGGATTTTTAGAGGGGCATGAAGAAACTCTGGGGAATGATGGGCTCATTAACTTAATTGTGGTGATTGGTGTCAGTTACTGCTCAGAATATAAAAGAAACAAATTTGGGGAAACTACAATGTGAATATCTTTCTGTGTTAGCACCAAGGATCTACGCTTCATTTTTGCTATCTGTATGGTGTTTCATTATATATATAAACTGTGGTTTTGTGCACACGGCTCTGTGTGCGTGACTCATCTGTTCCAGGTGATGAGGCCCTTTTTTTGTCCTTTGTGGATAAGAATGGATTTTATTTGCTGAACCTGATTAACACATTTGACATTGTGAGTCAGAATGTATTTTCTAAAACCCACTGCTTCTGGCAGTCTGTGACCACTTGTCTCATTGGTCACAGAGGACTCTTATTTATCCTAAACATGGAAACAGATTAGGTGCTCATAAATGATCCTTTCCATAAAATTATGGAGCCTCAGAGATAATCTAATTCAACCCCTTTATTTTCACAGGAAAGAAAGCGGGGTAAGTGATTTACCTGAGATCATACAGATAGTCAGAGCCCAGGACTCCCGTATCTTAGTCTCTTTTTTATTGCACAGATGTCAAATAATTGCTTTTTTTGCCCAAGGGTTGTTTGTATCATCTCTGGATCAGGACATATTAATCTTTAGGAAAAGATACAAGCATAAAACACTCTTCATGAGCCATTGTAAAATCACATCTTTAGAAAAATGGTTCCACTTGTGCTTTTCTTTGTATCAGAGGGAAATAGAATGAATATGAAATTTTTAAAATGCATATTGAAATTAAACTGTTTGCTGTGCCTTACTTTATAAAGCTAATACATCTCTCACGGGAATAGTTATTGTTTCACTTCTAAATACTCTAGGTTTCCACCCCTTCTGTCTGTTTTCACAGAACTATTTCATACATCCTGTGACACTTGGAAAGTTTGCTCTCTACTGGCCAAGACACTATAGATTTTGGTTACCTCTTCCTTTGTCCATTTATTAACTTGTTGGTTTGAAGAATATCTGCGAATGCCAACTGTGTGTCAGGCACTGTTTTCAGCCCTGGGATACACTGATGAATACACAAAGATTACTTGCT